>NW_020884872.1:40868911-41179280 GCF_003945725.1 Corapipo altera | reverse complement strand
AAAAGGAAAAGGAAAAGGAAAAGGAAAAGGAAAAGGAAAAGGAAAAGTTATTTCAGTTGGAAGGGACCTATGATCATCGTCTAGTCCAACTGCCTGACACTTCAGGGCAGACCAAAAGTTAAAGCATGTTCTTCAAGGGCATTTGTTACGACCGGGGGGGATAACCCAGATTCTTATTAATAAATCCCTTGGGGTGGATTAGAGTGAAACAACACTGAATAATCAGTGTTTGAAAACATATATATGTAGGGTTTATTTTAGAACAATTTTGTTTCAAAGACAAACAGGTATGTTAGCATTTTGGGTGTTATCATCTATATCTATCACCTATAGTAATATGGCATAAAGACAACCTTTGGTGAAAATGCATAAAGGTGAGAAAAACACAGGATAAGGATAAAGGAGAGTAAGGAAAAAGAAAAGATGAGAGTGGAAAAATGTATATAGTCACCACCCACTGGATCCAGCAATGGAACTTGATAGTCCTAAAAGTGACGGTCTTGATTTGCTGGCGGAGGGGGAGAAGAAAAAAGCCAAACCCCAAAAGAAGTTACCAGTTGATATATACTTCCAGAATGCTTTTGCACCTCCCCTGGGGCAAGGAGTTTTCCGTGAAATAGTGTCATGGGCCATGCCATGAACCCCAGTATTTTTTCCCACCTTTCAAGATTGGCAGAGCGGGGGATGGGCATGCCATGAACCCTCAACATCTCCTGGGCCCTAGTGTCCATTCTCAACCTCCCCAGCACATCTCTGAACCATTCCCACACATCCTATCACTAGATCCCAGGGAGAATTGATCACTCTTCACTCTCCTCCAAAGGAAGCTGTAAAGAGCAATGAGGTCACTCCTCAGCCTCCTTTTCTCAAAACTGGACAAGCCCACAGTCCTCAGCCACTCGTCACAGGACTGGCTTCCAGCCCTTAAACCAGCTTTGCTGCCCTGTCCTGGACACATTCAAGGACCTCGCATCCTTCTAAATGGTGGGGCCTAGAACTGCACACAGCACTAATGCTAAAAATAGAAGGATAATCACCTCTTTTGACTGTCTGGTTATGCTGTGTTGGATGCACGCAAGTATATACAGCCGATCCACAGTCAGGGCAACCCCCGGGACTGTGGTGCTCCCCATGAGCTCTGCTCTCTCTCTATACACACTGACTACATTCTGGCTCTGTGTCAAGAGGTGAGCAGGCTGTGCATACCTATTCCTCCTGAAGGAAACTGCCACATAGCAGACTCATGCTCTGACAGGGAGGAATGGGGCTCTGTTACTGAACACACACAGCAGAAGTGTCTTCCTTGCTGTCAGCACACCCAGTTGTGCATCCCAAAACCACAACCACAGGACACCTTCTGGTTCACAGCACAGACCAAAGCATTTCCCTCAGCGTTCAGCTACCAAAACCCTGCCCCAGCCAGTACCAAAAGACTGAGATCAGTCTCAGGGAGAGTCCGACACTCAGGGTCCAACTTTTATCAGTCTCCCCCATTCTTCACACCCACATCCACCCCCCACACAAAAGAAAATATGGAGGAGATTCATTTCTTTCCATATCCACAGAGAACCACGAAGACCTCTATTCTGTTATATTTGCATATTGAAAACTTACACCCTTCCGTTTTCCCCACTTTTACAAAAAGTTTGAAATCAACCTTTCCAATAATACATCTAGGCCCAGCACAAGGTTAGATTAATCTACAAAATTAATTTCAATGTATCAGAAATATGAACAGAGAAGTTAATAACATGAACTCAGGACTTGTTGGCTCAAGCCACCCTGGAAGGTAATGCTCCAAAATACTGCAGCACTACAACTTGTTTTTGGACCTTTAACCTTAAGGCTACTGGCCATACTCTACTGTAATACCTGAAGTCCAGTTCCATTCATTGTTTTAAATTTAGAAAGATACTGCGTGGTGTTTGCAAGATTAAGTCTTCTCCTGCAAGGATGACATTTTTGTCACCTCCTTTTTCATGAAAAGGGTCTCCAGCAAATTTCTACCTTCAAAGAAATCTATTTAACATTTTTTATATGTATCAAATATGGATCTGAACTTCGCACTGCTCTAAGTCCTTAAGTAAGAAAATACACTGTTAATCTTCTTCAGAGCTATTCCTAATATACCACATAGTTCCATTTACTGTAGAAATACATTTCTGTTTCTAAGAAGCTACATTAAAAAAAAAAGCTCAAATACTGACTACTGTCCAAAATGTGCATGCCTCAAATTCATTAAAACACTTTGAAAATATGTATTTGAATATTTTTCCTAGTCAAGGGAACTGTTAAGTTGCACATAATGAAATCTAACTCCTAAAGATCTGAGCCTAAGATATGCTCCACCTATTTGACACAGGAGAAATTTCTTTACATAGAAGATGTGAATTTTGCAAACTACCAATTTGTGTGTCAAGCACAAGGAGCCTGAATAAGCACACATGCAATAAGGGCCTTTAATTGACAGATGCATGGATTTAATAAGAAAAAAAACCCCCAAAACCAACCAAGCCCAAACACCCAAAACACTATTTAAAGCCAGCAAAGTAAACCAAGCCTGTGGATATGCTTATTTTCCTCGACCGATGTATTTAGTGGGGACTATCCACAGAGTTCCATGCTGCTCCAATTAAACCTGCTTGTGACTTCGCAGCGGTGCATCAAGAAACTGAGGAAAGGCACAGGCCGCCCAGGTATCTCAGTGGAGGTAGAAAGAGTACGTACGGACTCACACAGCCCTTTTCGATTTCCTTTTTCCCTGTCTTTCTGCCGGATTTTCTCCATCCTCGGAGCTGTGCCCATGCGGGGTCCCCTCGATCAGGGGTGGCACCGCTCCCCCGGCCGCCCCTCTCCGCCGGGGCGGGCGGCACCGAGGTGAAGCAGCGCCTTCCCCCGGCGGTTCCCCCGGGCCAGGCCTGGGCCTGGTGCTTTGGGAGGCGGCCGAGCAGGGCCGGGCCTGCGGGAGGCCCTGAGCCGGGCTCCATCTTCCTGCCAAAACCTCCCGCTCCGCTCCGGAGCGCGGCCGCCTCCCCGCCCCCTCCCTCCTGCCCCCGGGGAGAGGCCCCGCCGGGCGCTGCCCTCCCGTCACCCTACAGCGTCCGGGATGGGGGGAGAAGGGGAGACCCCTCCGCTCACCTCGGGCTGCTGCTCCGCGGGGCTCGGCGCCCCGGTGCGGGGCTCGGAGCCGGCGGGGCTGCGGCCGCTCCCCGCCCCGGCCGTTACCGGTGGTGCCGCGGCGGGCGAGGGCTGCGCCCCGCCGGCCACGTCCCGCGCCGCTCCCGCTGCCCCGAGGCCGCGGGTGGAGGCTGCGGAGGGACCGGCGGCCGAGGCAGGCGAGCGCTCCCCCGCTGCTCGCCGACTCTTGCTCCTTGAAGCCTGCCCGGCAGATGTTGGTGTCCGGGAGGGATGTCCTTTGTCTCGGTCCCGTCCCGAGCCTCTCCGACCAAGAAGCAGCCTTTCTTCTTCCTTTTCGTAAAATACAAGGGAAGTTACTACAGGCTTTGGAAAGGCTGCCTTTAGAAATTAAAGGCACGCAGTCACCGAGGACGACACGTTTAAACCTGTGGAGCAGCGAACTCCTCAGCGGGATGGGGAGTCCCCCGGCGGCGCGGCAGGGCAGCGGTGGACCGGGAGGATCCCGCCCACCCGCCCGCCGAGCCGGACGGGGAGCTGGAGGGCTGCAGGATCCCGCCTTTCTGCCGAGCCAGACGGGGCGCCTGAGGGACTGAGAGCATAGGGCTAACTCCAACGGGAGAAGGTGTGGGTTTTCCATGAGTGTTTTCCTGACTATGTGCAGGAGGACACTGTGTTCCACTGCGAGGGTAAGGCCGAAAGTATGCTTAACCAAAGTAATGTCAGGTAAAGTTGTAATTTTCAGTGAATACATGTATCATATCATGCAAGTAGAATCATTCCAACAGCTACAGATTACATCAGATCCTACTAATTTTTTTCCTGTAAGGGTTTCAAATTGTATTTTTCCATGATAAATGGTGTGCAGCCTTTGTGGCCACAGGGAAAATTTCAAACAGTTTGTATTTAATATAAATTATGTTGGGAAATTCAGCAGAGGAGGTAATCATTGCACATTTACAACACCTCATCTTCATTGAGTAGTTCCATTTGGCCAGGGAGACACCACTGTTTTCCAAAGTACACAGATTTACTGAGACACCAACTTTCCTTCCAGAAACATGAAATTCTGTTGCGCCAGAGTTGATGTGGGCACATATGCTGCCAACACCAGCTTTAAGAAAAGAAGTAATAATTTGGGTGCTTCAGCTTTTTGTGTCCTAAGCGTACCTCGGCATGCTCCAGTCAGTAATGGGCATTCAATCCAGAGGAACAGGCTAGAGCTAGTCTGAAAGGAAAACCTGAACATATGTGATATGTGGATGTCCGGTTCTCAGTACTAGTGACTTTTGCTTCAGCAGATCTGCTGCTGTTGGCCTACTAAAACAGGCATTGCCAGAGGAAGATGCTTTATCAAGGCTTTAGCGTGGTAAAGCTTAATTAAGAGAGGACTTTGAAAACTTGTCTGACATTCACAGCTTCCATGAGTCAGGACTAGCGGCAAATATGCAGTACAAGTTGATGAGCATGTTATGTGAATGGTTGGAGCACTCAGAGAGCAAGAGGCTCAAGTGCAGTCCCTTCTGTGCCCAAGAAGTTTCATACCCCATACCCCTCTTAAAATGCCTTAATGACAACATCTTAGTCTGTTCAGCATACCTTCCAAGGATCTCTTGCTGTGAAGGTGGATTTTATATCAAACCAAATGCTAGCTGTGTAAGAAAGTGTTGGAGCTTCTCTTCAGTTGATGAGGGGAGGGGTGTATGAAATGTGCAGAAATATGTGGATCTTAGTTGCTTACTCTAGTATCTGTTTAATATAAAATACACAAGGAGGCCTTGGAATGAGAGCTATAACCGAGATTTCTGTGCTGTAAAGGGAGGGCCATCACCCTGTCATTCTTTCACTCTTACTTTGTTCCAGAGCTTGATTAATCTTTAATTACTACCTGTGAGTGGTACAGCCTCACTTGGCAGGCGTGGGTATTCTTTAACCCACATTAGTGCCAAGTTCTTCCCTTATATAGCTTGGTGACAAAAGTGTTCTCCTAAAACATACATAGATTTACTAAGAGGAGACCAAGAGCATTTGCAACGTATTTGTGAGGCTTATAGAGGGTACCTGCAACTGGAGAACATAAAAATGAGAGAGCATTTTGATTGTGGGGTAAAATACAATGACATGTTGGCCATGGTTATTTGGGAAATGTCCAGGGTAACAGGGGTGTCATCCAGGGCCCATCCCACCATCCAGCCAAGAGCAGAGCAGCTGAGGTGGGGGAGCACCAGGGTAAGCCCCAGCCCCAGACATCGGGCACCTCCCTGTGGGCAGGGATGGGCTGAGCCTCGGTGAGGCCCATGGCTGGGCAGGGCAGGGCTGTGGAGGGCTGGGGACTGGCCTTTCTGCAGTGTCGCTGGGGCAGGGGCTGACAGCTCTGGGGGCTGACATGGCGTCCTGGGCCCTGGACAGGTCGGGGGAGGTTGGCAGGGGCAGCCAGGCCTGGCAGTGCCCTCGGGGCACTGCTGGGAACTGTTAAATGGAAAAATTATCTGCATGTCTGTGGTATGGAGGAGGATACCATACATGTTCTACAAGGTGTTTTAATTTGAGAGGACAGTGGGAAAACTGTCCTGGGAACTGAGAAATAGACTCTTCAGTAATCTCTCTCCTACAGCACTCTCAGAGTAATCATTAACTCTGGAGGAAATTTGACTTCAACTAGCTAATGGTACCGGTATAATAATGAGTCTAGCCAGATTCTAAGTTTATTGGATCTTATCCTTCCTGCCAGCTCCTGTCACGGCACATTTTTCAATTTTTAAGCGAGTGGCTTTGTGGTGCTTAGTTGCTGGCTGGGGTTAAACCACGACAAATGCCTGTAATACTTCCATTTGTTCAATCTTTCCATCTCTTAGTTTACTTGAGGAAATAATTTATGTATTTTTATCACAGGAAAATAAAACATTTAAAAGAAAGGTAGAATGAGCTGCTCTCCTGTACCCTCTGTGTCTCCTTCATTCCAACAAATGCTACCAGCTGTGATTAAGCAGTTTGAAGAGATGCTGCTCCATATAGTTTAAGTAATTTTATTTTCAAGGTTGGGTACCTCAGACTCTTTTACAATTAAACCTTCTTTTCTTCAAATAAAACAGTTTCTTTTAAAGATTTGTCTTCACATAACAAGTCTTGCTGAATTTTACTGAGACAGCCACGCAGTTCATTTATCTTCCTTTCTTCCAAACACAGAGGGAATTCAGCGTAACTATAAAGAAACATATGCAAAGACACTGAAACCACTGATACAACTGGAGCAATAGAAAGGTCACAGAACCAAGGACTTGGTTTTTAACACTTAGCTACCTCTCTGTTAATTTTTAATGGCATACATTAGATATTTGTTCTTTTCTAACAACTGCATTGCACTTTTTCCCTGGCTGGGCTATAATAATTTCTGTGGGCAAGAAATAAACTGTATGAGAAAGGAAAACAAACCACCATCTCTCAGAACCGCAGTCACAAAGCATACAAGGGCAATGTTTCACCTTTCTTTTTTTTCTTTCCCAAACGTTGTCAATTCCGATACTCAAAATTTAAGTACATGCCCTGGCACTTTGTGTCTTTTGATCCTGTGTTGTGTGTGTAAAAGAGGATGCTAGATGGCATCACATGACAATGGCTTACGTGCTTGTGAAACTGGGCATGAGGGGTATTCTGTTGTCAGTGGCTTGAGAGAACAATGGCTTGAGAGATGCAGGAAACATCCATTTAGGAAGGAACAGTATGGAGGTGTCTGCTAGAGCAGGCGAGGTAAGGTTGCACACAGACACACTCTGAATTCTAGTCTAAATTCTCAAGTGTGAGCTTTGCTGACTTGGTGTTTTGACACACATAAAATAGGAATGAACACTTTCAGTGATGGCACAGTACTTTGACAATTATATTTTTCACAGTCTTTAAAATCGAAGAGATGTTCAAGAGAAACAAACAGCTTGCAGTTACCACATAGGTTTGAAACTCAGAGTGGAGCTGAGAAAAACAGATGTAATTAATGATAGGTAAGCCAAAACCAGTTTCAGGGAAATCAAAAGTAGTTGTGAAAGTATGCTGAATTTCAGAAATCGCTTCAGTCAAGAAATGAGGATAGTTCAATAATGTTAACATTTTCCATATATTTTCAGAACAAAATGCTTTGTTTCAGAAAAATAACATAACCTAGTGTTTGAAGCAAAGTTTTTTGACTTTCAGAGTAACATTTTAATTGAAAAATGTTCTATACCCTAAAAAATAAAATACCTGTTTTAAAAGGGATGTGTTTTCATAATAAATGAAATATTTTGCTCCCTTGCTCTAGGCATGACTTCACACTCCCTTTCAAGCCCACGGACAAAGATCAGCTTTTTCAAGTGGAAGTTCAGAGCATGTAGATTAAGTTCTTGTGCTGAACTTAGGAACCTTTCTTCTTCCATTTATTGCAAAGGAACCCAGAAAAAGGAATTTCCCCAAAGTCCTCTTCTATGAACACCAATGCAAATGTGAAATTCCCAAAAGACATGGCTACATAAACAAGAATCCCATGTTAACCAGATGTACGTTACTGTGTCATTTAGCTCCATTGCAGCTACGTTTCTGACAGGGATGTACATAGGTGAGAATAAAAACAAGGTGTAAGGACTGAAAGACCTGTTACAAGAAGCAATTCTGAGAATAGAGAATAGTATCTCTGTATTATCATTCTCTCTTGCCTCCTCCTTTGTTTTCATACTAGGTTGTGAATGCAATGCAGAAGTCTGCTATGTTGCTTCTTTTCCTGTATCACCAAACTTCTATTTGTTTGCGTGATTTTAGAATTGAGATTATTAATGAAATTGTATTGCCAAGCATACCTTCTGGGACCCTGTGTGTTGTCACACCTAATCCAGATGCCTTATTATTATATCTGAAGCTTCTCAGTTAATAAATAGAAACTACACACCTAACTATCTTCACCATACGTCACCTCATTCAGTTCACTGTCTCTATTTGAAGCAGAGTAGCTTCAAGAGCCATTCCTTGCTAACTGCCGCCCTCTGATGTTGCTATATATTATCAACAGCAACTCGGAGGAAATTTCTTGGATTTCTGTCTTTTGAGCACTTTGAACATTAGTGTAGTCTTTGTCATCCACCCTTTCACTTCAAAACTGAAGACTGATGAAAAAACTTCTTTCTAAAACCAGTCTAATTTTTATGAATACCTTTGAAAGATTTTTTGCATTACAGCTGTATTGCTTTGCTATTTTTTGAATTACAAAATAGAGAATCATAGATTCATAAAATATCCTGAGTTGGAAGGGACTCACAAGAATCATTGAAGTCCAACTCCCAGCCTTGCACAGGACAACCCCAGGAGTCACACCATGTGCCTGAGAGCATTGTCCAAATTCTTCTTGAACTCTGTCAGGCTTGGTGGTGGGACCACTTCCCTGGGGAACTTGTTCCAGTGCCCAACCACTCTCTGGGTGAAGAAGCTTTTTCTAATATCCAGCCTAAACCTCCCCTGACACACCTTCATGCCATTCCCTCTGGTCCTGTCACTGATCATAATGTTGGCATTTATTCCTTCTAGTCTTTCTCCTTCTCTGTTTCTGAAATTGCACAAGGGATGGTTGATGTGTCAAAGAACTTTCTCTCCCATGTTTATACATAATATCTAAATAATATCTTTCATGGCTTATGGTCTCATTCAAGAATTACTGTGTAATTCTGTGCACCTGGTTCTAGAACAGAGTGACAATGATAAATGCTTTCTCTTTGAGCAGATTATTTTGTAGTGTTGGCATTACACACTGTTCTTTACATGACCGTATCAGCCTGAAATACTGACGTTGGCTCAGTGTTTTAGGGCCAATGCCAAGGACCAGGAGGTTGTCAAGCATCTAGGAAAAATGACACCTGATGCTTTAATCATACTACTTTCATCTTGCTTTAAGGAATTTGATACTTAAACCTTTATGCTTGGTGTTTCAGTATGAAATGCTGAGTTTTCTGAAGCTTGTTTTCTCCTAATCTTGTTTTTAGGGGTCTATCATTATCCCTGGTATTATTTTCAGTTATCTTACAGGGTTGAAGGTGTAAATTCCCCTCTCATACTCATTTTATCTGGCTTTGGTCTAATACCTTCTTCTTCAGGTAAATCAAAGAAATTAATTTACTGTAACAGTGATTGTCTGCTCAGTTCTGTTTTAGGCTCTCATATTTTGTCTTATCCATAGTGCTATAGAGTTGTCATGTTCTTCCTCATACTGGCATCTTTAGAATGTCATCAATTATTAATTTCACATCTATAATTTCTTATGTTATTTCAAGTTCTTATTTCTGAATTTCTTCTGAAGGTAAAATTTGTTGGTGATACCTTTGAAGCATCATGTTCCAAATGAAATGCTCAAGATGGGTAATGTATTTTTCTTTTTTTTTCCGTCTGATCTTTCAAGAAAAACTTGTAAATTACATCACCTAGGATGAGAAAGGTAATGTAACTATACCTGCAGAATGAAAGAAGAAATTTCTGTGGTTACCAAAGCAGAATTCAAGCCTCAAGTTTTTTGCTTTCTTGGCAGATTTCCCCTGAGAACATGGTTGTTGGTTTGGGGTTTTTTTTAATGTTTGTGGGGTATAACATAGAATATGTCCCTAATATGAATTGTTTATCCAAAAAAAAATTGAAACCATTTGATATAGTTTGAAACAATGAACAACTAGGCACATACAGGATTAGATTTTCTGTGGTAGCTAAGAATACTGTATTTTCCTTACCAAAAAAAAAGGATGAGAGATCTCCAAAAATGTGTATTAGATTGCATGCTATCTTACATAGGCTTTGCTTTCAGTTTGCAGAATCACAGAGTCATAGAAAGATTAGGGTTGGAAAAGAACTTAAAGACTATCTAGGTTCAATCTCCCTGCTGTGGGCAGGGACACCTCTCCCTAGACCAGGTTGCTCAAAGTTCCATCCATGAGATGGGGCATCCACAACTTCTCTGGGAAACCTGTTCCAGTGCCTCACCACCCTCACAGTAAAGTGTTTCTTCTAATATCTAATCTAAACCTATCGTATTTTAGTTTAAAGGTGCTCTCCCTTGTCCTGTCACTTAAATGCCCTTGTCCCTTTTCATCTTTCTTGTAGGCTCCTTTCAGGCACGGCAAGCTTGCAAGTAAATCACCTTGAGGCCTTCTCTTTTCCAGCCTGAACAATCCCAATTCCAACCAAAACTTTCAGCATGAAAATATCGTGCTCTGTTAAGTCTAACATCAATTTTTCTGCAGTCTGGTAAGTTCCTTATTGCTTTTTTTGGCATGCCTGGAGGTCAGTGTACATCTAGGGCCATGCTGGCTATCTTTGGCTTTGCTGTCAGTGGAAAATGGCATTGCATCCCAGGAGCAATCAAGTTCAGTTTGAGGTCACACTTGCCTTTCTCTGCTCTATGGCTGTGTCAGTCACAGCAATAAAGAACCAGGAGGAATTTACTTCTGGCCTCTGCCCAATTTTTCTACAATTTGAGTAGTCCAGACATACTGTCTTTGAAGAATGAAGAGTGACAGCAACCATAATACCCCAAAAGGTGGCCCTTGATACTGACAGTGTTAAATTTGTTTCACTAACCTGCCTGCAGCCATTCCACTCCTGGGTAGACCAGAGGCAAGCAGCCCATGTCCTTCTGCAGGCCTGCCAGCATCTGCAGAGCACACTCTCTGATGGACCTGGAATAAAACCCTCCTTGGTGCCAGAGAAGCCTGGCTGAGTTAGCGTTGCCAGTTTAGGGACTCTCTAAACACAGACACAGAGACTAGTTTAGAAAGAAGACATTGTTTATTCTGTGCAGGGTGCAAGGTGGAAGTCTTCCACAAATCAAGCACACCAATTCTCAAAATTTTACACTATATATATGTTTTATTAAACAAATCACAGTTCATTGGCTACAAGTTACCTAGTTTTCTTATTAGTTTTCTTATTAATTAGCATTCTACTTTCTATTGGTTAAATGATTCTCTCAGTTCTCATGCTAATTAGTCCACATGCTCAATCTTTCTCATCTTTTGAGTTTCTTGAGTCAGGTGGTTGCAATCTCCCACTGCTGGACTCAAGACGCCAGCACGGGGACCTGTGGCGCCTTTGCATCAGGCAAAGCATCGCCAGCTGGTCCAGGGAGGTGCCTTTGCATCAGGCAAAGCATCGCCAGCTTGTACCACTCTGCTCTGCACTGGGGTGGCCTCACCTTGAATATTGTGTGCAGTTTTGGGCACCACAATGTAAGAAAGATATTAAGCTATTAGGGAGTGTCCAAAGGAGGGCAACGAAGATGGGGAAGGGCCTTGAGGAGAAGCCATATGAGGAGTGGCTGAGATCACTTGACCTGTTCAGCCTGGAGGAGATTGAGGGAGACCTCATTGCAGTTACAACTTCCTTGTGAGGGGAACAGGAGGAGCAGGCACTGATCTCTTCTCTGAAGTGACCAGTGACAGGACCTGAGGGAATGGCCTGAAGTTGTGTCAGGGGAGGATTTAGGTTGGATATTAGGAAAAGATTCTTCCCCCAGAGGGTAGTTGGGCACTGGAAGAGGCTCCCCAGGGAAGTGGTTCCAGCACCAAGCCTGACAGAGTTCAAGAAGCATTTGGACAATACTCTCGGGCACATCTTGGGGATGATCCTCTGTGGGGCAGAAGTTGGACTCTATAGTCCTTGTGAGTCCCTTTCAACTCAGGAAATTCTGTGATAAGGCAAGATTGTTTCATAATCACTTTCTCATTCTCCATAACTCTCCGAGCAAATTGTTAGCTGTTTCTGACTCTCGAGATGCCAGCATCGGCAGGGCGCGGGTGGGCAAAGAGACAGGAGAGGAAATGCAGAGGCAGATATGCACACTGTGACCGGGTGTCCCTCTCTGCGGGCGGCCTGGGGCGGCGCCGCCACCATCTCTGCTCAGGGCACGTCGCCGTGAGCGGCGCCGAAGCCGCCATCTCTAGGGCGGGCACCGCCATCTTTGCACCGGGCACGGCACCCGGGCGGGGCCGGGCGCGCTCGCGCAGCTCCATCACGTCCGCCGGCGGGCCCAAGGCAGGGGCGGGCACGCGCGGCGCGGCCAATCAGCGTCGCCCACGACCCTCCCCGCTGGAGGCGCAGCCGGCGGTCGGTCGGGCCGGGCCCGGAGCCGCCACTGTCGGGACCGGGCGGCGGCTGAGCGGGAGGAGATGGTGTCCCCCGGCGCCTCCGCCGGGCGGCTGGGCTCCGCGCTGCCCTTCCTGCTCGTGCTCCTCGACCTGCAGTACCAGGGTGAGCGCCGGGCGGGAGTCACTGAGGGGGCGGCGGGGGGAGCCCCGACCCAGCCTGGCCTTGCCCGGGGGCCGTGTGGCTCCGGGGGCTGTGCCGCCCCTCCGCCCGGCCTGGGACAGGCCGCGGCTCGGCCCGCGGCTGTGCCAGTTGGGTGCTGCTCGTCCTGCTTCTGCTCTTCCTGCCAGGCTGTCAGTCGGGCCGTGCGGTGTCCGCCATGGCGGCGGGGCACACACACCCCTCCGGCCGTGGGACGGGAGAAGTATTTAGAGAAAGGGTGTGAGGAGGGAGGTACAGCGCTGCCACCTCATCAGTCGGGGCGGTGGCGGAGGGTGCGTAATGAGGGCACCGCCGCTGCCGGTGAGCTGCTGGGGTTAATCGGAGTTCCTGGTGGTGCGGCTTGACGTGGCTCGGTGTGTGTGTTCGCCTCGTTTTCCTGGGATTGCTGATGGGATGGGGTGAGGCTACCGACAGCCACTGTGAGCCCTCGGGATGCCGTGGTGTCTTCGGGTGCAGCTGAGGGACAGCATTGGCCGTTCCGTGCCGTCCGTGAATGCCTCACTCCGGTATGGAGTTCCTGTAGTTCCCAAGTTCAGAGGTTTTTCCAGTGGCCCTTCTCGGCCACAGCCGGTATTAGTGCCACTCATACAGATTCACTGAGGCTTCTGACAGTTGTGTTGCATTTGTTCCTGATTGTGTTTTGTTGTTATGGTTTCTGTTGTTTCTTTATTTTTTTTCCCCCTCTCACCATTAGTATTTGAGGTTCAGCTTATCTGCACTTTGTGCGGGTTGTTTACTTTCAGAGTACACTGTCAGCAACACTTGTGTAGCCAGAATTTTTTCACAGGCTTCTGTTAAATTTCTGACTCGGTTATACGATAGTGTTTGTTGTCAGAGTTTCACCTGAGGGACGTTCTTTAACTGGCAGTGGCAGATGAAGTGGAAGTGAAGGTGTCAATAGTCAGAATAAGTCTGTGGACTGAAGGCTAACATTCAAAACTCAGTTGATTCACCAAATTAAAGAATAGTTCAGCTGACCGGGTGGCAACAGGAACATACTGTGGCAAAGATACTCTGTCTTATAAGACTACATACTGTGGTGTTAAATTGCCTTTTTTTAAATATGCATTCTAGTGGTGTTAGAAGACAAAGAATAACTTTTGTCAAAGTATACTTTTCCCCCTGAGATTTTGACAGTGGTGCTCCTGCTAGGACTCTTTTATTTAGAGTTGCCAGCCTATTTCAAGTATGTGGTTTAATGGCTATTTGGACTTATAAAGTCACATTGCCTAATTTGGGGGACATTTTCTTAACTTCAGTTAATAAAGATGTAGACTTCAGTAACAGAATGAGAAGTGGTGATTCTGGATCTTATTTACTAAACTACCCTCTTAGTTCATGAGTTCATTTTTCCAGAATGTGTAGTTAGAGGACTTAGGGGAGGGGGTCTTACATTATTTAAGTATCTAGATTCCCCCCCCCCCCCAATATTACTCATCTTCGAGCTCAGAGATCAGTTCATATTCACATCTAAATTTGTATCTTAATGTCTTTATAATAGAAGTCTGCCTTGTGTCATCTGAGTCATGAATCTGTGGAAGAATCATTCTGTATTAACTTTGTATCTTACAATTATGTCTATTTATATCTGGCTGGAAAATGCCCCAAAAAGGTTTTTGAATACTTGGTGATTGTGACAGGTTGGTGTTGTACTCCCTGAGTTCCACCTGTTCGAATACCTGGACTTGTGCTGGGTTTGACGCAGATCCTCTCTTGGGAAGATCCATTCTTCATGGAATGGATCACACTAATCACAACAAAAAGAGGCTGCTAAGGAGGACAGAGGACAGAGGAGTGTTGTTCATTTTCGCCCTCTCCTTCCTGGCAGTAGAAGAAAGGAAATGTAATATGGGGAAGAATAAATGGGCCCTGAGTATACAGAGCTCAGTTTGTTACTGTCGGACCACAAGCATCAAGCGTTTCTTTTCCTCCCCCCACCGTGTGTTTCAGCCCTGAGTTTGGGAGCTTTTTTTTTAACTCGCTCGGAATAGCAAAGGCTACTTGGGGGCGGGGCTTTTTGTTGGCCACTCAGCTATATTTACCAACTTGCTTTGCAAACAGAAGGAATAAAAACTTGATGGGTGGAAGTTGCAGTGGCTCAACTGGATACTCTGAGACTCTTTGTGAACCTCAGAAGTATTGCTTCTGAAACTGTGGTTGCTTGTCCATATCTTACTTTGTTCAGTGTTGTGCTTGAAAACCATACTTGCAGACAGACATAAATTAAAGCCTAAACCTGTTTAAAAATAACAGCAAACTTAAGACCGGTTGTGCTGAACACGGGGTCATTCTGATCAAAAAACTTTGCAAAAGACAAGATAAGACAATCATTAAACTCCTCTATGTAAGAAAAAACGGTTTAGATGAGTGTAGTAAAGATTAGTGACATATGCGCTTCTTCTTTGCCTTTGAAACAACTCTTTCTGTTACAGAGTAGGAATTAATTCTATTTGTTTTCATAGTCTTGTTACTCAGCTTAGGAACAAGATTTAAAAAAAAAAGGCGGAAATTTTATGGAGGAGGGAAAAGAGGAGGGTGTAGATAAATGGAACATCTTGAGACTCTTCTCGGGTTGCAGGGCTTCCTTGAGTGTTTTACACTGCGGATGTGACCAATTATATGAGGATATGGTTGAAGTTTGTACACTTAGGTACCTACATATTAGCACCAATTATTCTAATAAAACAGAAATCCTACCAGGAAGTTACAATTTGTTTGAAGTGAGTGCATTTATCTGGAAAAACAGGTTACCTGCACCTGCTTATGTTCCCTGTGCCTTCTAACTGTTGTCCCGTGAGTTGTCAGGGCTGGTACCAATCATCTGGGAATAGTTTGGGGGTTTGTGTTTGATTGGGTGTTTTGGTGTTTGTGGTTTTTTGGGGTTTTTTTGACTCTTTCACTCTTGCAGAAGTACCAGGAGTACAGACCTTGAATTTATCAGAATATCTGACTTGATTTGACAAGTCTGGGGCTCCTGTGTGTGGTCATCTGAGGCTCTTGGTGAATAGATAACAATTAGTCAGGCTTTAGAAATAATATTCAAATTAAAATATTTGGAAGTTTTAAAAATAAATATTATGCTTGCATATCTGTTGTGTAAATTTAGTTTCTTGCTGGAGCATACAGAGCTTCTTCAGCTGGGCCCTTGGTATCTGTTGGAAAAAGCTCTGTGGGGTGGGTTTGGTTTTTTTGCTCTGGCTGAACTTTAGTTTTTAGGCTCATTCCTAGACCAGACAGTGAATAGGCACCCAAATAGTTGCACAGAATCTGAGTCCTTGGACTCCTGTGCTTATGTTATCAGTTTTCAGATGTCTGTTGTTGCCTGGTTTAGTTAGAGCAGTTGTTTGCCTACAGCCAGACAACGAATAAGCAACAGGTTTCTGTGAATAAGCAGCCCAACTATCAGGTCAGTGTACAGTGTTCCTGAGTAGTTACAGTAAATATCACTTTTCATCATGATTAGGCTGATGGTACAGGTTGCTTCTGGAGATTCACACGTCAGTTTGTGATGTTCAGCTCTTTGCAGTGCCAAGGTTTAATGTGTGTCAAGTATAATTAGTCTTATTCTGCAGGGAACCTACAGTCCTTCACAATTTGCCTTCTTTATTTATGTTGCTCCTGCTTTTACTGTTTACTTGTTTGCCACTGTGGTCACCCGTCCCATTTCTTTTATTAATTGTCCTCAGTATTCTCACAGAAAAAGATGTCTCTCCTGCCTAAAGGATTATGTAGCTGTTGAACTGTACTGAACATAATGTGTTTGAAAGACACCAAATTGTGTAGGTGCAACTTATTGTGGAAAAATATCTTCTTGGAGCTACCTTGGTGTGACTAAATGGGAAACAAGGACACTCCTTCAGATGCTTGAAACTGTTTTGAGGTTGTTTTTTTTTTTGTGTGTTGATTTTTTTTCTCCAATGCTTGCTTTTTTCATTGTAGAGGACACTGGACTACTTGATGATCAAAGCTAGAGAAGCAGCAAAATGGGCAAGGAAGAATGTCCTTTTTTTCCAAAAATTGGATGTTTATATAAAAACTTCGTGGAAATAGATATTGTGTATGAAAAAAAAATTACTGTTCATTATCAGTGGAGCTATTTGTATTGTATTCAGAGCTATACATACCTAGAATTTATTTTAAAATGTCATTTAATGAGATCCTCAAATTGTCCATATGATAAATAATTGTTATTTTAATGTCATCTACTTAAACAAAAAAGTATTCACTGGAAATTTGGGGCTTATTTCATAAAGTAGTTTCCATTAATTAAAAAAAGGAATTTGTTTGCTGTTATTGTTCTAAAACAAATAATTTATCTGAAGCCCTTGAGTCCAGTTTGCTGAATTATTATCAATCTCTTAGCAGACAAAGCTTTGTCTAGTGGGGTATTTTATTCACTTTAGTATAGACAGCTCCATGATTTTCTTATGGAACTAAAGGAATTATTAAACTGTATTAAGGAGTGGGAAAGAAAATTAAATTAAGATCCCAGGTGTTGTGAACTCCTGGGTCTAAAATCTTGATGACTCGGTGATCGGAAATTACTGTTTTTTCGTTACCAATACTTTGTTGTTTAATTACCTTTCAGTGTGAGAAGTTTGGATATCAGTGTAGTATAATGCTTTTATTCAAACTGTGAGAAACAACTTCCAAGTGTGACTGCATTTTCATATTTAAAATTAATTCAAATGCCTGTCTGAATTAGCTCAATGCAAAACCTGAGTGAAATAAATTACAAATCCCTGGTTTTTAATGTAATATGCTTATTCAGGATTCCAGTGTTTTCCCTGGCTTAAATTTAGGCATTAGGAAAAGGAAACTACTCGTAGTGTAAAAGTTTTAGTAGTCACAAGCTGGCAGTTAATTTGTAGTGAAATTCTGCCCTCATCTGAAGACTGCTGGAAGCAGGACCAATGAAGAACCTGTTGCTGAATTGATGTATGTACAGCATGGACCTGCACTCAGCTGCTCATTTCTTCTCAACAATAGTCTTTCGCTGTTGGTTGAGTAGCAGCAATTTATTAGCTTTAAACTGAAACTGGCACTTCAAAGAATTACCACTTCAGTATGGTTTTCATGCTACCGGTTAAATGAAAAAGGAGTGGGAATTTTTAATTATTTTTGTCAAAACTTCGCTCTGGAAGTGCAAACTATGGAGATGAGACAAAAGTGCAATAGATGAGAAGCCGATCTCTAAGTAGCCAACAGTTCTCAGTTAAGTACTGATTTAACATCAGGGTCATGAAATTTAACTTAGCCTTTGTATACTTGTTCTGTGTGTGTGTGTGAGTACTTTTCCAGGTTCCTCTGAAGTTGAAAGCCAACACAGAAATGTAGTTGGTCAAACTGTATTTGTAGTTGATGTAAAAGTCTTGATGTGCAAAAGTGTATTACTGAATATATAGGCAGGAGTAGAAATGCATGTTTGGTGACTTGTCACAATGTGGTACTTTATGATGTTTTATCTAGTTTGACACATCCTTATTTGGACATGCTATGAGCTTATGAGGCTGCAGGTTGCTTTACAGAACCACAGAATCAATTAGTTTGGAAAAGACCTCTCAGATAATCAAAAGTACAGGAAGATGTGACTTCTGCCTCTATTTCAATAACATGTTGTTAGATGTTTTATTACTGTATTTGTTTGGTATAATCAAACTGGTCGTTCTGAACCATGATCTTTTTGTTTTTCTTTAAGGAGCTGAGTGTGGAATAAATGCAGAAGTAGAAAAACAACTTGAAATGGGAAAGAAATTATTGGCTGCAGGACAGCTAGCAGATGCTTTATCTCACTTTCATGCAGCTATAGGTATGTATCTCAGGGAATGACTCTTGCACTGAAATACCTCTGGGTGGGTTTTTTTGCTTCATGGAGTATCCTGCTTTCTTACAAATTGCATTCCGTGAGTCATAGAAATTGGGGCACCCTTATGCAGCAGTTTGGACAGGAGCCAACAGAGAGGCAGTAGAATATTTATCCTTTGGTTTTGATAAAAGAAAAATTAACTACATCATACATAAACACAAAGTCACTGCTGTTCTGCAAGTGAGCTGTATGAAAGGAATTATAATTGATTCTGGTATCTTTTAATGAGGTATTCCCTGTGTGTCTAATGCCATCAAGATGAGGTTTTATATTTATGACATTTTTCAAAGTATGTCTTTGAAAGGCTGACTTCTATCCAGGGCTGTAAAAAAAGTAATGTTTAGAATAGTCTTTCTCCCTTTTTATTTTTTCTTAATTAAATCTTGAAGTGTGTGATACCTCAGTGAAACTGGTGCTACAAGTTTGAGATACTGGATGTGTAGTGTAGAGCAAAATTGTCCCTCCATTGTACTTAACTAGCGAGTTAGTTCTTGTTTGGTGTTCTGCCTTGTCAACAAATTGAGGAGTTAAATGTTTGGGTTTAAGAATTTTAACACAACTTTGCTGATTAAAATCCTTTAATTGAAGCACAGAGACAGCACCAGTAAAGAGCAGAGTCCATTAACACCACAATTTCTTAATTGCATGGTGGGGTTTTTTTAAAGTTATTGGACTTTGTTATAACGTGTACAAGTGCATAGTTTCCTCCGTGAAAAGAACGTTGCTAAGATGTTATACATTTATGGGTCATACTGTTGGTATTTTTCTATTTATGCCTTGGTCCAGTAGTGAGATGTAAATGAAATATCAGAAATATTTTCTTTGCGTTCTCCAGGATCAACTTCCTTTATATAAGGGAGTGGAGGGGGCAACTTCCTTTTTTTTCTGTGTTGTGGAAGCTCCCCATTCCACCAAGAGGCATTCTGTTACTCCTTTTGTTTGTGTGTTGCTGCCAAAGCATTTCTGTGGGATCTGCATTACAACATGGTTTACTTACTCCTTTACAATTGGTTGGGAAGATTTATCCTGGATTTGGTGAGAAGTCCAGTTCAGGCTGTGGCCCTGCAGTTGCTGTTGGTGGTGCAGAGGCAGCAGTGGTATGAGGTGGGATGAACAGTGAGGTGCCTGCGGGTGAAACCCTCTGCTTTGCCAGCTGTGCTGGAGCAGCTTGTAGAACTATGGTGTAACCACTTCAGTTGTGACCTTGATGGGATTCTTAGTTGGATGCTAATTTGAGCCTGATTGCCTAATTTTCATCAGACTACTACTTCTTTTGCATTTTGCCTCTTTGTTAAGATTTTAAGCATGATTTACCAACTGTGCTTGTAGAGGAGGCATGAATTCTTTTTTATCTGTACTACAGGATTGCAGGCTGTGAGGTAAATAGATCTCTTTGTCTTGCCTCAGCCAACCTGTTTTTGTTTTTTTGCAAACATCTAAAATAGAAGAAAACTACTGTCCATATTATCTCTCTTCAGTTGAATTTTCAACTCTTTCTTTAATCCCATCAAGTTGATGGCTTATAACTTCTCACTGGGTGTCAGTTGCTGTTCATTGCTGGGGTACTGAGGCAATACTATCTGACTATCTGGTGCTTTTCTGTTAGCTTTTTCCTATCTTTCGTCTTTGTGTATTAATAAAGTTCCTGAATTTCAATTTTTGATTTGTAGTTGTAGCCTACAGAGATGTATGTGAATTTATTTGATGTCCATAATCCTGGCAAGGTGACATGCAGCGTGGGAGTTATTAAACTTGCATTCCCACAGCCAAGACATTGTAGAGCAAGAGTGCAGATATCTTTTTCCAGTGAGAACTGAACTAGTGGTTTGGTAATGGAGATGACCAGCTATGAAACTCAACATTTATTTGAAAATTCAACTTAACCTCAGATGAAGTGAGGAAGAAAAATGCTTCATATGGATGTTCTTGTCCACAAATTCTGGATTGATTATTATGTTTTTAATAGCACAGTAAAAAGTTTCCTGTCTTTTACTGCATGTGATTGTTTGGGTGGTTTAAGTTACTTTTCCTTGAGAGCCTACAGTAACTGTTACCTGTTTGTTTGAAATACTTGCATAGAGAAGAATGTTAAGAAAATTGTTCTTGGTTTCAGAGACTGCGGTTTGCCTCCTGTACAGGTGTGTGTGTATGTGCTACCCTAGAGAGAGTTAAAATTGCTGGATCTTGGAATTTTGGCCAGAAGACAACATAAAGTGTATGGGCCCTGAAGTTAGCCTTTAGGTTTTGATAACACGTGCATTTGTCTGCTGATGAGAGGGGGTGTTGGTGCCCATTTTATTATTCAAGAAAGAAGTTGCTGCTATTTCAGTGGGTGATATAAAGAGTTTGTGTCTGTGATGGCATTGGACTAATGTACTCATCATTTTAGGATTATTTTCTTGCGTCCTATTTGGTGATCAAGGACTGGGCTGGAAAATGATGAATTAACATGCTTTCACATGTAGGCCTACAGCTGGAGGTAAAGGGTTAGTATGTAGTGGCTGTTCTGTGCAAAGCTAAAGAAACATGTACATATTTAACCTCCAGTGCTCTCAATTATGTGGCATTTACTGTGTTTCTGTAATCTTTATTGTTACATTATCAAACTGCATAGAAAATACTGCTTGGATAATGTTACAAATGCTGTGTCTTAATAAATACCATTGTTTCCACTGGCTTAAAAGTAAGTTAATATATTTTTAGTCATTACAATTCTGCTGTACACAAGGTTTCTGTTGCTTTAAGATACTATTCTGATTACTGTTTGTTCATTTGCAGAAGGAGACTCTGATAACTACATTGCTTACTACAGAAGAGCCACAGTGTACTTAGCCATGGGCAAATCTAAAGCTGCAATTCGTGATTTAAGTAAAGTGGTTGAATTAAAGCAGGATTTCACATCAGTAAGTATTACTGGAATTGAAGACGAATCAAGTGTAAAAAAAAAAAAAACCTGCTTCAAAGAAGGTTGGGGTTTTTTTGTCAGATTTTGCTCAACAGGAATAGAGAATACACTCTGAAGGCTTTAAATAGGATAAAATAATAGTGGTGTATGTGCTTTAATTTGCGGCTGTGCTGACTACAGTCTAGCCAGTTATTTGAACAACTAGTAGTTTTATTAAGTACATGTTCTCCATGGATTTTTGCTAAACTCTTCCCTTTTCTCACTTGTGGTTATTCTTCTCTTTGTCACCAAGGCTGTGCCCTCTGGGGCAGGGAGAAGAGAGCACACAGATTTCTTTTTTTTCTGTCTTAATCAGCATTTGATTTGAGACATCTCTTCTCCATAGGAACTGTCCTAATCTCTCTGCCTTCCTATGGGATTGTTGCAGGTTCTGATTACCTTACCCCTTTCTCACTTGTGTATACTGTATATGGAGGCTGCCTCATTACCTGGAGAGTGATGCTGGAGTCCTCTCCATCTGATTCTGTCATCTGCCTTTTCCATGGGCAGTGGCATGTCCTGTATAGTTTACAATGAAGAAGCAAATGTTAAATTCATTGTTGTAAGAAAACATTCTATCATAAATCAAAGCCTTATAAATAAATAACTTGTCTTTTTACATTGTTTCTATTATTCTGAATTTAGTGGAAGAATTAAATGTGGCAATTATTTATTGTTTATTATTTATGCTATTTTCTTAATCTGTAAGCAGTTATAATCAGGAAAGCGATGTAAATTCAGCATTCACTTTTGTTTGTGCAACTCTTCAAATGAGTTCTTTCCATGAGTTGCAGGTGCTCATAAAAACTGTGGCTGCTCTTTGTCCCTCAAAAACAAAGTATTGCTCTGGTGCAGAACAATACTTTGCCATTAAAGAGGCCTTATAAGAACATTGTTAAATGTAGAAGACAAAGAATGGGTGTTGTGGTCTCTATTTCAGCTTGTTAGCTGTACTAAAATCAAACTTCTTTTTTCCTGCTGAAGGAAGCTGAAGTTTCATACTTTCAAACTTGTGTTCATACTTTTCTTTTGATTTACAAACAGGAATTCAGCAATTATCTGATGTTTCATTTCAGGCAAGATTACAGAGAGGACACTTACTGCTTAAGCAAGGAAAATTTGATGAAGCAGAGGATGACTTTAAAAACGTGGTAAGCTGGAAACCTAAGTTGAACTACATCACTGCTTTCAAGGTTGGGTTCTGAGCCAAGGTCATATCTCAGCTCTGATGCTCTATGGTATATGGTATGCATGCCTGGATTTGTCTTTCCTGCTCTTTAAAGTGGTATGGATAAATGACCCATAAAGTTGCAGTATAGTGATGAGGATGAAATTGAGTGTTGCCTGAAACAATGTAGCACTTTGAAAAGTCTTCTTTGCGTGTACTTGACTCTTCATGATCTCTGCTTGATGACAGCTGTACTAGGGAGCAATCTTCATTCATAAAGAAATAAGTGATATGGGACTTGAAGTACGTAATTGAACTCTGGTTTACATCACTATGTTGTCATCTCCCTGTGAAATCATGAGGGAAATCACATGGATCAACCTTTAAAGGTTCCTGTCTCTTTTCACTGATTGCAGAAGAATTGTGGGCTTTTAATTTAGTCACTGAGCTGTTAAATCAGTGAATTTCAGTGGCATGCTTCTGTCTGGCTTCTAATCTGCAGACGAGTTCTCCATCTTTCATGAATGTGTTGATGATACTTACTCTCCATGATCAGGAAGTGCCCAAAGTTTTCATACACACAGTTGGATATTACCCACCTAAAACTCACTTGGGCTGTTTATAGTTTTGATAGGTGTTTTTTAGCCCTACACTGCAAAAGTAAACTGATCTAACCCCAGAAGAAAGGTCCTTAGAGAATGTGAAGCTTGATTTCCTCCCCGTTGCACAAAATTCATGTAAATATGAGTATAAATAAGATTCATTCTTATTCTTGCTTATTCTTCAGGAGTTTCTAGTTTGAACAACTCTCTCTTATGCCAAAATAAATAGAATTTGCAGGTGTAACTAGTGTCATCATGTTAGCTTTCCTTGAAGAGTGTGGTGGAGAAAGTAGTTGTGTGTTGCAGATTGCAGATGTTTAATGGAAATCCTGTTAGTGAGTGTGGATGACAAAACCGGAGTGGTTATCCCATGTGCTCAGTAGGACAGTTGGGAGGAGTGGCTCTTGCAGGAGGCAGTCTGTGTTTGTAGCAGAGCTGCAGTAGCTTATTTTGAAATTTATGTAGCAATGGCTCCTCCGGCTGCTGCTGCTTCTCCTGTAAGTTTCTTAGGAGTGTGTGGTCTGATAGCAGTGCAGCCCTGCTGATTGCAAATCAGTTGCTGCAGTAGCAGTTGTGTGATGTCAGTGTCGACTGTGAATTTGTGTATCTCTTTGCAGTTCCTGTTCTGTGAAATATTGCTTAATGCTGCGTGTGGAATTGTTTCTTCAGTCAACTGCCAAGTATCTTTCCCTTTTGCCAAACTGGCTGCAAAAATTTAGATTGCTGCCTTTGGTCAGTCAAATAATTTCAGTCCTCAGGCTTTAAATCTGAAGTGGAACAGAGTTTCTTCTCAGAAGCTGGCTTAAGAAGATACCATATCGGTTCTAAATCTTACTTCCAGCTTCCTTTGTTCTGTGAACAATACTGCCCGTGTACTTAGAGAACTGGCAAGTGGTCTCTTTTGAAGAGCACAATTCTCAGTTAAGTACAGTATATTCAAGAAAAATGAACCAATTTTTAAAGTAATCATTTGTAATAGTTTAATTTATTCATATGAGGAGATTAGATTACACTACATACCTTGAATCTTTTAAGAATACCTATTTCTTTGAAAGGTTTCCCTTGTTTTCTTCTAAATTTTTCAGATAGTCAAACTACTTATTCTACCAGTTCTCTGCATCTCTAAAATGTATGGTATACTCTGTCAGTATTTTTCCATATAAATATGAAATTGCATTTAATCTCAAGAGGAGAGGAAATTAGTCACAATGCTGTGAAGTGTATCAATATTCTGTGGTCCTTTTGGGTTTTGTTTTTTGTAAATGAGAGGGGAGGAGAGAAGGAAGAAGGTGTTAGGTATTGAATAGCTTTCTAAATGATTTCAAGACTTGAATCCAGACCCTCTCTTTTCTACCAAGAGCAATAGGGGTCTTATTTTAAGTCAGTGGTCAAAAGCTGAAAGGAGTAAGTTGTACCTTAAAATGAAAGTTCCATCTGCTACTAAAAGATATGATGGAAAAAAATGCCAGTGGGATCTCAGGTTAGAGTTTAGTTGTAGGCTTGGCCACCTAAAATAGTGTGTTTTACATGTGAACTCTTAACTGAGTAAATGTAGGTCAGGATCTGAACAGCCCTCTAGCCTCTCACTTTGTTGGCTGGTTATCAGATAAGTAGAATGCTCTCGTTCTGGGTGAGCATGTAGCTCATGGTGTCCAAATCTGGAGGTAAATTGGAGATGTGCTTGGGCCATCCCACATTAGTAGTGCATGGGGTCTAAATCTGCAGTCAGTGTAACTCAGTAGGAATGCAGCAGCCTGGTCATATGTTTGAGTTTGCAGAAATTGAGTGTCATGGAAAGATGGGGTCGAAATGCTGTATTTAAAAACTGAATCTTTTACCCTATCCATCCTCCTCACTGAAAGGAAAGGCTTAATTTGAAGGAGAACAACCTGCTTTCTGTAATGTGTAGGGTTTCAGGATGTTACCCAGAATAGGTGATCCTGAGAATGTCATGTGCTCACAGAAGAGAACTGCAAGGTGTTAAATGTGAGAGTTTTTACCTTCAGTTGTAATTTTTCTTTCCCGAGGCAATAGTTGTGTAGATGGGATGGGCTTTCTCCTGGTAATGCCATCCACCTTTGAAGTAGATTGTGTACCCTTGAATGATAGCGGATGTGTTATCTCTTAGGTGATTTCACACAAGAGATTGTTTGGATCAGGTGTTGATTTAAAGGGAATAGTAGATCAGATTTTAAGATATTCCCCACTCTTGAATTGGAGAAACCAGGTCAGAGCGTGGAATCTAAGAAGACTAATTTTACTTGGGCTACTCAAGGACAGATGTGTAGGAGTGATATGGTTTGTAGTTCCCTGTAGGATGCTTGCATTAAGAGTAAGTGTCCCAATGTTGCTTTCTGTGCCTACCAAAACTGCAAGGTGACTGATATAATGAGCCATCCTTAAAATGCTGTTTTCTCCTAGCATATTCCAGAAATCTGTCAAATCCCAGTGGAGACTCTGAAAAGCTATTTTTTCTTCCCATCCCTTCTCTTTGAGTTACACTCCTTAAAAGGGACCTCAGCAGTTTAGGAGATGCAGTCATTTTTGAGGGAGAGAAAAAGCAAAAAACATTCAGCCCATCTAAATGGAGGGGAGGATGACAGGTAAACTTTGCCAGCTTGTAGGACCAGTGGTTTTGTGTAGAGCTTAAAAAAATCATCAAAGCTGTTCTTTATGTGTAATAGTAAAACTATCCTAGTGAAAAGAAAAAAAAAAAATCATATCCTCAAATGGTTTCTATAAAGTTTCATAGTATATGGAAAAAGTTTCATGGTGAGCACCCTAAACTTCTTTAAACTTAAATGACTGCTAAGCAGAGTGGTTTCTCTGTATACTCCTGCCCTCTATGTTGTGTCAGTACTGGCTGTCTTGGGATGCAGTGCCAGTGTGAGAGCAGGCAGTGGGAATGCCTGACTGGAAAGGATGCAGTATTCCTTTTTGGGAGCAGAGCCGCTTGAGACTCCAGCCTTCACGCGTTATTTTTAGATTGCCTTTTTTATCCCCTACTCTGTCCTTCCTGTTGGCTGAATTTAATCATGAGGTTTGGATAGAGGGTGAGATTCAGACATGCCTTCTCGTATTAAGCAGTACTGCATTTCTAGAAACCTCTCCTTTTGCCCAACAAATGCACCAAGCTGATGGAATTCTTTACACAGACCACATTTTACACATGAAAAAAGGATTAAGTAGAACTCCATCAGTGATTTTTAGAAAGCTGTGCTCATGCTGTATGAACAGTATTTGTTTCTCTACTGTAACTTTGTTGAGTGTTCATATGGTTTAATATCAAGTTCTTTCTGGTTTAGTTAGTAGTTTCTGAGTAATAGAAGTCAATAGGACAGATCTGTGGGCACATCAGCAGTCATGTCAAGCAGTTAAAGCCCTGGAATGTTTAGTTTATCTGTAAAAATGTGATTTTTACTGAAAATAAAAGGAATATTGGCGTGCTTTGGTTGATGGAAGGCCTTCTGGAAAGGTGACAAAAGCGATGCAAATCCTGGCAGCCCTGTGTGTTGTCTGTGACTCTGCTTGTGTTCTAGAGAAAATGACAAGCCTTTGAGTTGCTGAATTCTGTAGAATGAACAAAAGTAGGATAGAACTTCTGTCTAGTCTATTGGAAAGTGTGGAAAGGGCTAAGTTGTCATATCTCTTTTAAATTCTAGTCTTTGTTAAGACTGAGTGTAACATTTGTAGTTGCGGTTTGTTGCAGTAAATGCTGTATATTGAGGTGTCCTAAATAAGCAATTCTGTCTGCCATAGAAGAACAATCCCTTCAGAGCTGGAAACTGAAGGCACATCTTCCAGCTCCACTAGATGTCAGCCAAGACCAAGTGACTGAGCTCGGTACATCTGCAAGTTGCATTCTAGTCTAGAGAAGCCCTTGGCTCTTGCAAAATACACTGGACAATTGTTTTCCGTGGTTGGTTGGTATGTGTAATAGTACTGTTTTGGATGTAGGTGGGAGAGACCATCTTAGGGCAGTGTAAGGTAACCTGATTTGATTAAGTTGCTAGGCAAGTTCGGGTTGGGTATTTGCAGCTCTCTTAACCACGTCAGAGTGGTCAGAGAAACATTAGATGTTCCCAAATATATCCCTCTGTGGTACTGTGATTATCTGTAGCTTCCTGCTTAAAGAATAAAAGGTATTTAAATATTTCCTTGTGTTTTTTTCCTTCTGTCTATCATTATAGCTGTGTTACTTAATATGTTATTAGTGCAGGACTTTCTTTTGTGCACTGTGTGTGATGTCTTGATCTTAGATACAAACCATGGAGGTTCCTTCAGTTCCCCTCAGAATGTTTTTCACAAGATTATTTGATTTCATGGTCTGTGTATTTAGGTTTGAAAAGCAAGAACATAAAACAGCTTTGGAAGTGTAGAGATATGTCTCTGTTAGTGGCACTGGACCACTGTAAGCAAGGTATAGGAACAGTGTCTGTAACATTTGGGAGTTGTAAAAGTAAATTTTTTTTTTTTTTTCAAACAACAGTATTGAAGTTTTTTGAGTTGACAGTATCTGTTTATAAGAAAGATATTCAAATGCTGTAGATGAACTGCTTGTATATCTTTAATCTGTGCTCTTTGAGAGTATGGTTTTTGAGGTTATGGTTTTGGTTTTTTTCCCCTCAGAGTGGTTGTAACTCTTCTTCATTAGAGTTCTTGTACAAAGTCCCCAGCTTTTCCCTGTATCGTTAATGGGCCATTGCAAAGGAAGTTCTAGGACTATGTAACTGGAAAGCAGGAGAGGTTATGGTAAACCATTAAATTTGCTTAGCCATGTTTTGTAACTTTTCCCTATGCTTCTGAAAAAAACATCCTGAAGCAAAGGGTTCTTAGCAAACTTCATAAGCAGCAGTTACTTGTTCCAAGTGATTTCTGTTTTAAGTGTTCTGTGTTTGGGGATCCTTTTTTTAGCATGCTAACAGACAATGCTGTAAAGCCTTGTTAAATAAAAAGCATATTGCTGATCCAGAAAGCATAATGGTAAGATATATGTACGTGCAACACATTGTGATATACTAATTAATTCAAACAGGCATATGGCATCTTCAGGATAGCAGCATCCAACACACAAAGTGCAGATGGATCCTGGGTAGTTTAGCATTGGTCTTGCTTCAGTGTTTTGTCACTGCTGATATACTGGTTTGGCTGTGTCAATGTCCTTCTATTAACAGCATTTTTCTGAAATAACGCTGTGTTGTATTTTTCATGTTGCCTTGTGTGTGTGCTGGTGTAACCTCTGTGTGGTTAGAAAGGTCATTGATGGACTTGGGAAATACAATAAGGGATGACAGGTTTGTTGTGGTGGGGGTGTTACGTTGCTTCTTGAAAACCAACCAGCATGAGTTGTTTAGCTTGTTAAAATGCTTTTCCCATCAGAAAACTTTTAAATACTTGATATTTAACTGCAAGTGCAAGACTGTCTCCTTGGAGTAGAAATGATCCTTAGAGAGGATCTTGCAAAAAGGATAATGATCTTGCAAAAAAAAAAAAAAATTAAATGCTGGGTTTCATGAACTGAACTTCTAATACCTTTTCCTACTGTCCTGGGTGCAGCAAGGTAATGTTGCAAAGTTTTGAGTCAATCCTTGAGGGAAAATTCTGGAAGAAGCTAATTTCATCACCGAGAGTAACAGAGAAAAACACATGCAAATGCTGTTAACACTCAACTTGATAAATTGAGTGAGGATGATTTTCTTACCTTCAGTCTTGCTTACTTGAAGGGGGCAAAGTGGGGTTTTGCTTACGCTAGGGTTTGTTTCTCCCCTATGCTGAGGTAAGGCTATAAAATAAAGCAGCACATATAGTAGTAAATCTGTGATAGACAATTACTTACAGTAACAAAGCTGTTCCTGTGTACTTTGTTTTCTGTAAAGGAATAAGGCGCAGGGTTGGCGGGGGGAGTAGAGTGAACAAAAGCTGATATTAACACGTGGCTACTTCTTGTTGCTGCAAGTTAAACTGCAACTACTTTAGTGTTGTAATCTAAACGTAGTAAACCTCAAAGAGAGCAAAGGATACTGTGCTGAGAGCAGCTCAGTGGTAGAGGTGTGCTTGTCCTGCAGAACTGAGCAGAGCACAGCCCCTGGCTTTGTGCTTTCAGGCTGCTGGTGAAGCATACAGAGGAGTGTTAGGTTTGCATTAGACCTGTATTAAATTCATCTGAAGAGTTTTCTCAATACTTAGCTCCTTTCTTGGGCATCTAGCACACTTAGTACAAGGAGTTGTTCTGAGTTGTTACCCCCAAACTTACTGTTTCACAGAAAAAGGAGATTGAAATGTGATTCATTATTGGTAGTGATGTGACAGCCCTGTGATCATAGTGCAGAAAGACACGAATGCGTGATGGCTTTAGTTTGAATGATAGCCTGAAAAATTTTCCTTTCTTTGTTAACTGGACATTTGTACTACCTAGAATTGTCTAGGATGTTTCACTCAAATGGTCTTTATTACTATTGGACTTGTCTACATGATTGTAAATTGCTTTTCATATTCCACTGACCTTTTCTCCAAATAAGTTACATGAAACATTCTGTGTGTCTAAGATGTGCAGTGTTATTGTGAGATAAGTTTAAATGGAAGTGTAAAGCTCATCCATAGCAAAAGCTCTTAATTTTTAAGAAGAAAATGCTGAGAAATTGAGGGAGAAATCAAACAAGTCAGCTGGAACTGAAGAGCTCACAACTTCAGAGAATTTTGTAGACTTGGTACTTTTAAAATTACAGGTGCAGAAATTTGCCTCTACTACAACCTCTAGATTTTAAGGTGAAAGTGGATGCATAGCATCAAGGGTTTATAAGCAGAGTTCTAACCAGAAGAAAAGCCTCTTTGAGACTTGTATTAGGAATCAGCCTACAAAGAAGAAAACTTTGATCAAATTCATCTTCTGTTGCTGAAGGACAGTGTAGGGAATAAAGGAGAACTTTTGGGTCTAAGTACAACTTGTTTCATTTTACCTGGCAAAAATCAACTACCTAAGGTTCAAAAAGACTTAAAATGAAGAACTGAAGACAAAGTGTGTGAGCTGTGCATGCTTTTGATGTTGCATTTAGGCTCTTTCCTTTCATATACTTAAATGTTAGAACCAGGGGAAGTTACGTTAAAGGACTTCTGAGGGCTGAAGTTGAATTACATTAGAGACATAAACACAAAATACGAGTGTTTCAAGAACTTACTGGTGGAAAAAAAGGGAAGAGGCCACTTTGAGATAAATGAGGAAAGAAAAAAGTACTGCATGTCTTTGAGGACTCAGTCACTATAGTCAACATTCTGTGTATAGAACGCAAGATAGTGCAAGTTTTGAGATTAAAACAAACAACAAAAAAATGAAGTCATGGTGATCTGTCCCTTTGAAAACTTTGGAAGTCGTTCTGATCAGCAAAAAATATGAAGCAGTGCTTTGTTCAAGCTACACTAATCCTACAAATTACTTCCTGGCTTCGCAAAGAGAATGGCTGAGATGCCTTCTGGCCCATATTTATCTTCCTGGGTGACACCAAAGTTGCCTGTGAGATTGTTTTTTTTTTTCTTTGAAAATTTAAAGCTGTTTAAACAAATTAAGACAAATACCATATAACCCCTTCTGCTTGCTCAGAGAGGGGGGGTTGAGAAATGAGAGTCCTTGTAGACAGAATTTTAGACTTGTTTAAAGCTAGAAGAAAGGTGCATAAACACCCAGCTGATCCCAGCTGAGGCTTTCTCCCAGCTGTAGCCTCTTAACTTGCTGCTGTAGCCACTCTTTGGGGGGAAAATATCAAGAAATAAAGCTTCACAGTAACACTATCTGAGACATGTTTCATTTATTTCTGTCATGAATTTATAAATCTGTTTTGTGCTTAAAGTGAGAGATGCAATTTATGCCATGTGCTTATACTGTCTGCTGATGCTGAGGAATCCAGTGTTTCATAACTGTCTGCAGAGAGGTGAATTAGGCTACATTCGAGAGGTCCTCAACTTCAGTGGGTGATGAAGGGGCAGTGACTGTTGCATACGGTGTGTCCAGTGGTAAATGATCAAGCATGGTGAGGGGGAGGAATTGGATTTCTTTAACTTCTGACATCTCGTATTGGAGCTCAGAATGTCTTCCTTTTTTTTCCTGAAGTTTAGAGGTAGAAACACTTCTAGTGGAATTTTGAAACTAATTTTGCTTTATTTGCAGCTTTAGTCAGTTCTCCATGATATGACTATTAATGGGACAAAGAGATCCTTGAACAAGCGTTTCAGTCTCTCTCTTTGTTAATGTTTGCAGCTCAAATCCAATCCTAGCAATAATGAGGAAAAAGAAGCCCAGACTCAGCTGACAAAATCTGATGAGCTGCAGCGCCTGCATTCACAAGCACTATCTGCTTACCAGCAAGAGGATTATGAAGCTGCTATTTCTCTTCTTGATGAAATCTTGGCAGTAAGTGTTAAGTAAAATTGTCCTGAGAAAGGAAAGTAAGAGCTTCTGTCTGACATCTGTGTGTTTTTGTTCAATAGCTTCTTCACTGATATGAAAACACTTGGTGTAATTGGTTTAGTTTTACTGAGCACTGTGACTCCATAAGGAAGTTAGGGAGTGGAGAAGGCTGAGCACTAACTGCAAAAAAAAAGTCAAAATAATAGTTTTGTAGTTTGGGTTAAAGATACAACTTCAGCCAAACTTCTGTTACAGATAGCTGTATTCGTTATACTTTCCTGTTTTCCCACAGTTTGGTGTTTGGGGAAGCTGGGAAAAAATCTCTTCTGAAGTCAATGAAGTTTTGCCAAATACAGGAGGTGTAGGTTTTTTCGTCTGGATTTTCATTGCCAATATTCTGACAGTTTTTGTCTTGAGAAAATAAAGTAACAAAAGATCGAAAAACCCCCACAAAGTTAAAAATGTTTATAGCTAGCTCAATTTTCAACTTGTTCCTTAGGTATCTCTATTTGTTGAACGTATTAGTGTATGTGTAAATAACTCAATGATGTGGGCATTTTGTGTGTCATATAGAAATATACATTAAAAAACAGTTCACTGCTATGACTCTTCACATACAAATTAGCATTGTTAACTTGGAATTTAAAATATTGGAGCTTTTGGTGAAGAAACTGCTAAAGTGTGGGAGGTTGTCTGTGGGTGGGGAATGGGGAAAAGCAGAAAAGCCTCCTCCTGAAATGATAGTTTACAAACAACTGATAAGACACAGAATTAGTTCTCTAAAACAAATTTTGGTGGGCAGTTCCTTTTGAGTAATTATTTTTTCCCTACTGTTACATTATTACCTTTCTGTATTTTTAAAATCCGAACACAAAGGTCAAATTCTGTGGAGCTGCATCTTACCCATGGGCTTCTTCCTAGAGGACAACTGACAGCTTGGTCCTTGCTGTTCATTACCTCTTTTCTTTTGGGAAGATATAATAATTTATGATTCCGATATCTTTTCCTGGAGGCTCAACAGACTGTCCTAGTTTAAGTAGTGCCAGTAGATTTAATTCATCTCCCTGCATGAGCTCATTGAATCATTTACAAAATTTGCAGGCCTTTGTTTTGTATTTGGGCAGGTGCATCACAGCATCCACCAGGAAGCAGAGATGCTAATTTCTTGATCTCTGCATGCAACTTGAACCTTATGCTATTGCAGTTGGCAAAGTGAAATTAAATGGGATTTTTGTTTTGGGACGGAAAAGAAGTGTTATGGACCAAAACCAAGCTTTAATTTTGATTTCTTAAGGTTTGTGTTTGGGATGCAGAGCTACGGGAACTTCGAGCAGAGTGTTATATAAAGGAAGGGGAACCAAGCAAAGCTATTAGTGACTTGAAAGCTGCTGCCAAATTAAAGAATGATAATACTGAAGCCTTCTATAAAATCAGCAGAATATATTATCAGCTGGGGGACCATGAATTATCACTCAGGTAATTTTACTATTTGCTGTAATAATTACAATCAACATAAAATGTAATTATATAGGTCATGATAAACCATGAAATATCTGTATTGTGTGAGTTTTGGATGTAGTAGCAGCTGTGGTCTGGATCTGATGAAGGAAGCTCCTTTCTAGAAGCTATGAACAGGCAGTGAAGACACCATGCTTATGCTTGGCAGGCCAGCCATCGATGGTTCCAGGTGTCTTCTTTGCTAAAGCAGAAGCCAGAGTGCATGTCCATCAGAGTTGCTTGCAAGTACTATCTTCATTGTATTTCTCCATCCTAGACAGAAGTGCTACTCTGAACTTGCTTTGGTGGAACCTTTTTTTTAACCTTGAACCTCTATTCCAGTGAAGTTTACAATGCAAACAAAAAACGTCTGCATTAAGGTTACAGGCTTAAGAATAAATAAAAAATACAGGAGCACCCAGCTATGAAGAGCCAGGGGTCCTGAGCTGTTGATCTTTCATTCCTGCAGACAATGTCCAGCATTTTGGATGACTTTTTGATAATGTCCTACTCTTTTATTCATACTGAGTTATGTTTAAGGTCTTACTCCCATATGTCCCTTGTCAATCCGGCAGATAACTGCCCTTGCCCAATCTGAACTGTTAGGTTTTTACTCTGTGCCTGGCTGGACAGATGGTGTAATCCTCCTGTTTGCACAGGAACGATTTCTGTGGCAATCATAACCTCAGATGTGCTACCTTCATCTCCAGACTCCTTCCAGTATGGTTTCTGCCACAGAATCTCTTCAATAAGAGATGAAGAGAACTGAAAAGGCCTGATTTTCTTTTCTTGGCTAGCTGCTGGAAACTGCATGTGATGGATTGTAATGGAAAAAATTCATTTTATAGCTGGGCAATTGGTTTGCATTACACATCCCCTTTCTAGAGTATACTTAGTCTTGGGAGCTCATAGGTCACTTCTGTGGTGAGTTTTGGTAGCTGGACATCACTTTACATAGTGATTTCAAGAATAGATTTTTGATTTTTAAAAGTACAGTTAAGAACACTGTTGAAGAACAAAATGGAAACAGAATGAAGGGATAATAATGAAGAGTTCCTTCATTCTTATCTAATACCTTTATTTTATTTTTTTTTTTGCGTCATAAGATATACTAAGAGTTCAGTAGCTCTTGGACTCTCTGGATGCTTACTCTGGTCCTTGGCCTTCTCTTGGTTTCTTTCTCTTACCTTTACAGGCTTAGTGATTTTCAAATACTGGGATTTTTTTGTCTGTCCTTAGGAACAAAATCAGATTTTGTGATCTCTTTCTGAAAATAACACCGTGGTTGTGCGGAGATGACTGTACTTTTTTTTTAAACATTTGACAATTTGGAGAGATATCTGCCCTAATCAGAATTTTATTAAAGAGCAGTCTTCACAACAAAAAGTCGGGCTCAGGCTTGGCTGGGATTCCATGTATCACATGTAACACTTAATCTTTTGTATATTTGGCAACACAGAATAATTAATACCCAAACCAGACAAATAACCCTCTATGTTCTGGAAGACTTTTTGTTGATGTCTCACTTTACAGTAATTTTTTGGATGAGGAGAGAGATTGTGTAAAGAAGTCAACTGTTGTGGACAGCTTGTATGTGTTGCATTGTGTCTCTAGTTAAAATTTCATAATATGTGGTGACATATTTTATTTTTTTTTTTACCTTCTCCTTACCTCCCTGTGAAAAGTGAAGTCCGGGAGTGTCTGAAACTGGACCAAGATCATAAGCAGTGTTTCTCTCTCTATAAGCAAGTAAAGAAACTCAATAAGCAGATTGAGTCAGCAGAGGAATTCATCAGAGAAGGCAGGTAAGTATTCACTCCTATATTTAAAAAAAAAAAAAGGAAAAAATCTACTATGGAGGCACCAACTTATTGATTGAGGAGCTGATTAAGTGATGCTTTTTGCATCTGTCAGTTGAAGTGGATAACTGAGCACAGCTCTCAAATTACAATTAAAATAAATATTGACTCACATAGCAACAATCCTGTTCTGATTCCTTCCGATGCCACTGTCTTCTCTTTGCATACTTAACTTCTTTCTGTAGCAGGTAGTAAGACCAAGATAGGGATAGTAGTTTTCAGCTCTCATATATTATTACTCAGAACTGATGAGGCCACACCTGGAGTGCCAGAGAGATGAAACTACTGAGAAAGTCCAACAAAATCCCACTAAAATGATGGAGGGACTGCAAGGAAAGGCTGAGATGGCTGGGACTGTTTGAGCCTTCTCTGCTACAGGGTCATCTCATCAAAATACCTGAAGGGAGGGTGCAAAGAGGGCAGAACCAGGCTCTGATCAGTGATGCCTTGTATCAGAATCAGGCCAATGGGTGCAAACTGAAACAAGAAATTCCCTTTGAACATAGTGAAATGCTTTCTACTACCCCCTCATTTGCAGTCATGCAGGTTGCCCAGGGAGGTTGTAGAGTCTCCCCATTTTGGAGTTATTAAAAAACCATTTGGACACTCCTGGGCAGCCTGCTGTAGGTGGCCCTGTGTGAGCAGTGGGGTTGGACCAGATGACTTCCAGAAGTCCCTTCCAGTCTCAACTATTCTGTGATTAAAGGACCAGATCTCTAGACTAAAACCCCCTAATAACTCTGCAGTGCCTTGATAGCAAAAATGGATCTGACTGATGGGCTTTCTTTTTCATGCCTCTGTATTCTTCTGCTTCTTGCTTTACTTCAGTTTTTCATGTTCTCAAGCGCATGACATCCAACTGTAAGGAACTCTCACAAATCATTAGACATTGTCAAGGTGGTGTTTTAAAATGAAATACATCAGGAACGTGAATAAGCACAACTGAGGCCAATTTGATTAAGCCATCAGTCTGTTTGGACTCTCTTCACTTAATCCAGTATCAATCCTGTTTCAGAGAATCTTCTGAGAGCTTGAATTTCTCTAGCTTGTATAGCAACCCATGGGTTCAATCGCTCTCTTGCCTTTTTAGGTAAATGTTCTAATCCATTTCTTGCTCACACCATGCAACTTTAGCATCTTTGAGACCTTTGCAGCAAAAAAACATTTTACTGTGTGACTTGTGGAGAAGAAAAGGAAAAAACAAACAACCTCCTAATTCAAGTTGGCATAAAGAGCTTTTTTGTAGCTATGGAATAGGTGGTACCTTTTGTAGTGTGCAGATAGTACAGTGCTTGCAGTAAGACTCCAGACTTGGTCCGTCTCAGATATTGGAGAGGGAGATGCTTATTTTTAGGTGTAAAGTAGCATGTTGGACAGGAGGCACATCTAGAGACTGTTGTCTGTGCATGGTGAGGGATGGTAGTTACTGTCTTCTGCAAAAGCCTGCCAGGGCTGGTGCCAGCTCTTCTGTCTCATAGCACAGAAAAGGGAATGGGGATGTAATTCTTGAAATGGCTGCAGATTTTCTTCATACTATTGTCTCACACCTCGCCTTTAAGGCTATTAAAGTTAAGGTACATTGCTAGGAGGATGTGAAAATCTGTGAATTTCAAGATTTGTAAATAAATTGCAACACCCTGAGATAGTGATCACATTTCATGATATTTTGCTTTATGATTTAAACAGGTATGAAGATGCTATCAGTAAATACGAATCTGTAATGAAAACTGAGCCAGAAGTACCAGTTTATGCTACTCGTGCCAAAGAAAGAATCTGTCACTGCTTATCAAAGGTAATTCTGATTATTCTCCCTCTGTAAATTTCTTTAAGACAAACAAACAACAAACAAACCCCCCACAACTATGTGAATTTTGTTTTACTTTCTTCTCTCTAGAATCAGCAGTCTACAGAAGCCATAAAACTTTGTACAGAAGTTCTGCAACTGGAACCAACCAACGTGAATGCTCTGAAAGACAGAGCAGAAGCTTATTTGCTGGAAGACCTGTATGAAGAAGGTACAGTTGTATGCAGTTGACGTATACTTTTTCGTGGACATTTAAAATGCACTCGGTGTTTCAAAGGCTTTTTTTTAACATGCACTTTGATTCTACACTATGTTGTCATCCTTAATTAACACTGGTAGTTGCAGATTTACAAAAATATCTGGTGGTAATTTTGTCTTGATTAGTGTAAGTGGAATGCACTTGTATTATCTATGGCATAGTTGTCTTTACAATAACGGACCGTGTTCAGGATGTTCTGTGAGACTGTACAGCTTAATCCACTTAAACATGTTTTATATAATCAGCAATGTCAGACAAATGTGTTTAGAGGTAAAAGGTAATTATAGTTCGGTTGATGTAAATCCTTTTTAGGACCGCATTTTTAATGTCTTGAGATGGCAGCATGAAAATAACACTGTTCTATTCTCTGGCATGTGTTGGGGGCAGAGGAAGTTAATGGCCATTGCTTCACCTCTGCAGATCTCTGTAGTGCTGCTGAAAGCAGTAAACTGACTCCATTCCTGAGGCTGCATTTTCCATACAGACTTTTTGTAAAATGCATACTATTACACAGAGTCACAGAAACAACTTCTAGGATTATCAAGATAGTCCAGTAAAGCACTGCCAAGTCCACCACTGCACCATGTTCCCTAGTGCCACATACACATGTCTTTTAAAAACCTCCAGGGGTGCTGACTCAACTCTTGCAAATTAGAGGAAAGAAAAGTTTTATAACAAGGTTCTGCATAAATGCAGGGAACCAGCTTGGTCTTGTGCTGGAGCAAATACCTCCATATTATAGGATATAAGGAAACAGAGAGGACATACCTGGGATCTGGGAGAGCTGGTGCCTGCTGAGCTTGGCCTAGCCTCATTCCAGGTGAACCACCATGCTAGAGTGGAACTGTGCTTCGTCAGATCCCTGTTCTTTAGCATGTCCCATGCCTTCCTCCTGCCCTTGACAGTAGTGAGGTGGTTGTAGTTACACTCTGCCTTCCAGCAGAGCCTCCATCAACACTATTACAGCCCATTAACGTTAGTCTGCCTGAAGGTATCTTCATTTATCCTTCAGTTTTAACTGCTGTAAAATGATCACTGACTTCTCTTTGCTAGAGAGAACAGTAGAGCAATTAAAATTGTAATCTCATATTTAAAGGGGCAGACTGATTCTTATTCTTCCCTCAAAAAATTTTCAAGCTAGAGGCAGCTATTTTCATGTTAAAGATAGGAAATTTCAAAGTACTTGTAATTCAGAACTTTGAAGGCGATTATTGCTAAATGTTCAAGATGCACTTTGGTATGTATAGCTGAGTTAATCAAATGGTTTTAATTACTTTATAATCACATGAGATCCAGGGCTTGTCTACAGCAACAGATGTGTAATGACTCCCTTTCTGGCATGCCTCATAAGTGCAGAAGTCTATCTGTCTAAAGCTCAAGTTTTGTTGAAGGAAAAAAGCTACCTTGCTGTTTCAAAATTGATCAAGACATACTAATTTTTTTTTTTTTAATTTTTAATTTTTTTATTTTTTTATTCCCCCCCCATTACTTTAGGGGTTTCAGTAAGAGCGTACCTGGTTCTTTCATTTCTCTCTTGGCATGGGTGTAGGTTGTCTGCAGTTACTCATGTTTGATAGGAAATTGGCCATTAATGCACATGCAGAATTGATCTTGGTCTCTTTTAAAAATGCAGGCAAGATTCCAAAGCCAGCAAATCTGTCTAGAGATACGGTGTGATTATCTTTTGAGAGGTTGTGAAGAGTCTTGTATTGAAAGAAGGAGAGTTAGATTTGACTGAAGTATTTAAATTGAAAGTGACACTGGAAACTAGTTGTTCCTTTTATGTCGTGGAACAGGATGAAAAGAAGAAAGGATGCTTTCTGGAATAGCAGGCCAGTAAGCAGCAGCAGTGACTCTTCTGTTGGTTTGGAGGTACTAGTGCTTTTAGAAATAGTGGCTCAAAAGAATTGATTAATATATCTCACTTGACATACCGTGAATTAGTAATAAGTCTCCTAGTTTCATATCGAACTTCTTGTCATCAGGAAGCTGCCATCCTGCTCCACCTGCTTCCAACCCTCACCGCTCAAGTGAGAGGAGCAATTAGCTCTCTGAAAGAGGAAAATTCCTGCCCTTGAGTGTGAAAGTGTAAAATGTACTTGCTGGGCGCTTTCACTCTGCAGTGTGCAGCACTGAAAAACTTACCTTCCCATGTGCTTAATGCTCGCAGTCTTTAGATAAGGAAGTTGATTTAAAAAAAAAGAAGAGAAATTTAATACTGTCATGGCAAATAGTTGATCCCTGAAGCAGACTGTTTTCCCACAGTGGTGCGTGCTGTCGGTGATGTGGCGCTCAGTGAAGCTGAGCAATCTGATCTGCATTTGGCAGGACGTTGTGGTGGGACCTTCCAGTACCACGTGAAGCAGATTAAGTACACTGGTGCTTAAAATTATTGGAGCAGTAAAGCAGCATAATGAAATCCCTGCATTTTCATTATTTTTATCGCTTTCAACAGCATATGTTGGGCGCACACATTAGTTCACACTCTTGGGGTTTTTGTTTTTTTAATGACTGGACAAATTATTAAAAATATCAGCAGAAGCCAAAATGCTTTGTTAAGGCAGAAAACGAGTGTCCAGTGATGAGAAAATGAACAGAAATTTTGTTTGGCTTGTAATAGCCTATGAAATTGTTGGGGCACTGGCAATACCATTTGGAATTTTTTTTTTTCCCAATAACTAAAACAAGATTGCAGTGGTATCAGATGTCTGGGTAGTACAAATTCATTAGCACTTCCTGCTGTCTTGCTCAGAAACAGTGAAAAACAAATGTAACACCTGCTGAGAAATAGCATCTGCTTGGAAATAATCTGATGCAAGTACTTTATCTAACTTGAGAAACCTAGGAGATTGGGATCTGCAAATGAGACCTTGAGGATTATAACAGCGAAAGAAGAGCAGTCTCATTAAAGACTGAGATAGTTACTTCCCTTGATAAATTTTGATATCAAAGAGTATATAAACTTGGTGTCTTAAGCATTCAGTTACCACTTACAGTAATAATAGAGTTTACTTAAAAAAAATAGTGTAGACCTTGAATGTTTTACAAATTACGTTATAGCATCTCTCTTGCTTTCGTTCCTGAGAAATGCAACTCTTGAAATAGAGTGAGAGTATGCTTTTGGAAAAAAAAAAAACCAACCTTAAAATATAACTGTCTGCGTATTATGTATGCAGAGGTGTAAAAAACCAATATTTGCCTTTCACTAACAGTATGAACTTACTGGTAGTCTGAAATTTGTCTTTATTGTCATTAAAGAGAAGAGACTTTCTGTCGTGTTGATAGAGAGTGCAGGCTGGGGGAGAAGAATGAATATTAACTTAAAGACTCTGGGTAATGCATCCTTCAGCTGAACAGCAGTGTGGGACTAACGTCGTGCAGTGGGCTCTTCACATACTAGTTGCTGAATCTTACTTCTGGGTCTCTTTTTCCTCCTTCCAGGCCTAGATACTTGTTATGTTATTCCTGTTGCAACATCAAGAGCGTGTTGTGACCGGAGTCTGGTAACCTCCCTTCTCCCTCATTTCCCACCAGTGTAATTGAACCTAAAGAAAGAAAATTACCTAATTTATATGTGAAAGTGAATTTCCTCTACTCCAGGGTTTTCTAATTTAGGGAGGAAAAACTCAAACATGTCAAGTTGAAATGAAAGTTTTGCTGTTTATATATGGTAATAGCAAAGCTTCAATTTTGTGGAGTGGTTGAGTTCTTTAAATTGAAGTTTGTAGAGTTGTGTAATCTTCTTTCATTCGCTTTTTTTATAAAAGCTATTAAAGACTATGAGACTGCTCAAGCCAACAGTGAGAATGACCAGCAGATTCGGGAGGGGCTAGAACGTGCCCAGAGAATGCTGAAGCAATCACAGAAGAGGGATTACTATAAAATCCTGGGAGTAAAAAGGTGAGATATTAATTCCAGAGATGATGATGTGAAAGTTGGTTATTTAAACCAGCGCAGATAGGACTGAGCACTTGAATTTGTTCTGCTGTTCCTTTATCTTGCTACCTTCACTTTTCTGTTGTACTAATGTAGTAGTGTTCAACTTGTAAGTAGCACCTATTTACAATCCCTGTAGAAGGAATGGAAAAACAGCATTGGTGAGAGGGGAAATAAAGAATTCAGCAGGAAATTCTTAGTAGGTGAATGAATTGGGAAAGAAATGAGGACTGGCAAGAATTACTGAAAGCAACAAAAAATAAAATTGTGGCAGATAGTGTGACAGATTGGAAGAGTTTGGAAGGACTAACTGAAAGGTATCAAAAATACTTCTGCCATTAACCTTGAGAAACCAACAACTTCCCTTCTAATGAGGAGCAAACAAATGTCCAGTTCTGAACTAATATTGGTCATCCTTCCAATCGTGAACTAATTTGATCTCTGCTTTTTGTGCTTTTTGTTATGATTGCAAATTCTTCAGACTGGGAACTCTGTTCTGCATAGTATCTGGCAGTAGCATCTTTCCAAGGAAAGTTAATGGGTGGTGAAATAAAAGAGTGAGTAATCTTTGTTTAAAGTTGAAACCTGCTTCGTTTTGCATAAAGAATCTTCAGTGCCATTTGCAGAAGGTTAACTAACTCATAATTTTCTTGATGCCCTTAATTACTGTCTCAGTGTTTAAAATTAACCTGTAGATTCACTAGTGTGACATGTGATTTAGAGAATTAAGTTAGTTATAATTTTATCCATCCAGAAATGCTCGAAAGCAAGAAATCATAAAAGCTTACAGAAAGCTGGCATCCCAGTGGCATCCTGATAACTTCCAGAGTGAGGAAGAAAAGAAGAAAGCAGAGAAAAAATTTATTGATATAGCAGCTGCTAAAGAAGTCCTCACTGACCCAGGTAATGATGCAGTGACTTCATTTTTTAATTACTTTTTTACAGTAAGTTAAAAACACAGCAAGTGTAAGTCCTAACAGGCATTACAGCTTCCCTCGTTTTCCCTTTCTCCCCTTATCTCTCTTGAGAAAATAGTGCACTAATACTTGCATCCAGTATGTCATATGAAGTCAGATGTAAACCTGGAATTATTTATTTCAGTGTTTCAGTGATTTTTCGTAAAAGTCAAAAATTATTATTTCAAAGATCTCTTTTTGGGATATCATCTTGCAGAGATTTCTAGGATCGAGTAACTCTGGATATGCTTACTTCAAGGATATGGGTGTCTCCTGCCTCGACTGCTATTGCAAATTGCATTTAGATTGTAACAGCACCTGAAGTATTCCAGGGAAGCCCTGTTATTACTGTGCCATAATTCCATCTTGGCTTTCTTTCCTCCAGAAATGAGGCGGAAGTTTGATGCAGGAGAGGACCCACTGGACGCAGAGAGTCAGCAGGGTGGGAGCAACCCTTTCCACAGGAACTGGAACACGTGGCAAGGATTCAACCCCTTTGGTTCTGGAGGAGGACCATTTACATTCAAATTTCACTTCAGTTAGAGCCAAGACTGTTTCTGGTGGCTGCTGCTGTTTTTTACTCAATTCGTTGAAAAATAAAAAGTCTCTCAGTTCAAGACCCAAAATCTTAATTTCTAATGTTGTCCTTAACCCAGAGTCTTACTGCACTAGAAGGAAGGTCTTTCTTTCTTTTGGTATTCAGTGGGTTTGCTTGATAAGCTCACACTGGTTGGGGGGGGGAGTTGTACTGCCTTTGTATTTGTTGTGGATATGCAGGACATGTTTATTCCCATGGATGGAAAAAACAATAAGATGCTACTTAGGACAACGCTTAAATTTAGGACTCAAGTATATGCTTAAAGATAAAAATGCATGTAAATATTTTTCTGGATCGGGGCCTAATAAACATGGCAAGGGTAGATACAGTAGTCTCCACATTAACAAACTGTTGGTCATGCTCAGCAGAACCATCCATCTCTTAAGAGGAAACCCTGGTGACCACCTGCTGTGTTGGTGTCGGCAGCGCCGTGGGCGGGAGAAGAGCCTGTGTGCTGAACGACTCCCAGCAATCCCTCTGGAAAAAGGGTGCTTGGGAGTAATTGTATTTGAAAGTGTCTGCTCACTTTGCTCATTAATGGATTGGGGTGATTTCCTGGGTGGTAATTGTCAACTATGAAACTAAAAAAAAAAACCCCACATTTTTTTTTCTGAATGCCATTTGGGGTGTTTATTTGGGTATGATTCTTGAATAGTTTGCACTTTAACAAAATACCTGCTTGAGATTTGAGCAGAAAATTTGATGTGACATTTCCCTGACTGTGCAGCAATTTGTTAGTTCTGTACATAAACTCAGAACTAAGACAGGTTGTGAGGTGAGTGTACTGCTGACCAGGAATGTGATATCAACTCCTGTAATACAACTTCATTTCTGTTGGGTGGTGCAACAGGGAATTAATACTATGGGAAATTGAAGTAATTTTGTGTTTCGTGTAACAGCCACGGTACTGCAGAAACAAATGTGTGCAAAAAGAGGGACTAACTTCCCACTAGCCAAAAGTCTGGTTTATTTTTTTCTATATGCACATAGTTAAAATTGGTTCGGTGCAGTTGATGGAACTGTGAGAGTGTGATGTACAGTGTTTCCAGGGCTGTAGCTGTGAGGAGTCCTCTGTTCTGTAACTTGAGTCTGTCATAGTTGCTGATGAGTTTCATCAGCAGCCATTTTCTTAGAATGCAAGAATTACGGTTCATCAGTGTTGATTGCATTTTAACTGGAAAACAATAATCAGTTGATAGGAACCTTCTCTCACTTCAACTTGTGGCATTTGAAAGCATAAGCAGCTGCAGTAAAACAAATGAAATAGGCAAATAAGGCCTTCAGTCTGAAAGTGCATTTTATCTTACTGTAGTCGAAGTTGCTGTTGGAGCATGACCCTTGGCTCCTGCCCAAGTACTTCATGAACATAAATTTCTGCTGAACACATGGCTTTGCAATTATCTTCAAGCTGAGGAGCAGTGTGGTGATTTCTAACAGCTTTTGGTTCAAAACCACCCCAGCAGCCTGTGAAACCTCAGTGTCGGATGTTTCCCAAGTTGAATGACTTCCTAGAAGTTCAACTTGTGCCTTTGACCTGTTGGAAAGTTTTTTGCTTAAGCTCCGTACCAGATGCTCAGGACACTGTTCAGAGCACTCTAGGCTGGCATGACTCTATGGGACTCAGACACAGGAACTTGCTCACAGTGAATAACCTGTTACCCTGTGGAATCAGCCTCTGTGCATCTGCTTGTTGCTGGAGTACATAAAGGATGGGCAGGTAGCTCTGGGCAGGTGGCTTTCATGTGTCCCCCCCCCGGCTCCTGTCAGCCCCTGAGGGGGAGCTCAACCCAGCCGTGCCTGTTGTGGGCAGAATGGTTCCTGGTGGTTGCTCTGTGTGTGTGTGTGTGTGTGTGCATGAGCCATCGCTCTGTGCAAACCCTTCTGTATCGGCTCGTTCACTACGAGGGGCTGTTTTTAAATGAGTATTGAATGAGCAGTGTAAGCAATATGTCACATTTTGTACATACAGGAGTGTGGTTGGGCTGCAGATGTCACAACAAGGACCACAGACAGCTGTGTTTGTGTGCTAGAGAAGTGATGGGAATGAAATGTCTTTCCAAGAACTGCCCGTGTTCCTTTTTTTTTTTTTTCCCCCTCATCCCTCTCCCTTCTCTGTTTTAAAAGCCAGAGGTGAGAGAAGTGTTTCCTGGGGTTTACTTTTTTTTTCTTCTAGGGAAGGAATAAGATGGTCCCTCATGAGTAAATTCTTCATACAAGGCACTGATGTTGGAGCAGCACAGGTTTGTTTCTCTGGGGCAGCAGGACAGTTCTGGTGTATGCTGAGAGCATTCAGGAACCAAAAAGGACCATGTGCATTTTGAGAATGAATGGGAAAGGGAAAATTACATTCTAAGAAAAAAAAAAAAAGGGTTGAATGTAGTCAGTAGAAGAAGGAAGGTGATTAGTACTTGAATGCTGTTCATAGATTTGTTCCATGAAAGAAAGGTTCTTGGAAACAAAGGCAAAAAATGACAGTGGAGAACAAAGCTTTACTAGTATTGAGCAGCAGCTGTTTACAAGAAGTGTTACCACCCCAGTGCTATTCCTAAGGGCTTTGAGGTACTTCTGGAAACGCAGAAAGACGAAGTTTGTTAAAAAGAAACCATTTACACTGCAAGGCTCTCCAGATACGGTGATGCATTTCCTGATGTGACTTTGGAAAATGAAGCAAGGAAGCTGAACTCACCTTTTTATTTATTAGGGGGTTTCTGTAGTGCAATAATGTTCAATAACTGAACATTGGAATAAATGTCTTGCTAGTTTGTCAACCCTGAGCTGTGCATGAAGCATCGTTACCGTAACTGGCCTGTATGTAGATGCAAACTTCCTCTGTTGAATTCTTTCAGTTTTAATAAACCTGTTTCCAACTTGTTTTAAAAGGAAGGTGGGGGGGGCATATTATACTTGGTACATGTTTAATACTGATGTACTGATGATCAGTGTTAAAACAGATTCAAAGTGAACTACAGACTGAAGTGCTCAAACTTGTGACATATGCAGAAAATGTGTCAGCTTAAACTTTTTTTTAGAAAAAACAAAGCTTGTTATCATTTCAGTTTTCAGACCAATGTTTGGAACAAGAATTATTCTTCTGTTTAGGCCTGTGATTTATAGAGGCTTTGCCGGAAACTAGCCAGGATAGCATAGCAGGTTAGTTGTATTTAAAAGTGCCTTATTGTAAGGTATTGTTTGTTTGCTCTGTAATACACACTTTTATCCATAAAATCATAACATAAATGGCAGAATAATTTTTTTTCCCCTCAGCAAATCTCTCAGTAGCAGTTTTATGTTATAAGAAGGATAAGTAAAGCTAGCCAGAGATTTATCAAATGTTTCGAATTATAAAATGTCTTTATATGAAATCACGAATCTAAAAAGCAAGAACTGTTTTTTTTTCTAGAACTGTGGGAATTATTTTATGGTATTTTTCACAATAAAGATATTTATGATGACAAGAAAGCACTGCTGTGTATTTGTCTGCCCTTCTTTGCTCATCCTGCTCTCCAGGTTTGGAGTTAGAGCTGTGCAGAAATGCAGTACAAGGCTGCTGGAGTGCCAGCAGGCAGGGGAGAAGAGGGGGGAGGAGTCACATTCTGTGGTAAGAGAAACTTGAATGTTTAGAAGTCAACTACTGCAATTGTAGAAACTCTATTGAACGCCAGTTTCACAGTGAGAACAACCAGCCTTTGGAATAATCTCCCCAGGGACGTGGTTGGACATGAAGCTTTTCTTGACAGAGTGCTGGGCCATCTTGTCTGGACGGGGCTTTTGCCAAGGAAGGCTGGACCAGATAATCCTGGAGGTCCCTTCCAACCTGGTATCCTATGGTTCTATGATTCTGCAATGTCTCAGAGTGAGGCAAGTACCTGATTCAGGGAAAAGGGTAAAAGGAACCTTAATGAGAAGTATTTTCAATACTAAAGCTCTGGCTCAGCAGCAGCAGTGCACTAATGTCTGGTTCACACATTTTCTGCTAAACTTACAAGCTGATATCAAGAAGACTAAGACCTAGAAAAGACACTATAATAGCAATATGGATATAAATTGTAAAAACCCTTCATTTGAATAGTTCAAATATTACTTTGCTTATTTACGAATTCAAACCATGTGGCAACACTCCACTGATCCAGGATGCGTTTTCTTACTGCTCCTAGGGCAGAAGATGCAGCTTGGAAACAACAGATAAGCTCGGTCTGCCTCTCTTAAGTAAGTTCTCACCCTGCAGCAGATTCCTTGTTGCTGTTGCTTCCCTGCAAAAACACTTTCTGTAGATTAAAGGCATTTAAGGACTTGGTGCAATTTTTTTGCTTTGGATCCACTAACAAAGTATTTAATGGTTATTGTATAATACAAAAATGGAGAACAGAAAATAATATTATTTTTTTTCTCCAGTGGCACCTTTTAATATTTTGTACAACATACACAATACATGGGTTTGGTATTAAAAATATATGCTAATGACTCAAAGTGCTGCTTTAAAGAGATCTTTAACAAGTAGTGAATGTATTGGTGGGACCCTTCTTGTTCTATAAACCAATGTATATCTCAAAAAAGGAGCTTTCTTTGAAAGTGGTATTATGCAGAAAAAAAATATTGTAAAAATTTTTTTACAAATATATAAAACACTGCAGGAAATTGCATGACACCTTTTACATCTTCGAAAATACCTCCAGCAAATTGCATTTCTAAAAATTATATTCTAATCACTTAAGTAATCTCAAGGAAATAGTATTTAAAGAGCTATTTCCTTTTTTAAAGCCTGTAGAAGTAATCCAATTCAAAAAAGAACAGGATGCTACAGAAAACCTGAGCACAAAATCAGTGCATGAACTATCCACTTTTTATATTGCATAACAGAAACTTCTCACACAGATACTCATAAGAGAACTAAGGTTTCTTACAGATAAAGAACCATTAACTTCTGGCTTAAAAAGAAGCTTTCCAATGTATACTCCAAGCATGAGAGACCAAGGCAGAGGGATGTGAAATGCTGCTGCACAGTAAGGCATCAGGATGGAAGTATAAGCTTCAAAAAAGAAGTGAAAAGGAAAAAAATAATGCAGCAAGCATTTGAATAATGTTTTCTTTTCTCTAATATGGAATATCAGTTATTTCCTTCTTATGCATGGAATTTATAGTAATGGTGCATATGCATCTGTTAGGTCAATTTTAAGTCCATCTATGTGGTATAAAAATACCAAGTTTATGTTCCAGTATGTTTGCTGGCTGATATTCTGATGTAATTATGTTAGAGAACAAGCATAACAAAACAGATACTGCACTGAAATGGGACAGTTAAAGGGAACTGACATCAGAGTTTACTGACTACTGCTAGTGGGTCACACAGGAAATGCTCCATTGGGTGCTTCGTAAAAAGAAAATCCCACAAAAAATATTTAAAAAAATGTATGGGACATGTTAAAACTGTTCAAAATGCATAAAGGTAAAACAACAAAAACTATAAAAAGCTGTAAAAAAAATAAAATCTGTTCTTAGTAATAGGAATTGAAAAATACCAGCAAGGTATAATTTTAAATACTTGCTCTTCCATTGTAAACAACCAACATCTGAGGACAATGACAGTACATACAGAATAGGCTTAATTTCTCTTATTGTTTATTCAGTTATTTGCTGGTATGGAAATACTATGCAAACTCACTGTAGCGTCACCCACTTAGTGCAAATTACCTTATCTTTTGTAATTTCAAGCATTTAGACTGAAAGACTGCATTAAGTTGTTCTTACAAGAATTTGTGGTCTCATCCAGTCCAATTTTGACACCAGCACAGCCTAAACAACAGAGTATATATTTAAGGCACTAGATTTCAGTTTATGTCATAAATTCCTCCTTTTCAAATATGTGTATTGCAAGAATTTTCCCTGCAATTTTTGTGGGATCAAAATGTCAGTAGCCCACTAAAGCAACAGTTTTGTGAGTACAGACTTAAAAAATTATAGGAAACACCACTGATAATCAAAAATACTCACATATTTTATTATTTTCAGTTTTAAAAAGGATGATGATAATCAAAACCAAGTAGAAACAGCTTTCAGGTACTGACCTTCTGATGCAACGTGTGCTGGTTGGAAAACCATCTTAACCAAAGTCATAATGGAATTTTATGACACACTATTTAAGTGACCAAAAGGAGCCTAAGAATCAAAACTTAGTTTTTAAAATTTGTTAGAGTGCAGCACTCCTGCACAATAAATGAAAAGTGTCATTCCTTGTTTTTAGCTTCCAAGTTGACTTATCTTTGTGTGGTCTAAATTACTAAAGTTATTTTTTGTGTCTTATCTTTGCTACACTGAGATTCTTTCTTGTGACCACAGCATTCTCCAGGGACAAAACTATAGACATATAACAAAAACTCTTGATATTTTAATACATAAACTTAATGCATGTAATATGCACAAACCAGTTTTCATGTACATATTTAATGTGTGTGTCCTCCCCCAGACTGACAATGTATCTTTGAGAAGTTGAACACCTCTTTCTTCATATTGTAAAATCCTCTGGGCAAACTGTACTTTAAAGAAGGAAAAGAAAACCAAACTCCACACTGGGTAAAAAAAGCCACAACCCCAAGTACCTGTGGATTTCTCAGTTTTGTATTGCATTTAAAATGTTTTAAATAACACTATAAGTTATAAAATATTTGACTTAACATTAAAGAATGTTGCAGATAGTGCCATTGTAACATTTGTAACTCCCCTTCAGTCTTTTCCAGAAGACTATTGAGTTGTCACCATTGCTGTTCAAGGGCTGTGCTAAAGTTCATCATGTTTAAGACCTGTAACCGAAGGGAAAAAGAAATTATAAAAACGAGTTCGATAAAGACAGTTCTGTAAAATGTGAAGAAAGCCCTTTACTTTCCATTTGCTGCTAGTCAGTCATGCAACATGAACTTCCTTTTTGGAGCCTTGCTAAAAGTTGAGCATAAGCTTTCACAAGGAATAAAAACCAATAAGAATTCTTTATAAGCGAAAGTGAATTTGTGCCTTGACTCAAGACTTTTAAATATATATCTGCCAAGTTTTTTCTTCAACCTTAAGGGCTGAGATCATCTTTTTCTTTTGTTTTGTTTAATATTACTCCAAGAAGTCTTATTAAAAGTTCTATAAGTGTGTTTGTTTGTTTGTTTGGGTTTTTGTGGGGTTTTTTGGTGTTTTTGTTGTTGGTTGTTTGGATTTTTTCTCATGCTATTTAACAAACTCAGTTTAAAACACATTAGTAAAAAAATAAGCCAAACTCTATTTGTAGCCTAAACCACAATTTAGTCTGGTGCAAAAAGGCTCTGCATACATGAGTCTGGAGAAAACAATAGAGACTGAGTTACCTACTGCTTAACAGACATGAGCTTTGGGTTATCTAAGTGACGTCTAAGCTAAGATGCTTTATTTAGTATTTGTGCCTCAAATGACATGTGACAGTTGTGTTTGAGGTCCAAGAACAGGACACCACGGAACCTTCTCTTAGATTCTGGCACGAAACAAAAGATTTTATCCTCTCAGTGTAACTCTTATGTAAAGAAGCATAACACAACCATAAAAACCCACACAATTTCTCTAAGAACAGGGAAAATTACACAAATGAAAGATTTGTGCTTACTGACTGCAATCTTAGTTTCAACTATATTAATATTTAATTTTTACAAGCTAACAGATGAATATGCATGTAAATTACCTTTTTGAAATAACGATGTTAGCTTTTTCTTCTCTTTTTCAATTTGCTGTATTAACTTTCGTATCTCAGAGTCGTAGTCAACCCATTCAGGAACTATCCGGGCAGCAGCCTCTAATTTTGGTTCTTTGGTTTGGGGATTGTTGCACTGAAAGTTTAAAACATATTAGATGTAAACAAAGCAAATGTGAAAATAACATCTCCTCAGAGAACTTAGCTCAAATAATTTTGTCAGCATTTGCAATGTCATTGAAACATGCAACTTGGACATTATTATTAAAAAAATTACACTAAAATTGTAAATAAATCCTGTTCAAATAATTCAAATAACTCACAACATATAATTGTAAATACTTTTCTTTTCCCCCCTGCTCCTGACTATATGTATAGCACAGAGATGGCTAGGACAAGACTACTAAGATTTAGGCAAAGTTACATGGGGAGATACAAGATATACATTGGCACACTGAGGTTGAATCTGATAAAGGTTTTTTTATTACATTTGTGATGCTTCCTCTGGTGTTGTCTAGAAAAATGTATTGACTACTTCCATAAAATAATATAAATGGAAATCTCAGTATCAAGTGATACATGATAATGGGGACTGAAAGAGGGTGGGATGGGGTTTAATAATGAGAGAGGAAGATTTTCTCTTTCTGTTTCTATTCCCAAAGAAAGATGCTTTCTTCTTTCTAGACATGGATAATCCCCTGAGCATTACACTTTTTAAGCTTTGCTTTATCTCCTGTTTATAGTGATGAAATAGACAAAGAAACCATAATAATATTAAGTCCTATAATCATCAAGTTCTGGAGGAACCTTCTATGTAGGGAGTGCAACAGCAGCACACAATGCCCAGAGAGTTAACAGTACTTCATCACAGCTCTAGAAACCAGGTTGAGTATGGAAAAATTATTAGGAAAATACATGTATGGGCGTGAAAAGCCTCAATCTTGTTCAGTTAAGAGACAGCAAGACTTAATTTTTTGGTACAGTTTTCAGCTTTAATGTAAGAAATTTGTAAGAGCAAGCAGGAGAGGAAAAGGACTGAGTGTTCCAGCGCCTTCCATCAAGGCTGCCTTTATGACATGACATATATTTATCTCAAAAGCCACAGAAATCACAGCAAAGTTGTTAATCTGTAAAACTAATTCAAGTCAGGATCAACTCACCAAGTCTATTGTTTTAGCCTTTTTCTTGGACTGATCATCACACCAGGTTTCACACCAAAGCCACTCCTGGGGGAGAGACTTAATGGCTACTTGATGAATCATGTTATTGGGAAGATCCTGTACAAATTTCGTAAAATCATAAATTAGCATTGAATGTAATGTAACTGGTTATCAAGCAGCTACTTAAAAGTAGAATCTTTGCCTATTACTCTTACATTTTCTTCTTACATTTCCTTCTTAGTGCTCACCTAGTTCTTTTTCAAGTAGATTAAAAACTTAGTCATGCTCATTTTGATGCCAATTCCACCTCTCATTTACTAAGCAATTTTTTTCTTGCACTTACATCTGTCTTTCCTTAGCTTGACATAACAATACTTCTGTCTGATACTCATGGTTCAGATACTGCATGTCATACTATAAATACTACTAAAGAGCAAAACTGAAACCATCTCTCCATTCCTTAAATTTGAAAAAAATATCCCTCAAAAACCATATAATGCAGGATTACACCACTACTCTAAATTTAGATGACTTCTAGGAAAATGGATTCCAGAAACATGAGTGTGAGAAGGAACAGCTATTAAACTGCTATTCTGGCTACCTTCCTTACTTTACTTTTCTTTTTTTTTTTTTACCTGTATTATATAGTCCGGTACTCTCATCAAGAAAACTCCAAATGAAGATCTTGCTGAATGTAGGGAGTAGCATTTACAAATCAGAAAAACCTCAGGCAGTCATTCACTGGCCATAGTTAAAAATAATAGGTGTAATTGGCAGATCCATTTGTGAGCTCCCTCACATGTGCGACCCCTACATTATACTTTAAAATAAATGTCAGTACTGTGATAAGTATTAGTCACATCTTATTTTGTCAATTCATGTTGCTAAATGTGACAGAATAAAACAGCACATATTGCTGTATTATGAAAGACATAATTTATTTCAAATATAGACATTCAAATGTATATTGAGAGCCAAGACATTAAACAGTGAAATGCTTTAATTTTTGAAAAACTTAAATTCTACAAATTTTTGGAAGATTAAAAAATGGTTTATCACCATCTCAATTTCAAAAGAAGAGAGACTAGTTTTCTGTTGTGCCTCTTTGACTTTGTAAATGAAATCACAATTCCTGAGTTACTACAATTCCTGAGTAGTGAATTTACAAATTTTTACATGGGGCAGAAAGTCAGCTGCTAGTGCCAGGATTTAAAGTAAACAGAAGAAAAGAATGAATTAAAAAAAAAAAATCTAAACAAAATTACTGTATTGGAGGTCTATTTTTTATGATGTGTAATTTTTCTCCCTAGGAGTTCTATACTCACTCTCCTTGGCATTTAAAATCACAATTTTCCCTTCCATCTACTTCTCTTTTGTGGTTTATATTAGCATAACCTTAACTACCACCCATGAAGGCAGCAGTGCTGGCAGATTAGCAAAGAGCTGAGATTGCTTCTTCTTTGAGAAGAGCAGTGAGCACTCCAGTAAGGTATTTAAAATAAAAATAGTAATAAAAAAATCACAATACATCCTTATCAGTAGATGAAAACTCTCCAGGACTCAAATACGTTGCACTGTGGTTTGTATTTCTAGGAATATTGCTGTATTTTGTGTAAGTAGTAGCAATTAAGACAGAAAGAAGTTCCTATCAATACAGTCAGAAACCAGATTAGTATGAAAATATTACTTTGAAATATTTTTCCAATTAATTCCAATTCCTTTCTGCCAAGCTTAGCTACCATAACATCTGCTCCTTAAGTGGTTTTTTATTTGATCCAAGAGTTGTTATTATAAGAGATACATGCCACCATGTATTAATGCTGTAATTGAAAATACAAGAATCTTAAAATAGAAAGAGACACATTTTTAACATTTTGAGAACATTAGATAAATCTCATTACTATTTCTGAAAATCAGCATTATAGTGGAAGCCCTGTACCCAGCTTCTGAATCTTTAAAGGTCTTTGTGAAAGACAACTTGCACATGGGTAAGACTACGTCTGGAGAACATACAGCTGTATCCTATCAGGACTAAGTGTGATACAGGGACACCAATTCATTCTATTGTCCAGAAAAGGAGAAGTGAAATATGGGTGTTGCTGTTATGTAAGTCTTTTGCTCTTAACAATTACAGCTAAAGGCTGCTCCAACTCCCTGTGTCCAGTCTACTCTGAGTTTTTCGTGTAGCTGTATTTCCACTTTTCTTTGTCCAGTATTATAAGAACTGCTATTTTAAATTTTTACTTTTATTTCTGGGGAAAAAAAAAAAAAGCAAGTGGCAATAATGTCCTTATGTAAGAGAGAGAAATTTCCTTGCAGGGGGGCAGAAAGTAGGCACTGAGAGATGTGGGCTTTGCTACCGTGGGATCCCTTTGCTGCTATAGGTGGGTAAAAACCTTTTGTGCTTTAGGAATTCCACGAGGAAAACAAATAAAGCAGGGACAATCTCACTTATGAAGCCCTTCTGCAGTTCACCCCAAGTGAGACATAAATAAGTAATATTGACTCAGGCAGAAATGTGATGAGCTGTTTACCATCCATCTTCCATCAATTTAAATAACCTCTACTACAGGAAAAAAAGTAATAAATTTAAGTATATTATGTTTACATGGGATCCACTTACATGCTTGTGACTGCACCCTGATGTACCTCATTTGGGTTTAAAAATTGTTGGAATTACATAAATAAAGACTACAGCCAGCACAGGGTGACGATGTGCAGCAACCACCAGAGTGCCTTTGCAGTTAGCTTACAAAAAAAAAAAATTAAATTTACATTGATTAAAAAAAAGAAGAAAAAGGAAAAAGCTCTTGCCAAATAAAAATATAATTACCATTATCAGAATAAAGGTGAACAGTTCTCTATGTGTTTTTTTCCTCATTTTTTTCATATTAAACAATTATTTAAAACAATAATCATTTAGTGTTCAGTTTTCTGAGCTGTGCTCACGTGGACACCTGAAAATGTGCTAAAACAGCAGTACATGGCAAATAGTTTTGGAATTATACAACATACACACTGAGCTACCCAACAATTCCATGCAATTTGAGAAAGATAAAGAAAATAAACCCCAAATTGCTTAAAGCCATTTATACCTGATCTAGATTTGACAGACTGTTTGGATCTTGACTAAGAGCCTGGTACTGGCCCCGAAGCCTGTCTCCAGCTGCAATCTTTCTGAAAGTCTTCAGATCCACAACATATAAGGCACTAAAAAGTTTAAAAAAAAAAAAATTAAGTTGTGGAGTTTCACCTTCTTTTTGATAATATTAATAAAAGTAACAAGAAACTAAAACATGTTCCCATCCTGAAGGAATATTTTTCTTAAGTGGCTAAAGCTACAATAGAAAAGTGAAATCAATATGTCATCAGAATTCATGCCTTATTCATCTCTTGCTGAGAATGACTGGAGGGCAATTGGTTTTGAAACCCTCAGTGATCAATATCAAGACCCAGATTTCAATTAAATGCACACACTGCACAAAAATATGTTGTCCTACCTAATATGGTATTTCCTTTTCCCAAGATGTGATGCCCAGTATCCTGATTTCCAGAAACGGTACCCATCCATTTCCTTACGGCTGTCACAGAAGGGTGTGTATCCATAGGGAGCTCCATTTAGATCTAGATCTCTGAGTTCTTTCAGGTCACTTCTCACAATCTAAATAAGAATACAGTTATTTCTACAATTTAATACTGTTTCTAAGGTATGCATATGAGGGTAGGTATTGCAGCAAGTTTCACAAAGTTTTATTTTAAATAAAAAAAAAACTGAGACACTACGACAGCAGAGTATAGACAAAATATTCCACTGGAAGATATTTACCAAATTATTCTTCAAGTTAAAAAGAAGTGTTTATTATCTTATTAACAATGGTCATCTGTGTAACACATTTAATAAGTAAATTAAATAAACCAGGCACAATATTTTTTAATTCATAGGTCAGTGTTTCTGGTTGCCCAAGACTAAATTCCCTAATGAAAAAGCATAACTTCTAAAATCTACCAAGCATGTCCCTTTTAAAGAATCCTTCCTATTTGTTACCTAACTTGGGTATTCCAAAATTATTGCATCATTTGAAAAATCTTTGTATCGAGTGATAAAGTACTTTTAAAAATAGGTTATAATGACATTTTACAAATGTCCTTTATTTACTGTTCAATCCTTCTCTATCTAATTTATCAATGGTAAAAAAAAGTTTTAGTTATTTGGGTGTAGAGAGAAATCCTTACAGTTGTGAGGACAGACAACCAGTGTTACCAGATGGTGTATCCAGATGAAACTGCAGAAGGTTGCAGTCTGCATTACTAAACCTAAATTCAATTTATTCTCAAGCTTTGGAAAAGGACCAAAATACATTAATACTTGTCCTGACATTTTTAACAACCTTGTGATAGACTTTTCAATGCCTCATCTCTTGGAGACAGCATTTTGTCTTTCAGTATATTATACAATACTCATTCGTGAGTGAAAGACTGCATACAAATTTAAAATAGAGACAGGATTAATCTTGACAAATTTCAGCCATCTCGAAGTTGTTCAAATGGTCCAAACTAATCCCCTCAGACTCCTTGCACATTGGAGAAGTCCTCTCACAGTCAGTCCAGAGACTGATTCACTCCAATACAGTTTCAGTGAAAGGCCCGTTTAAGATCACACTCACCTCTCCAGGTGCCTTTCTCTCTCCACAGACAATTTAGGACAACTCAGTGTAGTGAGACTCAGTGTCCACATGACTAAAGACAAGTGAAATTATTGCATTTCACATTCTGCAACACCACTGGTTCTGTTCTTACAGCTGCAGTAGTCTTACAAGACCAACGTCTGAATAAATGACCATAGGGGATGAGACTGCATCAATTTAAGCCCATATAAATTCCTCATACATTTATTTATATACCATTATTTTTTCTTACCTGGTCAGCATCGACAAATATTATTTTATCCACAGCCAAAGGGAAAAGAACATCCAAGAAAAGAATTTTGTAGCCCCAGATAATTCTCTGTTTTTCTGTCTGTTGATAAAGCCAGCGGGGCCACTTATACTGTACTAACTCATAGCTGAAACCATACTTTTTAGCCATGTGAGGAATAACATCCTAGAAGAAAAACAAAAAAAAAACTATTAAGTGCACATTTTTGGGACACAGAAGGACTCAAAAGGAAAAAGAGTGAGTGGTGCAAAACAGTTGTAGCTGTATTGGCCTTACTGACTATACAGTTTATTACTCTGAAATGTTTCTTTAGTTTTAGCAGTATCCTCAGCTACACCAGTAGTAAAAACATTTTATGAAAGCTCTTGGAGACTAGCAGAAGAGAATAAATTATTATAATTTATCACTGAGCTTTGCATTCCACAAGAGAAGAACCTTATACGGAACACTTCTAAAACTATTAATATTTAAAACTATTAGTATTTAAAACTATTTAATCCACTCAGAGATCATTTTCCACTGCGAAAATTTAATTTGAACTATATAGTTAATCAATTGTAATTTTAAAAAATTATTTAAAATTTTAAAGAAAAAAATAATAAAAGAAAGACTTTTCTCCTACCTTAAATGTAGGGGAGAGGTAGTTTTTCAGAAACCAAAATTTAACTGGTGTTTTTGTATGACGTAGGACAGAAAGCATCATAATTCTGTGGAAATATAAGTCTATAATAAACAAACAAATACACACAGGTCATTAAATTACAACTGCACTTAAAAAGTGTTAAAACTTTTTAAGTATAATTTTCTTTTACCCAACTTAAGCAGAATTTTCTATCTATTTCTAATTAAAAGCTTTAAAGAGCATGTGTTCAACACTGTTTTGAGATGGACTTATTTGATTCACATTGGCTAAGCAACAGTAGAAGGAACAATTTCAAAAGTGGATCTATTAACAAGTTTTATTCTCAGAGAATGCCTGACAAAATTAGAATAATGATTAATACCTTATATTAACTTATGTAACCATATGTGCATATAGTAAACCCATAGTTTGGACTAAACAGAAATAGATACAATTCGAGATACAAGATTATGAAGTTACATCTTTATACAGAGAGACTGAACTTCACCTTTTATGTTTGTACTTCACACATGAAAGACAAGAAGAACATTTTTCTGTCTTCAAAGAATAATGGTACTTTTGAACATTTGTATGTTGAATCACTTTGTTCTTAAGCAAAGAGTAATATAGTCCTCATTGTATACACCCTTTCTATGTATTGACAATTTATTATTTTTATTTTGTTTAAAAAATCAGTTTCTTTAAGCTGCTTAGTGGTAGTAAGAAAATGTAGTGTATTGAGAAGAAATTCTTGATTCCCTTTTACCTTTCCTTACCTTAAAAAACGTTCATATAAATGGCCTGAAGCAACAGAAAAAATGTTAAGAATATCACTTTTCTTTTCCTTCTCTTCTGTTGGAATTTCTTCTGAAAATCTAAAAATTATTATGAATTATTATATAAAGTAAACATTCAGCAGAAAAAAACATACTAAATTATCAAGCTCATAAAGAATCAAAAGTAAGAAAATACACAAAAGAAATACTTATCCTATAGTAACCAAATACACTCCCACTGCACATGCCTATGATACCAAAATCTTTTGGGAGCAACATCTCATACCCAGTCACTCAGGACAAGCAATGGCACAATTGCAGCCTCCAGTATTTTCAATCAAACAGAACCCAAATTGGACAAGAACTCCACATTTTATCAAAGTAAAAATAATCAGAAGTACACACAGCCATAGCATCTTGAGAACTGGTAGTTTTTAAATTAAAACCCAGTTATTTTCCATTGCTCATCCACATGCATTCTACATCAGAACAACCAATCCATGTTCTTGGGGTGAAGAATGCCTGCAATAGCCCTCATAGGTGGTTGAGCTGAATATATTCCCTAAAATACAGACTGAACATAATACAAAGATGGTCACACCAGACCATGTTAAATCACATATTTAACTCACTAGCGTCCCAACAGCAAATGGCAAGCCTGAGGAGTAGTAGCCTTTCCCAGAATACCCTCATAACATTCAGTGGTCTGTGATGATAGGATTTCCTGAGTGGTTTTCATAATACTCGCTAAATTCTTCCTTAAATTAATCCAATTGCTCTCCCTATAAGCTAACCTATATATTTGAGGTACATTGTCCAGAGGTTTTCTATTTCTGCTGCACAGCATTTTTTGCTCATTTTGAATACCAAAGTCTACAAGGATTGGTTTTTCACCATGTATGCCTGCCAGCACACACAGCCAGGACGTAATGGCTGCAGTCTTCCTCAAGCACTGCTTCACTGATCTCAGAACTGCAAAGGCTGCCTTAGCCAAATTCCTTACAGTATGGCTTGATATTGTTGGAAATTCACCTCAACAGTCTTTTTTTTTTTTGAGGTGAGTCATTCTTCACACACTTAGATTGCATGAGTCACTCCTAGTAACTTTTCTTCTGGTTACATCCCTTTTTAAAGTATCCTTTAGAAAGTAAAAAAGAAGTATCCCTCATAATCTTTAAGAACAAATGAGACAAGTCTCAGATCTCCAACATATTCAAAAGAGTTCATATCACTCCACTAATATAAAGCTGAAATCCTAAAGGCTGCAATGTAAGTCATGTGAATGATCTTTTTGAGAAAGATTATTCACATTCTTTTCACTCAGCCACGGTAAGAGCACAGTTGTACCTGTTCAGGACTATAGCAAATGCAGAAGAAAGTCAGTGGAGCAGCACTGACTGCATTGTATGGCATCTCTAAAGATGACAACCTCCCAGCTAGCACCGAACTTTCACAGGCTAAACAGATTGCAGGTCACAGTCCCAAGCAGTCAGTCTTCCTTCTTCTTGACTTTTTATCTTGTTTCTTATTGTACTGACAGCAAGACCAAAAGACTCTCAAGTTCTTTATAATGCAACCATCATGTGAAAAAAAATAAAATCAGGTTTTCATAAAAGGATCCTGAAAATACTGATTATGAAAAGATCTACAAAAAGGCAGAGATCTTCCAAATTGAACAAGCTGCTGGACTGACCTGTAAGGTCACATGGGAAAAGCAGTCAATTGGGAAAGGGCTGCTCAGTTATGAAAGGACTTGGGCAATGGTATACATGTGTCCCATGTCAGAGCACATGATTTCCTCTAATGAGTAATGTGCTGGTGATATTCTTTTCATTCTGGGATAACAAAGAGGAAGGATATTTGACAAGTTCCTAGATAGAAAGAGGCTGACAGAAAGGGCAGGCCTCACATCGTGCCCTTGAGCCACAACTTTGAATCAATGGGAAGAAGAAATAAACTCATTGAGTGAGAGGCTTCAATTGCCCAGCTAAGCACTGATGAACTGACCAACTGTGGTAAAAGGCAAGACCTGAAAGACTGAGAGATCTCTGGCCTCGTAACCTTGTTAGAGGAAGCTAAGATTTCGATCACCGCACATACACCCTTTGATGCAGCCAATTAGAAGTGGGAAGCTTGAAGATGATGAAAAATTCCTTTATCTAACATCCTTCTGAAAAGAGACACCTTTGTGCAGAAATGTGGGTCCACTTCCTTGACCTGTGACTTCACAAAAAAATTTTTGAGAGTTGTAGTATAGTAGTCTGGGAGGGTTTCTGAATCTAGTCAATAGGGATATAAATTGAAAGAGGGGAAATTTAGGTTAGATATTAGGAAGAAATTCTTTACTGTGAGGGTGATGAGATCCTGCAACAGGCTACCCAGGGAGGTTGTCGATGCCCCAACCTGGCAGTGTTCAAAGCCACCTTGGATAAGTCCTTGAGCCACTTGATCTAGTGTAAGTCATCCTTGCACATGGTAGGGGGTTGGGACTAGATGATTTTTAGGGTTCCCTCCTACCCATACCATTCTATGATTCTGTGATACTGTACGAGTAAAATCCTCTGTGGATAAATGGTGATAAACATAACATCAGCAACGGATACTCAGTATAATGTCCAGGTACTTGTGGTACAAGAGGTCTTTTCAAGAGAGATGATAAAGCTGAAACAGAACCCAGCCTTGGATCTACCAAGAGGATTAACTGGGGTAAACTTTTTACTAGATAAAGTAGAACTGCTATGCCTTCTCTTTATTTTCATTAACAGTCTGCATCTGAGAACCATTGCCAAAGCTACTGAAAATGGAAGAAAACCTTTTCTGAGTCTTGCTTAAAACAGTAAATTAGAAATACTACAATGTTATTAGCCCCAAATGTAAAGCTTGAGATTTTTATTGCAATTACTTATAGAACTCAGACTTTAAAGTAAAAGGTATTTTATTGACACATAAAACCATTCCTTGAGATTTCATAAATAATGTTTAGCAGCAGACAAGCACCATTGGCCTGCTTTTTGATGTTTATTTTCACGTATCTGAGTACCACATAACTGGCTGGGATTTTCACACTGAGATTGATTCCCTACCCCAAAAGAATAAAAAAACAATGGGGGAAATGAACAGAAACCAGAAATGCAAAAGAAGGATTAAAAAAGGAAGTAAGGAGAGGTACAAGACATTGTAGCTTTTCTTTCCCCTCCTTGTATTTATTATTATAAATCCCTTGAATAGCTTTTTTACGTATTACATATCACTATCAAGTAAGAAACACTTACCTGCTGTGAGTAGTAATAAACATGTGCTGGAACAGCTAAACTAGAAGCAAATTATGCATTACCTTGTAACTGATTCCAGATTTCCATATTTTCCTGTTCCATCGGTAAGGAGATCTTCATTCATTTTATCAGGCTTTTTCTGTACCTAGTCATTAAAATAAATGTCTTTGTGTAATTTAGGAAGTTGGTTGATAGTAATTACTACTTCAGCTGTGATATCTAACTATGCTGTACTAACTGGCTAGAGCTGGACCAACATCTGGACCAATTTCTACTTCAGTAAAATACTTACTGAACTGCATTGAACTACATACTTTTAAACTATGTACAGAACTTGCTGTATTAAATGGTGATTAATAAATCAAACAGCACATTCAAGCCCTCTGTACTTCTTTATGCAAACACTAACTACAAGTGTGGGGAATTCTGCCTCATTTTCTACACTCATGAGTTTGTGATCCAGCCATTAGCTGGCAGAAGTGTAGCAGGGTGTTGCACCACACAGTGGAACTTACCTGAAGGGAAATTGTCATTCTCGTAAGCCCTTCACAAGGAGAAAGTGACAAATTTGTCACTGAAACATAAGCTCTCCCACACAACTTCAGCAATTTCTGCTGTCTTATCCAGGTGCATAATAAAGACTCCAAATCAATTTCATTTGCTGATTTAATTTCCTTGATTAAAATAAACCTAATTGCTTTTGAAAACCAAATAGCTTCTAAAACCCTCAATGTCTGAACATACTCAATTCTAATCATATTAATTTCACATGATCATACTGTCAAGCCAATGCTTACAGATTTCTGTTCACAGTACATCACGAGTCTTTTTAGCTAATGGTCCTGAAACGCCATCCTACACATCACTGAAGTGATTCTGCAGTTCCGCTGAATGACAGACCTTACATATTCTAGTTATAAGCTTAATACATGCCACCTCTCACATCAAATAATTTTCATATTTTAACCCAAATGGCACCCTTTTATCCTTTTTCTGTGGTTTAACGGCAGGCTCATCATGTTCCAGAGTTTTACACATTTTCTCTGGGTTCTGGAAACTTTCAGTTACAGGACTGGGGAAGAGACACGTCTGCGGTTTTAAAAATTCCTCTTGTAAGTACATTTACATTGTTCACTCTCCTTCTCAGTGTCTAAAATTAGGACACAACATACCAAGGAAATCTACTCAAAACGTTATTTACAAAACAAAGGAAAACATATAATACTATGAGGCTCTTTCTCCTGAATATAACTCATGCTTAATTAGTTCTTTTTGATGCAGTTTTAAGAATGGAAGTAATGTAATTTCACTTACACAAATTTGGTAGCTTAAGGTAATTCAATACACCTAATTTTAACTTCCACTTTGGTATCTGGACTTCATAAAAAATCCCTCTCTCGTCACTGGAGAGAAATGAATGTCTCAAGAGGTGCTTATGTTGCTGGTTTAAATACATATATGAGCTGGGATTAGTAGACCTTTGGACTCTCTCTCATTCTGCTACGCATAGAGGGAATTTAAGTCATCTGGACTACACATTTGGACACCTTGAGCTAGATGAGATAAATCTTATCTATGTTTAACCGCTATTTAACAATCTCCCATGCAATTAGTATAACCTGATTGGATCAAATTAACTACATTAATTTACACATCCTTCTCTTTAATTATACAAAATCTAAATTATATATTTCAGTATACACCTTTCAATTAAATATAGCCTAAGATATGTAAGCATAAGCCACATTTCATGTAAGGAAACGCTGCATACATACTTGAACTTTGATAATTTTGCTTCTGAAGTTGTTTAATACCACAATAATGTCTGTCAGGTCAGCAACAGAATCGGTTCCTTCATGGCTGTGAGGAGAAAAAGAACCCATGCAAAGGTACTGTCTCATTAAAACATGCATTGTTACTTGCATTTAATTAGAGTATAAGGTTTAGAATTGTTGTTATTTATAGAAACAAAATTTCTTCAGTTTCACCTGTTTTTTAACTTCATAAATGTTCTGAGTTTTAAGCATCACTAGACATTGTCCACAGTGGTAGCCCTCACTTTTTAATCTGGATTTTCACAGGGAAATTTATCAATCAATGAAAAAATGCAGCAACTTTTAGCTGAATATACTATTATGTATTAAACGGGTATATACTACATTCAAACACTGAACTAAAATTTATTTTTCAAATATGGAAAATATCTTAGGAGTTGCTGGGCAATGGCATTAAATGTACTTTTAAAATAAACCTGCTTTAAAAAGTATAGGGAAAGCTTCATCACAGTGCTAAGATAGTAAAGATTGGCTTTCAACAGGTTAGCTTTGGAAACTGTATCCCTAAAGACATGGCTGTGCAAGCACCTCAGGAACATATGCCCCACTGAACATCAGCTTAAACCATTCAGGCATCTCGAAACTGTACTGCAGTCCACTGAGTAACAAGTATAAAAATGTTGCTGTCACTCTGTGATACAGTAAAATAACATAATTCTCAATTTTTCGAGCTTTTATACCTCAATAGCCCATATATTTTTCCTTCAATCTTTTCTGTCTTTTAACAGTACTATGTGGTTTCCTCTTGCTAAGGCTGTGCCTACACGAAATGGGTTAAAGAAAGTAATCTGCTAGCCCTTAGGCCTCATTTTTCCCCTTAGAAAACAGAAGTATTTAGATCTTGTTTCAATCTCTTTCATACCCCTTACCTAAAAATGACAAGACTTTATACAGTTACATGAATTTTCTATTTAATACATTTTTGTGTGCCTATGATCACCTAGTTTCATAGAAATGGCCTATTCTTGCACAAAACAATGTTCAGGATTATCTTGACTTTTTTACTCTGATTTAGTTGTATGTTCACACTTTTAAAATATTGCATTTATGCACACTCAGTCAACAATGATCTTCTTATCACAGGGACCCAAAGCAGTCAACAAGCGCAGTTCTTCATTTTAAATACTGTGTCATTAAAAAGCTTTAAAATAGTATAACTAGATCCAAACACAAACTGCTGATAGCAGCAGCCAGCCCAGTGTTCCCATTTTTGCCCTCAGTTTTTACACAACCAAAATTTTCTCTCTTATTCACTCAGTTACCTCAAAATCTCTATGCTATGAATTCTGTTGGTAGCTCTGCAGCTCTGATGAAAGAGATGTTTTTCCAAAGCGTTTACAATATTCTCAGAGTGTTTGGTTTGGATGTAAATTTAACAACACTGTTTTGTCTCCCTAAATCTCTTTTGTGGATCCCTCACTGTGGGCTCCATCTTTACTGAGTGCCAACTGTTTCACTCTGCACAGCCCTCAGTTTGATGAATTTCTGGCAGCACTATAACATATGTAACAAAAACTTCTTTATTGTTATATAATTGCCGTACAAAGCTAAACTCCTCTAGCAGATTACTTACGTCACTTTAAAATGTTTCAAAACACTTAGGTGCTTTTAATATAAATACAAATAAGTATCAATATAATATAAATTATAATTTTTCATATGAGGAACAAAAGCATTCAAGTTTAACAAATGGAGACCCTTGAAGAAACAAACAGAAAAACTCCTTGGCCAAATTATAAAAGATATAACTTTCAGCTATGCAGTCTGCATCAAAGTCTAATAAATTATATCTACCTACCATTTTAAAAAATGAAGTCTTCAGCAGGATTGCATATATATCTTTAGATATAAACTATTTTCTGCAGCCTTCTCTTGTAATACTTGCTTGTTTTTCCACCAACTTCACAGAATCAAAGTTTCAATAATAAGCAGTGCTCAGACTATTGCTGGGTACAATAACTTTCATTTTCCTAATATTCATAGTAATTTATTAATAACATTGCGACTGCTTCAAAATAATGATCCTTGTTAGAAGCAGTGTTCAAGAAAACAGAGGCAGCTTTTTCAAACGTGTATTTACAGAAAGTAAAAATAAATTACTTGCATGTCTATTAGATGCAACTACAGGAGAAGCAAATAAGTATTGAGATGTAGAAAGTGCTGTAACTTCAAATTCCTGTATTTCTCCTAAAGCTGCTATTATAATGTACGGGCCTGTGCCTCAAAGAAAACAGATCATCTCACATTTCAACAGGAGAGGACATTACTAATATATAAGGATGGAAAATATACTGCAATACCTCTTGGCAAAATTCCATCCTATCAAATAGTTGCCTGAGTTCTGACAGCAATTTCATACTAATAATACTGATACCTGTAAAAGAAATACCAAAGATCCTGGTACAGCTTCCCAAACATACTTTTGCAGTTGTACCCTAAGCATGTAATTATTACATGGCATGTAATAATTAAATGAAATAAATGCTACTGTTTAGATTCCTAATCAAGTATTAGTTTTCCTGACTTAGCTGAGCTCAATTAAGCCCATTTGTATTTCTTCTTAGGGAAAATCAGTAATCTTACAAAACAGCAAATGATTTAAGTTTCCTTTAATGCAGCCTAAAATGTAAAATGGTTTTGTTTCATTTTGTTTAATTTTCTAATTACACCTCACTGCATTATTCTTTTAACCATGTCATCTTATATAAATCACTTTTTATATCTTAAGAATTGAATGCTAAATTAGACAAATGATATAGCCACAGTGGGTGGAGATTAAGTGAACTTCTTAGGGTAATGACTATGCTTTTCTGCTTTTCCAACAGACTGTGAGTGGTTTCTGGGAGAAAAAAAAAAATTGAAAATTGTAAACAAATAGAAGGAACCTAACATTCCATTACGATTTCTCCCTGTAACACTGAAATTGATGTATTAACTAAATATTCATAACCATAAAGAGGTTAATCAAATTTTTTAATTTTTTTAATAGTAGTTGATGAATAACAACATATGGAACTATGTACTCCTGAGTTCCAATAAAAAATATTTCATAGGACATAGGCTTGTTTCAGGTCACAGAATTACACTGAAGGAGAACAGAGATAAGGGGGAAAAAAGAAAAAAAAGAATGAAGAACTGAAGTTGAAATAAAATAAAACAATACTGCTCCTCTAGAAGGGATTTGATCTAAAGCTTCAAGAGGAAGCCCTCATATGCTACAGATCTGTGCTGTTACATAAAACATGAGAAAAAGATGATTCTTTCAAGGAATAGTTGGAATGACGGCTAGCATATCTTCCTTTATATGAAAATCAACCATGGAAATTACAGATTCAGAAGCCATAGAAATGCCAACTTATGTCAGCTACAGGAGTACAACTTTCTTTCCATATACAGAGGTTTCTCCCAAGAGAGGGAAATGTGGTGCAGTCAACATGCAGCCAGGGTCTCGAACTGAAGGGTGTTTCTACATTTTAAGGTGAAGGTGTAAACCACAATGATTCTTAGATGACTTAGACAACTAAGAAACACTCAGAATTAATTGAAGAAAAAAAGTCTGGAAATGAATATAATGATCCTATATAAAAAAAAGATGCCTCCTATCAATAAGTCTACATTCAAAGGCACCCTCAGGACTGAAAAAAAATGATGAGAGGGAAATTTGTGGTACTTCCTCCAGCTGACAAAGACACTGCTGGAGTGCTAGCAACGATCCACTTGACATATTCTTGTAATTACATATTCAATATGTTGGGAATGTCAAAATATTAATCAACAAAACCATGAGTGACATTTCTACAGAATTTGGTGTGAACAGTTGTATGATAATGTTAACCATGCATGGAACTAACAGAGCAAGGGTCTGGTAACTGTGTAACTGTATAGTAAGAGACCTTGCTAGCACCAAGCCCAGCTAAGCAGTTTAGGCTTATTATGCATTAATATATTCAAACGCCTTCAAAAAAAACACATGAAGCCATCAAATAACAACTTACACTATAAGGAAATAAGGTATCTCTTACAAACTTCAAACCATCATTTGCATCTTGTTCTTTTTTGTAATGCTATTTTTGCTCATTTTCCTTCAGTACTGTCAGATCTTTTCCAAATATGTTGCACTTTCAGATTCATTTATGAGTGTGTTTCTAAATGATGGATTAATACTTACGAGAAAACCTGATAAATCTCTTCAGATCTTCCTTTACGCAACCTCAGTGTCCAAGCGCCTGGATTTGCTTTCAGTTGAAAATATCCCTATGAAAAAAAGACAGGCACTTCTTCTGTCTGCATTTCAGACTCAACCATCTACATACACAGAAATCAATTATCCAACATTTATACTAGCCCAAAAAGTAATGTGTCAGTGATGCAACCAACTGTCACCTTTCCTGCATGTCCATAATAATGTTTTTCAGTGCTCCATTCATTTCTAACTGAATTTGACTTGTATACAAAAAATCCACCAAGGACAGCAAGTAAGTGAGCAGTAAAGAAATAAATTACTGAATGGACCCTAAACTGAAAACCTTCTTTGAAACTTAAAATTTTTGTCCTGAACAAATTTCTGTGTCAACTCAGCTACTTTCCATTTTAGGAACACTGCAAATAGTTATCACTGTGTGAAAGTCAGGTGGAGCAAGCTTTGAAATGTGAGGAATCATTAAAAGTTTCATCATGCCAAATATCATCTACTGCTGAAACCGTATTCAGTGTGTAAAAAATCAAAGATTCATAGTTTATTAATAATTTTATTCCTTGTGATATAGTATTTACAAAGAACAGAGAACAGTAGATAGGTAAGAGGTCTTACTCATCAAAATCCTTCCCTATCAAATTACCTCAGCCAATAGGAAACAAATCTTTCATTTCAGAAATCACAGGGTCTTCTGCTCTACAGACTGCCAAACCAAAAAATAACTACTTTGCATGATGAGAGGAATTCTGAAGTGTGGATATGTCCCATACAGGCTCTAAGTGCTTACCTGAAGGGAGCCTTCTTTTGCCTGGATCATTGTGTAACAAAACCGGTTATTTTAACCAGAATGTGACTCATACCTTACATTTGTGAGTGGAATCTCCATCTCAATATAACTACCTCCTACCATCTACTAAAGGTAATTAGGCTCCCAGTTTAGGCACTTCAGGTTAGAGCCTAAAATCAGGCCATAGCCAAACCTATACTAGGAGCAGAAGAGGAGCAGGAGGAAAGTTCAGCAAATTAAAGATGGTCTCAACTCCAGGATGTGCCTGTTACTTTTAGCATTACTAAGCTTGCAACACAGAGAAATGGATTTAAAGAACAAGATGTTCATAAAGAATTCTCACGGAGTGTGCAATTGTAATGACTATTCATGTACTTAACACTTACGAGGTTGGCCATCACAATAGTATCAACCATGACAGGATTATTCTTTGTGCCCAAAGTGAACTGTAACCCTCGAGGAGGTTGTCCAGTTGTCACATCAAAGCAATGCCCTTCAAGCAATATATATTCCAGTTCATATTCTGCTATAACTGCCCCTTTTACCTATGGAAGGAACATTTCATCATTACATTACGTCATTTAACCGTGTCAGAAAAAGCAACATATTACAGTGGCAAACATGTTGTATGGGATTTACCCCAACTGAATTCAAGAGTCAAAAAACCCCAGAAAGGTCCTTCCAGAAGGAACTTCACTCAATTATAAAACAGGTATCCAAGATTAAGAGGAAGGATCACTGTCTGGAGGTACCTTCTCTCCACTGACTGTTGAGGAAGTTGAGGTATCTCTGCTTTGGTAAGGTAAATCCCAACTTTTATTTTCACAATACACCTTCCAAATACACAGCTCTGGTCAGTCAAACATCCTCAATATTTTGCATAAGCTTGCTGACCAAAACAAATCTAGTGACTTTGAAGATAAGGGATTAAAACATAATTAAAAAATAATTAAAAGAACTGTGAACTAAATGAGAGTGAAATACATTTTAACCTACATTAAAGAACAGTCATATATTCAGGTTTATTTGAAGATTTACCTAGGTTAATCCTAATACTACCAAAAATATATATAAAAATAAAAAACAACTAGGAAGCTACCATAAAGAATCCTTTAATTGCTTTACTTATTTTTGTAAACATAAAGCTTAACATAGCAGGTAAATTGCCTTGACTTGTACTCCGCATTCTGATTTTTTTCTGTTTCATTGCTTTCTTTTAAGGCTTATCTTTTTCTTTTTTTAAGTAAGAGAAAATGAAGGAAAGACCATGACAATAGAAATGGTAAAATACTGACTAAATAATCAACTACCAAAGAAAATATTTCTGGAGAACAGACACACAGAAAAAAAGTCTCACAGTATTTCCATTTCCCTCTTGAAGTAGAAGGTCCAACACAAGTTTTATAGTGTTTACAAACTATTACTTACCTCCTGTAAATGAATGTTATCGAGATCACAGGAACTGTTTACTGCTTCAACCAACCAACTTTCTGGAGTGATCATGTTTAGAGTCAAAAGAGGCGATTCTGGCAATTCTAGGAATTTTGCCACAGGTTCAGAAGGAAGGTGTTTGTTAATCCCATAACTTAATTCTGGTTCCAGAACAAAGCGATAGAAGCTGTTGAAAAAGAAGTGTTAGAAAAAATATTTGTACTAAAGCAAAAAGTTACAAACATTAATTTCTTCTAAAATACTTTAAAATATAGGGAATGTTTACCAAATTAATGAAGTTTAGAAGCACAGTAGTTCCCTATGCTTTTGGAATACCATCAGACAATACCAACAGGAACTCAAACGGGCTGGTAGATGAACACATCTATTTGCTTTTGATAATTTTTTGCTGTGGGAGTGCCTATTTTCCACTAACATTCTAAGGGCTGTGAAGGTGAATAGCCAAGAGGTGCATCTGAACATCTTGACTGTGAACAGCCTCCTATTCTCAGAATCTGTATCACTGAACTAAGCAGAGGGACTAATCTCTATTAAAAGAAAAGAGTCTTTTAGAACTGCTCCTGACACTAGCAAAGACAGAACAGAGGAAAGGCAGTGGTCTCTCTATTCCTCTCCAGCTCTTTACCCCATTTATTCCACAGCTGAAAGTTCTCCCAAGCACAAGAGAAGAGCCAGGCATTAACACCTGTAAAGTGCCCAGCTTTAAAAGCAATCATCACAATGTTCACACAAGATACTCAGAGGACTGATGATTCAGACACTCTTGCAGTCTAAGAGATGTGAGTAATTCCTCTCAAACCAAAGAGGAACTAAGGACTTCTGTTTTATGGGCAAGTGATTAATTCTCCAGCCCACTGGCTAAAGGGCAGGCACTACCACCTACCTCTCTCATAGGGAATTAGTAATAAAGATATTAAAATTAGAGGTAAAATATCTGCCAAAGAGATGGCTGTGCTTAAACATTTCTCCTAGAGGGAAAGGAATCCTCTCTGGGGAATTCATTTCAGTGTTGTCATGGTGCGAGAGCTCCAAAATCCAATTCCCTAGTCTAAACCCCCTCCTACATCTCAACCTAGTGTAAGATGTGTTTTCCAGACAATCACACTAGACTCAAAGTGGGGGGAAAAGGAATATATTACAATGACTGTACAAATAAATACTACAATACATTATATACAATCTTAGCTGTCTCTACCATGACATAAGTATTTACAATGGATCAAATCTCTTCTCCCCTCCAAATAAAAGTCCAGGAGGGAAGAAGGACAGATCCCTTCTTCAGAGCAGCAATGCCTCTAAAGCAGCAGGTCTCTCTGTCTCTATGGAGCAGCTGTAACTGGATTGTTGTAGCTGGATCTCTTTTCAATACACACAAGGGGGTCTCCAAGTCCCTTGGCCCGTCGTCTCCAAACGAGGGTCTACCATGACACAAGGGGGTCTCCTTTCACCCCTCTTGGCTCTCCTTCGACTCCAAGCGAAGGCCTCACCTGTGGGCTGCCAGCAGGGACAAAACTCGCTTCACCACAGGCATATCACGAAATGCAGGGGCATCTTTGTGAAAGTCCCTTCCTCAGGGGATTCAAATTCCCCTTTGCAGTTTTTTTTTTAAGAGAACATACACTGTTAAGGCTATTTTCCCAAACTGAGCAAGATCATAGAAGAAAAGCTAGAAACTACTTACCTCTTCAATGGCAGTTCTGACAGCTTAGATTTGCAATTCAAAAACAACCTGAGCTTCATATTGATCACGTCCCTGAGTACCTACAGAAAAAAAATCTCTTTAAGAAATGGTTCTTGGTAATCACCAAACCTTGAAAATAAGCCAAAGTCATCCTTGCGACATCCTGTAATTTCTCAAGTTTCAGTAGAAATCTCAGATTTTTTAATGTTCTAAATATATCTGTCTATTAAAGGATGTTGTCAGATATTCCAAATAAAGATATGACCTTTTCTAAAACTGCATGATTTAGCACATGCTATTCTTGATAGTCAAAATGTTAATGTTTTCTCCTAGTGATGCTGTTTTTTGAAGAGCAGTTGTCCCCATTTTCCAATACTTGAGTAAATTATATTATCACCTTTCTTACATTGTGTTTTCTAGAATATTTTAAAACACTTGAAGTTCTCTAAGTACAATACATACCTTTTACTCAATAACTTGTCTTGAAATGATTACTTTCATTCTTATTAAAATAGTTGTATACAGAAAATTGCCGAATACAGAGAATTATTTTAATATTTAGTTACTTAATAATTTTACAAGTCAACAATACATTAACAATGTATTAAACCATTCAATCAACTTCAAAAAATTTCAGTAAGTTAATAATTTCTACTTTTTTTTTTTTAGTTTCTTCATCTGTTTATTTCCAAAATACTAATGTTATGGATGATTTTACATAGGAACCATAATATTAGGACAATAGCTTTTTCTTAATTTAATGAGCAATATGTTTTGTTTAAAGCTAACAATGTTATTAATTTATTTAAAGCACCCAAAAAAACCTTTATCAAGTTATCTTAATTTCTGTGCTTTCTGATACAAAGTGCTTATCTGAAAGTATAAAGCATCTGTGTCTACATTTATGGATATTATTAGAATAGTCAATAAGACATAAAACCTAAGTTAGAATATTAATACCACTGGGGCTAAAATCGAAAATTATAAGCGGAAATAAATTGGGAACAAAGTAAGACAATGGTCACTGTTAAATTTCTCTTTTATTATAACTGTATTTTTTCTTTCCTCAGTTCAACCCATGGCTTACACACATTCTTTACTACAGTGCTGTAACTTTATATGGCCCTAGGGACCTGTTCTATTCCTAGTTCCTCATTCCTTTGTGTCACCTGAATACCATCACTGGAAAACTAGTGAACAAAAAATAAAGGCTAGGGAACAAGTGAAGAAGCAAGAAACGGGAACCCAACAGCACTGGAAGCATAAGAAGGGAAAGTATTACATGATGAAAGTTTAAGACCATTAAAATAGAGGTCCAAGTGACTCAAATATCTATCATTCAGAATAAAAATCATGATATAAATGTATTGGACTTCACCTTCAAACAACACAAACCCCTCATCCCATTAGCAGGAATGATACTTCAGCAATCTGCATTGATAGGTTGTCGTGTGTAGAATGAAACGATCCTGCAAAAGGCTGAGGTATCATCCTAATTCATCAGCTGACCATGACATTTAGTACAGTAACAAAAAGAATAATGCCATTCTTAATTAACATTTCAAAGGAATTTAAATAGGAAATGACAAATAAGACAATAATGCATTATTTCTGTGTTTTTCAACAATTCAGCTTCCGGAATACTGAATTTAGTTCTGTTATTTAGGTCTTATGAGGACACCAAAAGCCAGGACATTAAAGCCAACACATGAAAATGGTTATAAGATCGGAAAGCCTCTTTTATAGGATACATGAAGAGTTCAGTCTGTTTACTTTAAATCAGAAAATTCAAAGAAGAGCATGTAAATTTAGTTCACAGAGCATTTCATACTGTAAAAAGTGGCTGAATTATTTCAGTTTACTAGGTCTGAAAATTATTTAAGAGCAAGTTCTACTGTGCATATGTAGTCACTTTGCAAAACACTTAAGTTACCACAACTCATCTGAGGAACATTAATTCACTAAACCATGGTTATTCAACCAATCACATGGAATTGTTTGTGAAGTCACCATAATACAATGCATCTACACTGAAAACAAACTCTTATAATAGAATCTTCAACAGAACTGGCAAAATAATGAGAAGATGAATGCTTACAGCATGGATCTAAATAAAAATCCATAATGCCAAGTCCAAGTCAGGCTACTTACCCACTGGAAAAGCTCAGTAGGAGCTCCAATCTGCACTCAACTACTTGATAATATTTAAATTAGGAACTGATTAAGAAATTATTTCTACTTCAAATACTAATTGATAAAAAGAAGTCCTATGACCCACGTTATATAGGAAATCAGACTATATTATCAAAAGGGCTCCTTCCAGGACTCCTTTTACTTCAGGGACGGAATAAGAGTTTCTCTCTGAGGATAGAATGAATATAGGAAAAAAGGCAAAAGATAACTGACAGGAAAAAAAGAAAAGGTTTGATTTTTCTCTCCACATTTTTAAATTACTGGACACCTACTGGAACAAGAAAAAAAAATGGCAGACGATCCTAAGAGTACGTATAATAATTTTTCAGCTGTTTTCGGTGAACCGTGAGTTAAAAACAACACAACTCTTCGATTTTGTCCTCCATTTTAGCAGAAGGAATTTCAATTTTTTTCACATCACCTTAGAGATCACCTTGCTAACTTCAGAACTAATTAGCCATTCCATATTTTCTTCTAGGAACTTATGTGGTCCGATCATGGTTAAGTTATGGTAGGTATTTAAATATTTACTACAGACAGTGACTGTGCCTTATCTGGAAATACTTGATGCTCAAGGCTGTAACAAAACTTTTGAAAAAGGGAAAACACACATTATATGGAGAGTGCTACCTGCCTCACTCTGGAGAGGACATAGAGCAGTTCTTATGGTACAATCCAGTATATATTTTAAAAACAGACAGAAGCCTTTACTCAGCTCTCATTCATGATCTGACTCATACTTTGCCTCTCCATCCTTAAATTGCCAGATTCTCAGACTAAGCAGTAAATTTTAGATTACAGTTTACCTATACCTATTTACACCCTTCTCAATGTCAATTCCACTTAATCTGAGTAACTTTTTGTTGATATTTAAAAAAAACCCAAAACCAAAAGATTTCTTTGTAGAAAGTGACACAGAAAGTAATATAATAGCCTGGTTTCACCAGGGCAAAAAAAAAAAATCATGGACATATTCAATGCAGACTGGGCAAGAATCATGTGTTTGTCATGGCAGCTACTACAAAAATTTTGCACCATGAATGGTTACCAAAACAACAGACTTGGTATGAATCCAATTATGTTACTCAAAAGAAGAACCTTTAAATACAAATACATTCAGGTGCTTAAAGTTTACAGTATTTAAGTCACCCATATGTACAGTAAGATAATCAGAAAGGCATCCATTTAAGAACTTTGAATTTGGGGCTTGCTGTATATGTATGCCTGTTTTGTCTCTACACCAGGATGTGGTGGCTTTCCCGATAATTATATATATTTTTAATATAGAATTTCCAGGTTATTTTTATTTTTTAAAAAATATTATCAAAAAGTGTCATCTACATTAAAATAGTTCTGATCTGTTTACTTTTCAACAGCATTTTATTATTCTCTCCTAAAGGCTGGCTTCTTGAATAAAACTAGAGCTCCTGTGAATCAAGTAGGATCTGGGATAGGTGAACAGCTTGGTTCACCATGGGAGTCATTTGCCCAGGCATGCATGAGGGAAACTGTTGTGCCAGGAATGAAGGAATGAAGGCTTCTGGTCTGAACTCCAAGGTTCTTAACGTGATTTATACTCCTAATATGAACTTCTGGCTAAATGGAGAGTTTCCAGTCAATTTCAACATGCAAATATTTTCATTTGGTAATACAAGCTTTCATTTTAACTGAGAATAGTGAAATGAAAGATCTCATTCTAGAGAAAAGCTAGCATTTCAGTGTCCTGAAATATCAGAATTTTCATGAATCTTTTAAAACATTTTACTTTGCTTCACTATTATATATGAAGAGAGAGTGGATGCTTCAACCTTTGACAGAAAAGGGTATGAAAATGTGAGGGGAAAAAGCAATATAAGAATTTACAAAACTTGCATAATTACTGAAGAAAAAAGAAGATAAAATGGGATGCACCAAAAATCAAGTTACAGGCTTCAGAACTGTAGCAGACCATAAAGTAAAGACAAAATTTGCATTTTTATGGGAAACTATAAAGGAACCTGAGGCAGTGATATCCTGCAATAAGCGAAAAAAGAAAATTATTTTAGCAGCTATGTTTTTAGGACCATTTCTCTTTCGAAGATCAATAGCAACACACAATGGAAGACCATCTAGAAATACTCAGTAGCATTAATCAACTGAGAAATACCCCTCTAAGAGCTGAAAGGTTTATAGTCCAATCTTCTTATGATGATAATACAGGTCAGATTTAGACCACCTCAACTGGGTACCTTGGAAAACTAAGGTGATCTGGTTTAATAGAATGAAGCATATGCCTCTTAAAATTTTGAGATGGGAGATTCTATTCCTCTGTATTATGTAGACAATCTCCTCCTTTCCTTCTATTGACTATAAAGAGCACTTATGGACTCACTTTTAAGAGGACTCGTGCATGGGGCATATGAACTTTACTTGCAAATAAAGTACTCACAATGATGAATTAGGTCACCCCCAATTTTTTTATATGAATTAAAATGACTAAACACATATTTAAAAGAAAAAAAACCCTAAATTTTGTTTAGCCTTTTATTATACTGTACATGAAAATTAGAACAAGTTTAGTAAAACTTAAGCTACAAATATGTAAATTAAAAGAAATTACCACCATCTTACAATCAATAAATGAGACATCTTCTGTGCTTCTCTTGTCAATGGATCCACAATAGCAATAACATCATAGAACGGTTCATTTTGTTGGGGGTCGACTTTTACTACGCTGTTAAAAAAGTATTAAAAATATTAATTAAAAATGAAAACTATGAACTGAATTTGTGGAAATGACTAGCATTTTTAGGTATGAATTTGTAATATCAGAAGCACTTCAGATTTTACTATTCAAGAAGACACTTCCCTCATTTCAAGCAATAATCATGATTGCTCTCTGTGATATCGCTAGGGAAGCTAAATGTGAACAGACATTAAAAATTTAGCATTGATCTACATAGTTCTATACTGGTTATTGATTAGATACATTCCCCACAACAAAATTAATAGAATAAACCATAGTAAAACTTGGAAAAATATGGCCTTTTTGATACTCATCTACAGTTTCCTTCACCAAGATCTAGAACCATCAGATGAGACAAGTGCTGGCAGTGCTACAATTTAGAAAAAAGAAAAAGAACCAAGCAGTGGGAAAAATGGCAACTGAGAAGTGTGAAACTTGACAGGATGGATTAGCTTTATGCACTCCAGAAAATAATTTAGTTTGATAAACTTGATTAGACTAAGTCAGGGAGATGCTATTTAAAGTACTCTAGACCGACAGGCAGGAAATGTTAGTAAACCTCACTTTAAAAAAGACAAAACCCAATGTGCTGTAAATACACAAAAGGGACTATTTGAATTTGTTTTCCACAAAAGGTGTGGTAGCAACACAGTACTGACTGTTACTAGTCTGTAACTAACTTTGACAAAGGTGTTAGCCTCTTAAAACAGGCTACTACTGATTTTACTCCTATTTTCAACAACAGGGACAGCTCACCAAGCATAGCACACTGGAGCACCTTTACCAGTAAAACAAGTAGGGATTCCAAAATAACATTTCAAAAATCTTTAGTTTGATCATACTTCTTGTGTTACCATATGTCCTTTTAAAAAATGTACCTGTCCCTCCAATAAGCTTGCCCCAGCTAAGCTTAATTTGAAACCAGCTACTGTTAGTATCCCCTTACAGAGAGGACAGGATTCACAGATGCTCATCTTGGTACTTCAGGTCTCCTTCATCAACAATAGCAACAAAAGGTGATAAGGCATATTCACTTTCTAAATGCAGGATTCCAAACACAAGGAGCCAGCACACAAGTAAGGACACTGAAGACACATGAGCTTCCCAGGTCTACATCTGCTGGCTGATGACAGGGGGTTTGCTTTTCCTTAAGGAATTAGCTGCCAATGAGCCCTATTAATTTGCATTTTAATGTAATCTAGTTGTATTAGCTGTGGTCAAGAATGACACTGCTAAGCCATAAACTGTTATCCAGGCATAAGCACATGTATATCAGTCTTGGCAACAGTAATCAAGATCCACAGACATAAAAAGCTGTGCTATTTTCCACATTAACAAAAATCAGTGGAGACTTCTTTTAGTTCTAATCAGTGAAACTCCTTCTAACATCTTAGTAAGTGTATTGACTCCAAGTTTTCTAACTCCGAATCAACCACTCCTATTCACATCAATTGTAATCACTCCTTTTTCAGCAAAGTATAAGGTTGGAAAATCATTAGGTATTAATAATTAATTTATTAAGAAAAAGGTAAAAACACATTATGCTATGGTAGATGAACAGGTTGTTCATACAAACACAGAACCAATAACTTCTTTCCAAACTGGAATGCTTACTCAAGTTTCCAGAGACCTCATGTAGTCATCAGTACATTCTAATTTCTATATGGAAGTACTGTAAATGCATTATTACGACAGAAAGAACTTACCTGTGCTGCTCTTTAAGTAATTCAACATCCTGTCTCGTCTCTGTTTTAGGCAAAGAGGACAGCAGGGAATCTATTTTCATAATCAAATCACTGCCACTATATTAAATAAAGCACATATAGTTCTTTTTCATTAGAAAAGGAGTAAAACATTTATATTTTAATGTCTATCTGTCTGTCTGCATAATATTTAAGAAGGCCATATCCCAAACCTGGACTCTTTAAAGGACTTATCACCTCAGCATTTGAAACTCTGAGGACTAAAACCTTTAGCATGACAATGCCCAAGAACGACTACAGCCTTAGAGCTTGTGAACTGCACACTTCTTAATTTTAACTGATGCAGAATTTGCAGAATTATAATTAAGCCACAGTTTCAATGCTACAATCTGCTGACATTCATAACTCTTTATTCCTTCTTTTTCTTATATTTTTTTTTTCAGTGTCACTAAGTCACAATATTTGTCTGAATGTTTTGCCTCTCACTACTTGTTCTCCTAGATATCTAACTCTTGCTGATTTTTTTTGGTAGTGATTCTTTCAGTTGTGCCAGCCCTTCTAGATAACAGAAATGATATTCAGACTTAGAAAGCCAACAGATACTGTAAAAATAATATAATTTTGCTCTCTTCTTTGTACACAAACTGGATCCTTACACTAAAAGATGTCTAGAACTCATCTCTACATGTGTGAATGTTGTCTAGCACGATGTCAGGGCACCACATCTGGCCACACCTCTACAACGGGCTCCTTTCCTAACAATTCCCAAAGACAATGCACTTTATGACTTCAAATATTATTACTCAGATATTACTGTGGGTTTAAGATGCACTGTATTTTATCAAACTCATTATTATTCTTCACTATTACTCTTAAATAAACAAAAGCTAGTAGGAGTTGTTTACAGTTAGCTGTACTCTTGGTTTGAAGTACAGTGAAAATAGAGAAAGTATCTGGAGTAATTTAGCAGAGCTGCACACATGATATGAGGCGAGTTGGAGAGGATGTGATTTTTTTGGACACACAGGGATCTCTTATGCCTTAACCTCATCACATACATGTGCAATGACAAGAGAGTGCACTTCTTTTAAGTAACACAGGATGCCTTTTATTCTGTTCTGTGCTGTAATAATGAGGCAACAAAGAGGCTGTCACCATCAGGATGACACAGGCAGCTGAAAACCAAAATACATAGTTTATATATATAGTGGAAAACAATGTTAAATAGCATAATCAGCCAAGCATAAAGGTGATACAGAATTTAGCTGATGTGTAATTTCTTCTGGAAAACAGGGCAAGGGCTAGAGTAGATAATATATTGAGTCTGTCAGGGAAATGCTAACGAGGTAATGAAAGACAGACAACCCTGTCTGCACAGAAGTATTCAAATGCTAAGTAAGAGGATAGTAAATATACAGTATTCAAGCAACAAACACTTTTAAAGTGTATGTAGAGTGTATATATATCTATATAGCATGAAGAGTACTATGACTATATACTTGAACCTTTGTTCATATTTTCCCATGCAAAAAAGATGATTAATTTGTCACAGGCAATAAACAAGGCAGTGCATCACAAAGCCTCAAAATGCAAGAGAATTTTACCTTTTACTGCTGTTTCCCATCTCTTTGACAAGAGCTTTAATCTTCTCCGCTGAGGTACTGTATGTTATCTTTTCTAACAAATCAAAGTCTTCTGCATAGAATTCATTTTCATCTAAAGGACCCAGTACCTTAGATAGAGAAAAAAATGTCATTAAGTGTGGAATGTCCCAGTACTGTTCCATTTGTAAGTAAAAATACATTAAATACATAAATATTTTAAATGAATGCACGATATTCAATATGCAACCCCCATCCCCATACATTTCAATATTGGTAACTATAAAACACTAAACTTTATAGTAACCATGCAGAATTAGGTTTTTACAGTTAATTTTCAATCACAAAGAATACTTGCAATCGAAATATCCATGCTATCTTTCATTATACGTCCCTTTGTAAAGGAATACACTACTTAGAAATAACAACTCTAAGTTTAAGAAGTAGTTCTGTTAGGTACATTAATTTAAATTCAAATTTCTGTCTGCCTACTACACTCTTTAGTTGTTTAATTCTGTGAGCACAGTCTTAACTTCTCAAGGCTTTCTATCCATTCTGAGTGGAATGTACAGAAAGGAAGAAAAAAGCAAAGGATAAGAAATGCAGAATAAGAGACAAGATACAGAACTACTGTGTTATTTTGGTGTCTGAAGGAAAAAAAGGTGCCTTGAAGTTTCAGAAAATAGCTTTGAGGATGCTGTTTGGATTTTCTACTCAACGTCTACCAAGCTAAATGGACCCAAGTCAACTTACACAGTGCCCAGGATGTAGAATGTTATGATGTAAGTTTGGCGTTGAACGCCCCTCTCCCAAAATTCAACTGCTTCCTAAAAATGAGAGGTTATGTAACCTCTCTGGAGTTATTTCACTTTTGACTGTTTATCAGTATTAATGATATATGAGATAGATGAAACCACAGTGTGACTATAAAATACCATGCTAATTTTGTAGAAGTTATAACTAGAAAAAAATTTAATTTGCTCATGAAAACAAAACTAAAGTGCTGAAATAGCTAGGACAGAAGTGAAGGATATCCCATGTCCTTTTTTTAAAGTAATCTTTTAAGCGAAAACACACTTTCAGACGGAATGTACATTATCAAATTTATCCAAGTATGTTTAGGAAACCTATTTCCCCAAAACTTAAAATATGACATTATTTGAGCTTTTTAGGCATAGAAAACAGTAATAATAATTTATAAAATAACATTGCATATTTAGCTATGGGGGAGTTGACACCAAAACAGCCAACAATTATTTGTGCTTCATCAACAGAAATGCTTTCTGTGTGTTTCTTAGAGGTGTTTCAGTTGCATCTCAGAAGCATTTAGGATGCACAAAAGCAACTAAAGTCACAATTTAAAGAGAGGTTCCAGTAATGAGATCCCAAAACAGTATCTCTTTCTTTCTAATGGTGGAGCAATAAACAGAAAATAGAAAAGAGTAAAGGAGTAGTCTGTACAGATTTTATTTACAATGTAAGATATTGACTGTCATTTAACAAGTACTAAATATTGAATGCAACATTGTATCTTTTAAATCACAGTTCACCTACAGACACACTGGAGTTAAGGTTATTGGTTCCAGAATATACGTATAAGAAACAAAAAAATTATTATACTTTTATTTGAATATTAAGAATTAAGAATATAAAACAACTTAATATTTATAAAAAATGTGGTGTTTTACAGCTTGAAATACTAACCTAGACAATGTAATTTATATATATTTATTTATGTGGTATAATGTAGGTAAGTTCAGGATCAAAATTTATTCTTAAATATCATAAATAATAAATCAGATATTAAACCATTTAGAGAATTTTGTCAGATTAACTCTAAAATAGCTATGGGAATTACACACATACATAGCAGTTTCAATGGAATAGAGCTGATGAAAAAAACAGGAGTACAACAAACTAAAAAACCCCAAAGGCAAACATTCATACCATTCTCTAACTATAGGATGAATAACTGGGAAGTTATTATAGTGCATTTTCTTTAGCTTGAAACTGAAGTTCCAGGAAGAAAAAAATTCCTACAAGAAGACTGAGTGATGAATTACTTTCTTTCTTACCCTGCCATTGCTCATAACAGCCATTTGCCCAGGAAGCAGTTTAAGAACCTCCTGGCAGAACATCTGGTGGGTTTTAATTAAATCCAGTCCTAAAGTGTTGTACTTCTTCTCAAAAGTATTGCCATCCATTCCCTAAAGCAAAGGTAAAGCATAAGATGGTGGAATGATTCAGCAAAAATAAATTTTGTAACAGATGAGGTAATCAAAGATTTTCTCTAAGTTATGTGGTAATGAGAAATCAAAGCAAAACAACCTCAACTTCAGTGTAAGGTCTCACAATTAGCTAGAGTTCTGTTTTTACCCTGGGGCAACTCTGAATAACCACGAGAGGAAAGCTGAGCCTGAGGGTAAGCACTTTTTCCACAATCCAGCACACAGCTGCATGAAAAATAACATTTTCTGTTAACAACTGAACTATATTCTCACTTTTAGGAAAAAGATGTACAAAAAATCCATAATACCCCGAAAACCTAACTGTCATTCATGTGGCCACTGGATACAACTTGAATATGTTTTGGGGAAGCCAACATCATCCAATAAGACACACAACAAATCCATGTCCAAAGTGGGGAAAAATGTCAAAACTTACACTGGCACTGTGCCTTACCTGTCAAAATTATCATGCTATATTAAACTCTCCTGATATGTATTTCTTCACTAGTAATATGCAGACCAAGCAAACAGATTCATTCAGATACAATTAATGTATCAATAAATAAAACAAAATAAATTAGTAACATGCCTGCTTGATTATTTACCTTTATGTCTTTCAAAATCTATTAAAGAAATAAAAGCATGACTCAAAGCAACTAATTAATTTTCCAGTATGTTGCCAGAGAGTTCTCTTAGTCTTGCAACACCTCCTATTTAGAAAGACGACAATTTATAGCTCCTTCTGAAACAAAACCTGTAGTTAGCAGCTGTTATTTGATAACTCAGCTCCACTCTACATGAGAAATTTGAAATCAGCAACATTCGTATTTTAAACCAATGAATTTGCATAAAAACACAGCAGAAAAAGTTGGCCAGAACTGTATAATGCTTCAGTCTGTGCCAACTACTGCTCACAACCACAGCAGCAGCAAAAAGTTACTTCTGAAGTCTTAATTCTTGAAAAACATTAATATTGTAATTTTAACTGAGAGCTATCAAAAAAAAAATCAACAATTAAAAAATAAACTATTTTGGTTTTGATTATCCAGTATCTGTACTTTCTATTTTTCAGTACTCTTGCTTGACTTTAAATAAACTCTTTATTCTTCAACTGCATAAAAGTTGCCAAAAATCCAAAATTTCTGCTTGAGCAGAAACTGTATAAGGGTTATAAGCTTAGTAACATTTGGCCACACTTGTCACTCTCAGCCATGCCCCCTTACAATAAAATATATGTAAAATGAAAAAGAAAGTAATCTAATTTAGTTTTTACTCACTGGGATGAGGAATTTAGTAATTTTAGTTCCAGCAGCAAGGGATTTTGCTGTCTCTTCCTTACTGAGTTTACTCAGGAAACTTTTTAAGTTGCTGTTATTTTGTGTTAGAAAAGCAGACAAAATTCCTCTTGCAATGGCTGTGTTAGATTCCTTTATTTTTGATGAAGGATTGTTCAAAATCCCAAGTCGTGTATGACTGCTTGTTTTCTGCAAAGAAAAATACAGAATAATAAGCACATTCATTTACAGTTCCATCTGCTGTTATGTAGTGTATTCATATCTCTGTGAAATGAACTTAAGTATTTAATTTTCTTGCAGCTATTTGTCTTTAGAAAATATACTTCAATGCCTTAATATAATTCATAATTTCAACTAGGAGTTAAAACATGATTAGTAAGGATTTACCTATTCTGTAATACATATTTTAAATAGAAGGGTTTTTTCACTAGAACAATTGCCTTTGAGCATTTTGCAGAAGCGTATTTTTAACAAAGGATATACACAAGTGTTCATTTACAGACTTCAGAACTGGTTTTGTAGATATTTTTCTGTTTTTCAAAAACTATCAAACTAAGCATAAAATAAATGCAAGCAAATTTATCCACTTACCACTTTAATCTTAATCAGAAGAAAAATCTTTCACCTGCTAAAGTCAGTGATGCCACTCAGATTTTATCAGAGAGCATGAGGATTCTAAGGTAGGATCAAATAGCATCACTAACTGAAGAAAAGGTAAATGGACTTTACTGCAGTAAGGAATAAAAAAATAAGTAGTGCAATCACTGGTACTCAACACACTAAACTTTAGCAAACTTTAAATTGCAGCCCTCGAGAAAAACTTTGTTAAAACAGTTATGGTGTCCCCCCCCCCAGTGCAGTAAAAGATGTTGAAATGCTGGAGAGGCTCCAGCAAAGGGCTTTTAAGATGGTCAGAAGACTATGATGAAGCACTGAAGAACCTGGGCTTGCTCAGTCTGGCAAAGAGGAGGCTACAGGGGACTCTAATAGCAACCAACTGCTACTGAAGGGGAACGAAAAGTATGACTGGGGCCAAATCCTTCTTGGTAGCAGCAGAGTATAACAAGGGGTAATGGTCACAAATTTTGGCCTGGCAGAAAAAACTGTACTAGGAAGGCAGTGCAACACCAGAGCAAATTCTAAAGGGAGGGGACAGAGTTCCCTCCTTGGAGATTTCCAGGAATCCTTCAGACACACCTACAGCTGACCTGATTTAATAAAGGCAATAATCCCACTCTGAGTGGGAGGCTGAACTGGATGAACTCTAAAGGTCTCTTCCAGCTAAGACATCTCTAGCTTTTTTTTCAAATGAAGTAAAAATATATTTGGAGTTTTCAAAATAGTATATATTAGTTGGAATAGTTAAAAGTGAATTTCCTTCAGCCACTTTCCCACCCAGATTCTTGCACGTTTTCTTCAAATGCTGACGGCAAGTCATGAGCAAGAGTTGTCTGTGCCAGTTCTGCAACTATCAGAAATTCTACTAGACCCTGATTTGACAGACAAAAGGGACTAGAAAGGAGAACCTCCATACAAATCAATGGACTTCAAAAAAATACTGGTTCCATTTTTTTTGTCATGACACTTGAAAGTCACTAGATCGAGCAGTACAGGAGGTTTATGTGAATCAATGTATGAATTAGAATGAAGATAACCAATTAAACTGCTGTTGCATTGAAGATTCGACAAACCTTATTCAGAATGGTTTTTTCTAATAGTTTTTTTTTCCTAGATTCTCCTTACTAACACATGGGGACCTGCCCAGGTAGTTCTCAACTCTCGGTTGGGAATATGGAATTTTTCCTCTGCTGAAGTGGCGGGCAGAAAACGAAACTACAGATGGAAGACATGTCAAGCTTGGGTCACTGATCTAGCAGTCAGAGAAATTAAATGTTTTTCTGTAACAAGGACTTGTACTGAATATTCCTCTTTACGTTTTTTAAAGCCTCTCTAATACATACTTGTTATCACATGCTCTCTGCAAGATACCAATCTTCTAATTCCCTTAGGGTGGTTCCTATTTCATTCCTGATTGGAAAATGTAGATGCTTTCCCCATTTCAGTTTAAGCACTCTCCTAACCTGATCCGAACTGAGAGTTTTTCGTCATTTATATTCACGTGAGACATTTATACTTCATAAAGTATATTTACATATTTGTATTTTAGACGTTTATACTTTAAATCCTATTATTAATACAGAAGAACTTAAAAAAAAAGCAAACTCATGAATGTGGATGATCCTCCTAACATATTAAAAACACACACACAAAAATTAATCTGTCTTTGAAGCACACAAACAGTACATGAAAAAATGGTCACTTCATGACCACAGTTATGCCATATAACAGGAGAACACTGCATAATGGCTCACATCAACAGGCAGTATCCTAAATTCCTTGGCCCAGTTCACATGCTAGGCTACCTGATGGGAGAAAGTCTGTAACTGGGAAGACATTGACCCTTTTAGTACACAGTGTCACAGTTTCTCTCCTGTGTCTTGAGCCCATGAACCAACCAAATGATCATTTCTGTGGGGGAGTTGGCAGAAACAAAAGCACAGTCTCTCAAATATGCACCTGACCCACAAAAAAAATGTTGTTACACCTTTATGTAGCAGTATAATTATTGAATGTGCAGAGTGTTGTTAAGAACATATTCATAATAATTAATTTCATAAAACCTGCTAGAAACTCACCAGGCTTTTCAAGGCATTAGAAAGCAGTCGTCTACCAGATGGTTTATCAAAATCAGCAATAATCCAGATAGTAACAGCATATACTGTGTCTTCATCTGAAAATTAAAGATAATGCTGCATTACTTTCTGGAGAATCTTCTCACAACTAATGAATAATGAATTAATTCTGTTTGAGATTTCAAAATTTATGTGTATGTTTGACTGCTGACTTCAACTGTAAGACTAATCTTTGCCACATCAGAATCTTTTGTTCTCTGAATTGAAATAAGATTCTTAGGAGGTAATTTACCATGTTAATAGGACAAAGTCACTAAAAGAGCCAAGCCATTGTTGCAGCACTGAAACAAAAGGGCCCTAAACAATAAGACAGCTCCAATTAACAAGATCTGCTTTACCACAGGTTACTTCTGAACTTGGATGGAGGCTGCTCATATAGCCAGAAATGAGAAGAATTAAGTAGTTACAAGAATGTATAAACTAGGCCAACCACTTTCTCTGGCAGCAGAGTCCTTCAACTAAATGCTGGAAAAAACCTTCTGGACACAAATGGGAATACTAATAAATACAGTCCAAAGAAAGTAAACTACTGTGTAAGTGTATTTGCAGAAAATTTCCTATTTTCCTGCTTTGCAGTCTCCTGCTCTTTACTTGTCATAGAAGAGGAATGATATGTGAAAAATTCTGCAAAATTATCTGTAGAAGAATATCAGTCTACCCAGGTCTATCATATATCCCCTAAAAGGTAATACATATAGACAGAAATTTTCAAAGGTTCTGGGGAGATTCTAGGAAGAGGTTATTGTTAACTCTTGCTGTGGTCTAGAGAAACATACTGGGGACAGAGATAGGAAATATAGATTCCAGCTTAAAGGTTATGGGCTTTACACAAGAGATCTCAATCTTACACAGAAGCCTAGAATTGAAAGTCAGTCATTTGACAGCTAGCTGGGATGTCCCTAGGGTTGAAGCCACAGAATCAAATAGAGCCAAATAATTGTATTCTGAAGAAATTTAAGTATTTGGCATTTACTTCTGATAACAGAATAAATAGAAACTCTGTAAATATTACATAAAAAGAACAGCACTTTGTTAACATGGTTATTCTGTCTCTTGATGGACTGGTTAAGAGCAATTGTTAACTGTTACCTCCTAGAAGTAAATAAGGTAAAATTCCATGCAGAAATATGCCCCCTCTGTTGTAATTTCCTCTAACTCCAAGGGAATGTACTTTTATATGCAATAAGAATGTTTACATTAAAAAATACTTCAAATGTACACAAAAAATTGAGTTTTAATAAATATAAAATGTATCAATGAGTGATAATATCATAGAATCATAGAATCAACTGAGTTGCAAAAGACCTCCGAGATCATCAAGTCCAACCCTTGATCCAACACCGCCGTGGTTACTAAACCATGGCACTAAGTGCCACATCCAGTCTCATCTTAAAAACCTCCAGGGATGGTGAATCCACCACCTCCCTGGGCAGCCCATTCCAATGTCTGATTACTCTCTCCGTAAAAAATTTCTTCCTAATATCCAACCTAAACTTCCCCTGACAGAGCTTATCAGAATATATTTTATTTCTTTTCTACAAAAAGACAATGCTTCATATAGGAAAAATTAAACCATCTAACTAGGCAAAAAATAAGAAGATACTTATGCTAATAAATAAGATATAGAATCAATTATTCTTGAAATTACAGATATGCCTAATTTTGGTATAGATATTACAGAGACTATATATTCTGCATTTGATAATGCTGCAGCTAAGAGTCACTTGAAAACTGAACATCCTCTAACATTCTCAAGTAAAATCATATTAGTTTGAAAACTGTGTTTGTTTCCAAAGCTGAAAAGTCTTGCAAAGTTTTTAAATTTCATGTTTGTGAAACAAAAAACAACTAGCCAAGACATCCATCCCATTTCAAAACTAAAAATTTGAAAATAACTATCCTGTTAATTATAATTTATGCTTATAATATTAGGATGTAATCTGGCTCCTTAAAGAAGGTACTAAGATATTAGAAAATGTAGTTGTTTACATGCAATCCTTGGGATATTGACTTATTCAGGATATTTTACTGGCAAACTTCAACAATTTAACAATGTAATACCCATATACAGATAGACAGATAACCCATATAGGAAACTAATATACCCTTTGCTGTTAAATACTTCATGTTGTCTGAAATTACAGCACTTTTATCTTGTGAGTCCAAAAAGGAGAAAGTAGAGAAGTCTTCCACATCAAATGGAACTGCAAAACGTAAAATGCAACATGTTAAACATTAAAAAGAAAAAAAAGAAAAATCATAACAACAGCCAATCTGAGAAAAGTAGTTACCAGATGTGGGTCTGAAAGGTATGTATCTTCTTTCTGCTCCAAGAACAGTGGGGTTTATACGGGAAACTATGTTTTTCTGGTCCATAAGAAAATCTATTGCATTCATGTGATCATTTAGCAAACCCTGCAGTAAGAGGAAAAAAATTAAATCTGTACTTTTATAGTTTCAAGACAAAGGTCAAGTATTTGTACAGTCTTTCAACTGAGCTTAAAGCTTCTATATACACCAAATTATGGACTATGTCAAGTCAAAACCACATAAATTATATCAAACAGATAGTATTTCAAAATATCAGATGCACATTTTTCAATGAACAACTGCAGTATAGTCTCCGTTTCTGGTTGAAAAAAACAATATAATTACTATATGCTCAGTTGATCCTTCAGTCTTGAATAATTTAAATGTACTGTTTCAAAACCATGACCACAAGTTAATGTAACAATGTAACTGCAGGTGTGCTATTATTAATTTCAAGCCATCTCATTATAAAAAACTTAATAGATAAACATGACTCAAACAATTTACTGCCAAATATTTCATCTTGCCTTGTTCATACCATGAATACCGCCCGCTGGAAGAACTTGGTGGCATCAATAATCCTCTGAAGAATAACTGTCTCTAACTCTTCAACATCCATCTCGTCTCTATTAAAGGGCACGCCATTAAACAGCACTTGAGGCAATGGGCCCAGGCCACTCCTTTTATAAAAGGTTGCTCCTGCCTGATCACATCAGAAATATCACAGGATTAAACAGACTGTGGCTGACTGTTGCAAAAAATGAAACTAATATCAAGAGAGGATGAACTCTAATCTCCACGCACTCTTCACTGTCACACCTTCTCCTGAGTAGCAGGGACAAAACAAGAAGCGTTTGGAAAGCACAGAGGAACAGATGGGACTCATTTCTCAAACAGAATGACAAAAGAAATCATAGCTCTGTATATGGTGTTTCAAACTTGCTGAGAAATATTCTTTTATTTTGCTTAACATTCTTAGGAAAAAAAATTAAGCAACAACATTAGAGAAAAACCCTGAGACAAAGGGTTTTTTTCGAAAGTACCCTAAAAAAAACTCAAAAGGCTTTTACGTTCATAAGTGAAGTCTTATTTGATGAGAAATCAGAACAAGCTGATTTTTCCTCAAAGTTAGAAAATTCAGTGAGACAAAGAGAAATAAAGATGTATTGTAAGCAACTCTCCCTTCTTATATTCTGCATCATTTCATGTTTTCTTGCAATACCTATGTGTTCATCTTTCTGTCATCCCACTGTCTCCTCCCTGGTCTTCATCACAGTCTCACTGTCCCTGCTTGTACAGGGGATTTCTTCCTGGTGGCTGACTACTTTTCTTTCTTTAATATTCTCTGTGGGAGACTTTCTTCTCCTAACTGTACCCACTTGTTTCCAGGACAGATTCAAACTGCCCTTCCACACAAAGCCTCTAGACTTCATCATTCCAGTGAGGAATAAACAGTGTAAGGCATACAGCACCCTTTTTTCTGGCTGCTCCAATACATCTTTTTAAAGAAATATAATACACATTAGATAACAAATTTTAAAAGGAAATAAATTAAATGGAGTCAAAACCACAAGACTGTATGAACAGCATGGCTGAAGACACACAGAGGAAAAAGGTATTTTATGTATGTTTTAGCAGAAAACTGTCTACTCAATTACAGACAAAAATGTCTTCTCTACAGCCTTTAAATAAAAATCCATAGCTGTCTTTCCCAAAGGATATTATAACCAGAAGGCAGAATTAAAGAAAACAATGATCCGCCTAGAAGACAGGTTTCAGCTCTTCATCCAGAGACAAATATAATTTCTATCACATGAGAGACACCCCTTGACATGACTACTAAAAAAAAACTACTTGTGCTCCTGAATGCAGCAGGTAAGAGTAAATTTTCAAAATGAGAGTAGTAATGTAGAAAACCCTGCAGCATTTCCATTAATGACTGAATGGTGGCTGAAGAAAATGACTCAAAGGTGCTGTATCTACTTACTTTAACATTTAGCAATCCTTCAGCTTAGCAAATACATTAAGTTGTACACTGCAGTATCTCTTACCACTTGGCTCTCAACATACCTTCCTCCCTTCATCATGTTCAGAATGAACACCTAGTATACTCTGAATATCAGCATTGGGGTATTCACTTCTAAGGACATCTTTCACATCATCTACTGTTAGAACACTTCCATCTCTCACTTCATGGTACATCTGTAAAAATTATAACAGAAAGAAATTAAGAAAATGTGGTGAATTGTCAAACATAACTCAATAAAATTAATAAAAGTATATAAACAATAAAGTTTAATTTTTTTATAATGCTCTAGCAAATTTTGTATCAATATAATTTTATATTGCTGTATTGAAGTGTTTATATTGCTTGAGTAATTATCACCATTGCTCATATGCACAATTTTACATCAGAGCACTATTCTGATTAATGTATTATTATACCTTTAGTCTAAATCTGAAGTGGCAAAGGAAATACACTTATGTGAGCTGAATGTGAAAGGTTATTTCTCTCCACTAATTAGAGAAGCAATCTAAGTTCTTTCAATAAACTACCTAATCATGGGTAGTTACCTGAATCTATATGGGATTAATCCAAGCCTAAATTAGTCGGTGATACTTTTTCCTACAGTAATAATTTTTCCTTTAGAAATGTTATTTTATTTCATAGAACAATATTTTATTACTTTCATTAAACATACAATAGAAATTTGAAGTGAAAAATCTTCAATCCACTTCTTTTCAAATGAGGAACAATACATTTTCCTCTACAGATCTGAGTATCTCAAACTTGTACTTTATTGATTATATTTTCACGATCTTTTAATTATATTTATCATTCTCTCCTTTTTATATTATGAAACAAAGTAAAGAGAGGAACACAACATTTTAAAAAGCACACTGTAAATTATATTTTGTGATTCTGGTCATGGATAATTGTCACCCATGCACATCAGTTCCCTAACATCTGTGGATTTCTCTTCCAAGGTATTCCTAGTTACTTTAATTTCTTTCATCTTAAGCTCTCTAAGTTTATCCATGACATCAGTTTCTAAGCACTAAACAGAAAAATAGAAAAGAAGTGTAAGTAAAAATGTTATGCATTGATACCATATTCTCTAATGTAATTTTTACCTGCAGAGCCTTTACATTGACTGCTCACTTTATTTTCCTCCATTCATCTCTCACCTCTGAAATTCCTGTCTTTACAAGAACCTGCATTCTCTCACAAAGAAAGCCTGTGTCAAGCATTAAGCTGCAAGCCTGGAGCGTCTCTATGCTTTGTACATTCATGAACAGCTCAAGCATTATCAAAAAAAAAAAGAAATTATCTTACTCTGTTTCACTTTCTACGTTGGAGAAAAAAGAAGGGTTTTTCAAAGCTGACAGGACTACCAAAGTGATATTAAAATCCCTGTACTCCAGAAGATACAGAACACAAAGACAGGGCCATCACATTAACACAAATAATAGAGAATAATTTTTCATAAGAAAATACTAAAAGCTGCAAGGCATGTATTGAATTTTTTATATTATTGAAGACAGCCTGTTGATAGGTAAAATGAAAAGAGGAAGTTGGTTTCTGGGGAAGGAAAGTATTTCTGCAAATAATAGAATATTAATGCTACACATGTTTCTAACATTTCCGTATAAAGTAAATGCATACATCTCATGTTATCACAAGGTAGCAAGATCCTAATTGTATTAAAAATTAATACATTTTAATAAAAAAGAAGAAAAAAGGTGATTTCTTGTGAAAGAACTAACCTTAATTATTGAGGTAAAGGCCTGAAAGGTGTCATATTCCTCCGCAATGTAACTAAAACTTCTCCAAAGAGCTATTCCAGCATCTTCATTTCCATCAATTTCTTCTTTTGTATTTAAAATGAAAACAATTCCAATTCTATGAACAAACAAAAAGAGATCATACATCTCAAAACAATATCCGTTTCACACACATTCTAATACCAACACAGAAGAATAAGATGTTTGCATTTAAGTAATCTGCCCAACACTTAGTGATGAAAACCCTGTACCTAGAGATGGCTGAATACCTGCCTGTCCAGGGGAAGTGATGAATGAATTCCTTATTTTGCTTTGTTCGTGTGCATGGGTTTTGCTTTACCTATTAGTCTTTATCTCAACCCACATGTTCTCTCACTTTTACTCTTCCAATTCTCTATCCAAGGAGCAGTGACCCAGCGGCTCTGAGGGCTTTAACTCCAGGCTGGGGTAAAACCACAACATCCGGAAAGCCTAAAACTCCAAGACACTGATGTGAAGATCTTGTTTCTCAGGGGAACAAAGACTTTGAGCGATGAGACAATCTGGTCAAACGGACTGCAAATAGTGGCATAATGACTAAAGCACAAAGTCTTTCCCAAACTAAACACCCAGGAGAGAGAAAACTGAAGATATTTGAAGTTATATTCCCTGCCAAGAACACATAAGGATCCTTCTGGTCTCTACTACACTATTGGAAAGGAATTCTGATCATTACAGTCCATTCCACATCATACATGATATAGGAAAAGGACACGAAAAATCCTTCTGCTGAGTCCCAAGTGACAGAGCACATCTATGTCCATGGCTAGAACTTATGGATTCTGAAGAGAAAAAATATATGCCTCTTCATGAACATAGTTGTTTGCATTAAAAGATGAAGACTGGGAAGATGGATTCTGCCAGTCATCCAGAATTTTGTGAGTCCAAAGCCATCAGAACCCTTCTAAACATTTCCAAGCCTTCCCCTCTCTGCTATCAATAAATTTTCTTAGAAGTGCAACACCAGCATTTTAACATGAAAGCTGCTTGTGTAATGGGAGAGAGCCATGAGGAAGAAGATGGTAAAAACCAGATACTTTTATGAATCAGAAATAGAGATATTATGCAAAACTTCACTGCACTCTGGGGTAGCATGTAGTTTTCCAGAACACATCCTTGAATTATTCTGAGCATCTGCAGCTAATTCTATACATACTAGATCTGCAGCAAAATCCTCTGCCTTTAGCTGTCACTTGTCCCAAAACAAACCTAACAGGCCACCAAAAGGCTGCTCCTTGAGAAATCTCTATGGAAGCAGCAATTCAATTTTTTTCTCCTCTGCATTTACTTTATAGCCAACCTAGAGGTAGAGATGTCTCTGGCTGCCAACCTGCAACCAAAACCATCTAATAATGTGCAAAATGGCTTACACAACCACAGCCATCTATGAACTACAGTTGTATAAGCTGCTGCCTATTGATGACCACACATATGACAGCACTGGATGATGTCCCATATGCAGCAGTTGGCTGAAAGATCGAAATTTATGCCAACTATAGAAAAGAGGCAAAGTGCAAGGCATAACGAGAGAATTACAGTCTTTCTAAAGAACTATCAGAGACCCAAATCTGGCTCCTGCTATACAAAACACCGCGCATCTTGCAAGTATTTCCACGAAGCGTACAGCTCTGTCATAGCTGCTACAAGAACATGAGGCACCTACTGGTCCCATGATACATGAGAGCTACTACAACACCACGACCATCTGCAAGGCTGAGCCCATGCTTCAGTGGACCTTCATATTTACAATCAGTAGGTTGATAGAGGAAGTCAGCTTTTCATTTAGACAGCCACTTTGCATTAGATATCTTAAGGCTATTAAAATGAAATCTGTCTTATCAGTATAAAATCATTTAAGACAGGTGTTCAGGACAATCAGGTGTGCATCAGATCACAGGACAGAGGGATTAAGAAATACAGCAAGTTTTCTAAAAAGATACAAATAAGAATCAATGCATAAAGATGCAGTATGTTCTACAGCTAATTGCTTCTCCCATTTTTTACATCTTACTGTTGCAAATAACTTTTCCCAAGGACTTATGTCACCTGGATGCCATAGGAACAGCCAGTAAAACTAAATATCATATGACAAGACAGACCCCACGACTTGTCTACATCTTGAATACTGTGTACATGGCTATTGCTCTCATCTCAAAGAAGACATATTAACACTAAGAAAGTCTGGAGAGAGACAACTCAGAAAATAAAACAAACTTTGGAACAGCTTTCAGGAAAAGAATAACTTGTAACCCAGGGAATGAAATGAGTGCAGTTAAACACAGCAGAGCTTTATAAAATCATGAGACCTATAAAATCAAGAGAGGGAGGGAGAGACTGCTTAGGTTCCTTTTTATAAGAGCACAGAGACAGTAAATGAAGCTACTAAAACTCTGGCTCAAAACAAATAAAGCAGTTTTTCATACATCACATAGTTCAACTGTGAAAACACCTGGAAAAGGATACTGGGGGTGCTAAAACTTTACAGGAATTTGAGGGAAAACCAGAAAAGTTTGTGGAACAGAAACCCATTGAGGATAGTTAAGTATCCTAAGAATTCTTTGATCTCTAAATGCATGAATGCCAGAAAAATACTCAGGCAAAGAACCTGGTCCAACTATGCTTTTTATCATACCAAGACAATTCCTTGTGGCTTCTTGTAAACAGACTGACCAAAATGGATCTTTACCCTGACTCAGTTTAGCTACTCTTATGCTGTTATGTATCACAAAAGCAAATCATGTTCTAGGCTATATTCTCCTCAAGGACTAAAGGAGTATTGTCTCCCAGGTAGTGACAAAATGCACATGTAACTAATATCTGTCCTGCATTATGTTTTTGTAACTGAAAAATAAAACATTAAGAAAAACAAAACAATTATCAGAGATAGTAAAATTTTAAAGAAAAAGGAAAACCGTGTAATTTATTGAGGAAACAAAAAACATTTCACAGGAAGATTTTAAATATTTAACATGGAATTCATCTTGCTAAACCTTGGATACCCTTCATTTGTAAGCTGTGGAAATAAACAGTTTCATTTTTCATAAAAATGAAACAATTCATTTTTTCTTAAAAGTAGGCACCTCAGATTAACCAGACTGTTCCCCAAAAGTGTCTTTATCTCAAATGCTAACTAGTTCAGACCCAGACAGCTAATTTTTATAAATTCAAAACTTGATGAGGACAATCTTGCTTTAGTCTTAAAAGTTTTTATATAAAAACAAAATTAAGTAAAGTAACCTCAACTGAAATAATTGAATTTAAAAAATTCTCTCAAAATATGTTTTACTTACAGCATATTTCGATTATGATGCAGCTTCACAAGGGCATGCAGTGGGATTATTTGACAAAACAAATTTTTATCAGACTTTTGGAGTTCATTTTACACACAGTCAAGTACGTTATCCCTTGCAATCTATTTGCTTAAGAAGACTTAATACCTGAGTAAGCTTGACACAAGTGGGTAACCAATGTGTCTTAATAGAATGTGGTTGAATTGGACTTCATTTGAATTCACATCTTTGTCTAGCAAAACAGAAGATGAAGATGAAGAAATAAAAACGGAAAGCAACCTTATTTAAAGACTCTTCCTCAAGATTTTCAGTTTTCCTTACCTAAGTGGTACATTATAATGGTAGAATAACTCTGCCACTTTCATGTAATCACCTGTATCTTCTTGGACAGGATCAACAAAAAGTACCTAAGAAGAGAAAACATATCATGCAGCCAACATTTATTCTTGATGTCTGCTTTTATTTTTTTTCAGACATACAATCCAAGATAAGAACATTAATTTCCAAAGGAGCTGTACACCTCAACTGTTTTCAATTTTTTAGAGCATTCATTGTAAGAAAACATTAAAAGCATAAATGAAAATAACTTCAGAACTAATGAACCTGGATCAAATGCTGAAAACAGGATTTAACCATTTACTGAACTTCAAACCAAGTGATACTGTTTTCTCATTTGAAAGACTGTGCCATTATTTTGTTTATATTAATGAACTTTATATTTATTTTAAAAAGGATACAATGACTACTTTTATGTTAGTTCTTTTAACTGACTCTCTTCTGTTGTGAAAACCAAACAAAAATAAATAAATGGAATATATTGGCTTAAAACTTTAGTTAAAAGATAGAGCTTTGGGAAAGAATTCTTCCTTTCTGTCTCATATATTTTTGTAGTCACTCTTTCACTTAGTGTAGCTTAGAATATAAAATTAGATCTTTCAGGCATGCATAGAATCTAAAAGTGGGATGTATCTGCATAGATAGATTATCCTTATGTAGATTTAATTATGACATCTGTACCTTATTTATTCAGCTTTGCACTGCAAACTCCCCTTAGAATTTATCATATTTGCTAAAGCAGATGAAATGCAGCAGAATAACTTGCAAAATTTTGACTGCTCTCCCCCTCAGACTATAGCTAAATGATATGTTGTAGACTTCTATAATACAGCTGTTGTATTTAACAAATTTAACTTCGAATAAATAATGCAATCTACTTCATATTACACACATCTTATGCTTCATTAGAAGTGAAAGAGTGACTACAAAAATATGTGAATAGAAAGAAAGAATTCTTTCTCAAAGTTCTATCTTTTAATTAAAGTTTTAAGCCAATATTTATTTTTGTTTCTATGTATGCTTCGTTGCTTGTAATTCCACTGTCTTTTTATATACTGAACTTAGTGTCACTTTAAACAACTGCATCAATGGACAAGTAAAGCGCTACAGATTTCATCAATCTGGGTTTCTGTAAGGCCTTTGACATGGTCCCCCACAACATCCTTCTCTTTAAATTGGAGAGAGACGGAGCTGATGGATGGCCTAATCAGAGGGTAAGAAATTGGTAGGATGGTTGCATCCAGCTCAATATCTGGTCTGTATTGTGACCAGTGTTACTCAATATCTTCATTAGTGACACAGATCAAGAGATTGAGAGCACCCTCAGCAAATTTGCAGATGACACCAAGCTGAGTGGTGCAATAGACACAACTGAAGGATGGGATGCCATCCAGAGGGACCTGAACAAGCTCAAGAAGTGTGCCCATGGGAATCTCGAGAGGTTCAGCAAGGCCAAGTGCTGCACCTGGGTTGAGGCAACTCCCAGTTTATCAATGCAGGCTGAGGGATGAAGGTATTGACAACAGCCTTGCAAAGAAAGACTTGCAGGTGCTGGTGGATGAGAGGCTAGACATGAGCTGGCAGTCTGTGCTTGCAGCCCAGAAAGTGAATTTTATCCTGGGCTGCATCAAAAGAAACATGACCAGCAGGTCAAAGGAGGTGATTCTGCCCCTCTGCTCCACTCTGGTGAGACTCCACCTGGGGTATCCAGCTCTGGGGCCCTCAGTATGGGAAAGACATGGACCGGTTGGAGCAGGCCCAAAGGAGGGCCACAAAAACAATCAGAGGGCTGGAGAACCTCTCCTATGAGTAGAGGGAGACTTATAAGAAAAATGGAGAGAAGCTTTATACCAGTAGTAGTGACACAGTAGTGACAGAACAAGAGATAACAGTTTTGAACTAAAAGAGGGCAGATTTATTTTGAATATGAAGAAATGAGGGTGGTGAGGCACCAAAGGTGTCACAGGGGAACCGGTTGCCCAGAGAAGCTGTGGAGGGACCACTATTTAAACTGGTAAAGGACAGATTGGATGAGGTTCTGAGCAACCTGGTCTTGTTGAAGATGTCACTGGTCACTGCAGGAGGGTTGGACTAGATAACCTTTAATGGTCCTTTCCAACCCAAACCATTTTATGATTCTGTAGTTCATACAATTACCTTTTATATTTTAAATCAGCAATAGCTGCTTCCTTAACTCACTAAGGGATACAGAATGCTATATGCAGAGGAAAAATTAGGATACAAGACACTCATAATTGGTGTCCTTTAAAACATAAATCTTTTTGTACCTCTGTTCACCATCTCTAAAACAAGGACAGTTCCCTCAGTAGTGTACTATGAAAAAATTCTTCTATATTAGTGAATTATCTATGTGTAGCATGGAAAGGAACACAAAAACGCCTGACAAAATGGTGCCCAAGTCCACTTCTGGAAATCAGACAATAACTGTATATGACTCACTAGACAAAGCACTCTTCACTGTTATTAGCAGATCCACATAGAAAACAAATCTTAACAATAAATCCAGCATGTGTATTTTTTAATAAACTGTCTGTCCACATATTAATAGATACGTTATGCAAAAATATTAAGTTCTCCAAACTTACCAAATTGTGTAAATTGCGTCTAATCTGCTGCAGAACTCCAGGAAGTGTGGGTCTTAGCAGTTCCTGATAGCTTTCAGGCCATGTGCTATAGCTGTGATCTTGTTCTACATTATTAATCCACTGAAACAAAAAAGGCAGTCACTTAAAAAACACACACTGAACACTGAGTAAAATACATGGGCATAAAGAATAATATTTTGAAACACATGGAAAGACTGCAAAGAATAAAACGTCTTCCCTTTTTTTTTGAAATAGTAACAGAAAGTAGCTTCTAAAATTATTCTCTTTTTTTCCAATCAAACTGTTTTCATTTGCAGTACACATGAAACTATTAATGGATGGAAAAGGAAAAAGGACAATTTGTACTATGCACAAGGATGTGAATAAAATCATTTTTTTCAAGTGTGGAAACTACTTTCACAATACAAACATCATAACAACATATCATATATATGTGTGTAACACAGCATAACCACCTTGCAATCCAAATACAGTATTTATCTATAACGTGCAGTAACAGCACTTTGGATATACCAAAATAACCAAACCATATGTGGCCAATTTGTTCTTCTAGTCCTTTCTGTGCAAGCCTTGGCAAGCAGAAGAGTGAAATATGGCTCTTTCAGGTAGTGCCTTTTTCACTGGTATATAACCTTTATAATGAAACCTGCATATATTTTGAAAAAGGGTAAAAAGCTCAGTCATTGGTCAGTTAGAAACAAAATATTTATGTGGTCCACAATTCACTTATCATACGTGTAAACTATACTTAGAAGTCTTGGATAACAGGATGATACCACGTAGTATTATGTGGGCTAGCTTAATTGCTGTGAAGTCAAATTCTATTGCTGTAAGTGTGCAACTACTCTCAGATACATTTTTCTTTTCTTTTAAACATCTTACGTCTTAAAATTTTAATAAGGTATAAGCTAGAGGAAATTACTCCTAAAATATATTGAAGGAATATCATCCTCAAAAATATAGTCTTAGGACTAGTATTTCAATTACACTATCAAAAAAGATAAACTATCTCATACATAGAATTATCAAATATGTAATATTTAAATAAATAATTTTAAAATTACTTACGACTATCGAAGAGTGACGAATATCTAGCGCATAACTGTTATCTGTAGGATGTATATGCAACCTCATAAATTTACTCAGGATCTCCTCTTTGATTCCAAGTTCATGAAGGCCATGCATCACTTTTCCTTCCAGTTTAAGAGTCTCTAAGATACTTTTTCAGGAAGACAAAATACATGTCTACACAGAACTCTTGTCATGACATAAAAACTATTTTTCATACTATAAATAATCCTTATATTAACAGTCTTAGAAATATTTTTCTTTCTATATTCTCCCACAGACTAATGTTGAAAAAACGTATCAGTTAATAACATCCTAATTGTACACCTCTAACTTACTTCAAAACAGAACTACAAGAGATAATACAACTCTTTTGTTGATTCACATTTATTGTATATGAAGCAATTTTATCCATCTTTAGTAAGACGTGGTAGGACAGCAGACCACAAGGTTGCTGTACTGTCCTGGCTGAGGCAGAAACCCAAGCTGGGGTATCCTAAGAGGAAGCTTTGCAAGTAGGCAGAGAAGCGGGCAGCACATGATAGGGACACAGACGAGCTCTTAAGTCTGCATCATTGCAGAACCCTGAAAACAGCATGGAGGAAACACACAGCAACACCTCTAAAGTTTCCCAGAAAACCCAGTGGGACTCTAGAACACCTGGTACAATCTGAAAGTTCAAATCTGAGAAGGAAACAAACCCTGAAGCACTCCACTGTAGAACACAGCTTGCAAGATTTTACAACTGCCTTCATTTCTATCCTGCTTCATTTTGAGTTTTCTCTATTCTTAAAGGTTTCTTCTAAAATATGTTCAAATGAAACCTAGCACTATCATTAAAAAACACATAAGTACTCCGAAAGATTCAAGTCACTCCCTCTCAAAACTCTGGTTGACAAAAAAAAAAAAGGTAAAATTGCAAGCATAAATACTAAGCCCAAGAAAGTTTAAGAATCTTTATGGAAAAGAAAATAAGACATTACGAGCTAAAAATTGAAAATAAATAATTACAGACTGTGACAAATTAGTAGATTTACTAACAGTTTTGCAGGTCATCAAAAACAATTTTGAAGTAGTCCTGTTCGTTGTCCTTGACAACAGAGAAGAATGAAACAGAAGATGTTTGTGGCTTGAGTGCTTGCATAAAAGAGGCAAGACACACTCAAAATAATTATACTATAATTGCACAAACTAGAAAAAGATTTCTTATACCAAAAAGCATACTACCTTTGCATTAACAGAAGTTATTATAAAAGGTGGCCAGATAGAGACTCGCAAGTATGTCAAAAGTAACTGAAGGTGTTGGATATCTAAATTTAATGCTTACAATTTTTTTTTTAATTTTTAAGAAACAGGGATATGAAAACATTTAATTTACTGTCAAAAGTGCTTTCCCCACCTTTTTACAGCTACTGATTGGATTCCTTCCATTTCCAAATTAGTTTTACATGGTAAGTTGTAAAATTTTAAGTGAATTAGAAAAAACATTCCAAGAGAAAATGCTGTTTTCAACTACTTATACAATGTTCATATTCAAAGCAAAACCACCGTAAACCAGTGTTCTCTCTACTGGAGGACATCCTGGCCCCCAAAATGCAACAGATGAGATTATCACCATGAGCACAACTTCTCCAGCATTATTAGTAATTCTGTAATCTTCGAACAAGATGTACCATCTTACCTAAAAGGATCATGAAAATCCAAGTCAATAGGAAGGCCATTTAGAAATAAATGTGCTTCTCCAGGTTGGATTCCAAGTGTTTCATGAAAATGCTAAAAAGTAAAAAGTACTGCTTACTTACTTAGGTATATGTCAACCACAAACACACATATATAAATACATACACACACATATATCTGTATATCTATATCATATATCTATAAAAACCCTTAAGAAATTCTGCAAAATATAGACATCAATTCTCTTCCACACAATTCCTTCTTGTATTTGAGTGTTGAAAAAAATACCAACATCATACTTTTATGAGTGCTATTTAATACACTTTGTACAAATACAAAGGAAAACAGGTGGTAATTCCCCCCAAAACAATCTACACTGTCCCTATCTGTACAAGGCAGAAAAAAAAAAAGACACATTCTCAATGTTTGCCAACAGAAAATGAAAATACACATACAGAAATATGTCTTGTAAGTTTTTGAAAAATTCTACATATCTGTTCAGGAAAGGGAGAACTTACATGTGTCCTTCAGATCTCCACATGAAAGCAGCTTTTGCAATAGCACAACATCTCTCAATTCCAAAAAAAGTGTATTCGCAATTGTTTTAGGGAATTAAGAAAAACAGACAAGAAACCCAAAACCTCCTCTAGCAAGGGGACCTCCGGAAAAATGCAGATTAGAAAGGGATAGTATAGCATATCTTTACTTTGCAAAGAAGAAAAGACACCCACAATAAACAAATACAACAGAAGCATTTAGGGAGTAAAGTATGTCTGAGGAACTATCCGGTTTAATCTCAGGTGGCTGTATCAAGATAAATAACAGGAGCAACAGTAGTAGTGTATCCCAACTCACCCCATAAGAATCAGATTTCTGGATCTGTCTTAATTTCCAATAGAGGAATGGAAAGTACAAAAATATGCAAAAAAAAGGCAAAAAAAAATATTTTTACCCATTTAGCTCCCACTTGCTAAATAAAATAAGTGTGAACAAAACATACACTTTGAAGAAAAGCACATTTAAAGCAAGTAACTCAGGCTGCATATATTACTCCACTTATAAGCCTGTCACTGAACAAATGAGAGAAAAAAATGAGCATACATTAAAAATAGTATTATTTCTTTAAAACAGTGTAGTTACTTTCACACAGTAAAATGCAAATAAACTCAAAGTTAACTGGTTTGTGGCATTACAAGTGCAAACCCACATAAATGAGACAACAGTTTCCTTGAAGCTCCTTGTAATCGAACATACGTGCATTATTGCTCATCACTCATTGAGAAGGTACCATACTCCTTAGTATAGATAAGCATTTCCAAAACCCCAAGCAGAATGGAAATATGCAATAGTACCGAACACTAGTTTATGAAAGGCAGGGCTCTCCATGAAGGAAAACTGCACCTGTGATAAGTCTAACACAGAAAGAACGTTTATTGAAGTCCAATACATGTCCCTGACTTTGAAAACCAACTTCTGAAATTTGCAAATTTCCTTTATTTTAATGGTATAAACTGAACTTCACAGTGCTTTCACTGCTTTTTTGTATGCTTATTTACGAAAGTATAATGTAATTACTTATGCTTGCTATAAAGTATCTAAATGCACATATTCATACTGTGATATAATGTGAAGAATACTGGAGACTTGGAATCATAGAATGGTTTGGGTTGCAAGAGACCTTAAAGATCACCTAGCTTCAATCCCCTTGCCATGGGCAGGGTCACCTTTCACTAGACCAGGTTGGTCTAACCCCTATCCAACCTGGCCTTGAACACTAACAGGGATGGAGCATCCACATCCTCTCTGGGCAGCTTGTTCCAGTGCCTCACTACCTTCGCAGTAAAGACCTTCTTCCATATTTCTAACCTAAATTTCCCCTCTTTAAGTTTGACCCCATTACTCCGTGTCCTGTTGTCAGAGATCAGATTTGTATCTCAGGTAGTTTGACTGATGGGTCAAATAAACCAGGCTGTCTGTGTGTGGGGGGGGGGGTGGGTAGTAAGGGCTAGGCCTAGGCCTGCAGCCAACATGGCTGGGAGCACACACCAGGGAAAGCGGTGTTGCTGGGATGTCAATCAATAAGGTCTGCCTCATGGCCTACCCACACCACACCCCCTGGAGCCTTTGAGTGGCTGTGGCACTCTCTCTTTGGCTGGGGGGACAGTGAGGGGCAGTGAGCCCTAGGTCCTGCCTGCAGGGAGTGGCCACAATAGCCAGAGTCCATACACAGACACACGCAAGGCCTCCATATTGCCTCAGCCTGTTGTCCTCAAAGCTGGCAAGATGTGACCTTCTTAGTAGTAACTATATTTTTCTCTCCTCTCCTTAGTCTTTCTTCTCTTAATATCCCTTCCTTTACTCTTGCGGGCAACTTAAACAACTATTTTCTGTATTTCATTTAAGTTGTGGGTATTTCACTTAAGTTGTATGGAGTTTGTGTTTGCTGGGTGTAACATAGGTTTCCTACTCCATAGCAACGCTTGCTAGTCCTAGTAATCTGTTGTAATGCTTTTGTGATTGGATTCTTTGTACTAGGTGTCATAGTGAAATGCTTTTCCCTGGTTTCCATGTTATCTCTGTAAAAACCTTTTTGCCAAAATGCCTATTTTCTCACCGAATTAAAGGTAGTTATTATCATTCATGAAAATTTTTGTAGGCACCTAAAAAATGGATGTCAGGGGGCTTTCAAAAACGAGGACTGTAAATGCATGGCAGTAAGTTTCCTGTAGGAAAAAAAAAACAAACTGAAAAGAGATAATTTATTAGTTTCCTAACTTATAAATCCCACTTTATTCCCAATCCTATACTCACGTAAATTACAGATTTTTTTCCTTTTTTTGTATGTCCCAGAAATTGGTACAGAAGAAGGACTTCTATCTTTCTTACAACTAATTGCTGCTTTGGATTACTCCAGTCCAAGTGTCGGACTTTGTATTTACCTTTGTGAAATCTCATGCAAACATTAAAAACCAACTAGAAGTACTGGCTGGTGTCTGACATTTACATTTTTCCTACTACAGCTTCAATTACATGCTCTCCCAAGGTCTCACTTGACACATCCCTTCTAAGCAGCCAAAATTCACAAGTGCCTGACAATACCAAGTGCCCTTGCAGCAGGTAACACTTCCAATCATTTTACCTACACAGTTTGATCCTGAGACACAAACAAAACAGGCAGAAAAGACAAACTGAAACAGCCAGGCACACAGCCATGAGCCTCCTCAGCACCAGCCAGTCCTAGGTATACCTGGAATTTTCCTGTACTTAAAAAATCGAACTTGGACTAAGGGTTAATAACAGCATTGTGCTATCAAGTGCTCTGACCACAGAGCAATCCCTCTCAATGCCACTGGACTCAAGCAGTGAACAATAAATATAAAGATGATTACAGCCTCCAGCAGTCTTCCCAGTATCCTTCAGGGCTCTTACACAGATCTTGTAAGATCAGCTAGAACAGCCCTCTCACTGAAGCACCAAAATCAGCATTTAGGATATGAGATCTCTTATCACTACTGAAAGCTTACTGTCATAAGCCCAGACACTCATGTATACATAGATACTGAGAAAGACTGTAACTGGCTGATGTAGGTCATAAAAACACTAACTAAAATGAATGCAAGAATAATGAAAAAATTATAATTCACTGGGTATTGAAATGGGATTAAAAGTTTGTCAAATTCTTCAGTACTGCAGTAGAAAAAGATCTGAGCTGAATCACTGGATGTGTCAGGTTGGAAGGGACCACAGAGGAGGTTGCCTGGTCCAACATCCCTGCTCAAGCAGATTCATGGTAGAGCAGCACATGGCATAGGATTGCATCAAGGCGGTTCTTGAATATCTCCAGTGAGGAAGACTCCACAACTTTTCTGGACAATCTGTTCCAGTGCATGGTCACCCACATAGCAAATAAGTTCTTCATCATATTTATGTGGAACTTCCTGTGCATCAGCTTCCTCTTGTCCTATTGCTTGGCACCATCCTCTTGATGCCCCCCTTCAGATACTTATAGACATTGATAAATAAGAGGTGAGACTCATGACACAATTTTGATGCTAGGTATTTGATTGTTCAGAAGCGCATCCAATTTGCCATAAAAACATTGATGGATGGAGTATTTAGGCAGCCCATACTAGAATTTAAGGCTGATAATAGTCATATAGTATTTTCTTGCTAAACTGTCAGCAAATTATTGTACTGGAAGTTGTGAGTTGTGTTTAATGAGATTTTATTTTTTTTCTTTTCTCTATAGCAGTTCTTTGTCTATTTCTTGGTTAGGTATCAATTCATTACACCTAAATCATCACATGTCTTTCAACTTACAATACCTTTATTTCCTCCCGTTGCATTTCCTATTCAACTTTCATTATCTTGAGAGGGAATCATCCAGTTACACACAGCATGGGATCATATCTCTCCTGCTGCTAGATGGATGTACTGCAGTTCAAGAATGCACATTCCAAGTTATTGTGCTCAAGCAGTAGTGTTCAGGAAGTTTCCCTACTTTTATTCAACAGATTTTAGTTTTCAGCTGTCAAAAGGCCTGTAAGCCTTTAGACTACATGAAGGATGCAGTAGGAAATTTAAACTCAGTGTGATAGGTGCATAAAATCCTCTTAATGTAGTTAATACAGTCATGGAATCATATGAGTGATTCAGCTCATATGAGACCATATGTGACCAACCACACAGATATCCAATGTAATTTGTTTCAGGGCAAGATATCTTTGGACTGGAAAATACAGGTGAGGCAGAAGGGAATGGATGTCTCAGTGGACACATATGCCAGACCTGTGTGGCTCTCTCGGATAACCTGTAGCATCTCAAATGACATCAGAAATTCAGGCTTAGGCAACTCAGTTGTGCCCCATAAAAGAAACACTGAACAAGCCAAATTGTTTTTGATGTCCATTGACTACACCCTCATTGTCATAACAGCTTATATATATATAGCTTTGCCTAAATACATACTTAATTTCAATCCAAATTTTAAGTTACTTTTCCTAATCCTTATACTTACTAATTACCAATTTAATTCATGGTAGACCTTTACTTTTTTTTTTCTTTTTGCATTTTAGGGTGGAGGAGTAGTTTTTGATTAAGCAGTTAGTTTTGATTTTTGTGTTAACAGAGTTTCAGTTTAAGAAGATCTCTGTGAAAACCCAAGAATCAAACATGCACTCTGCACACAAGAAAGCTGAAGGGGTCAAGGTGGTGAAATGCTGAAATATGTGAAAAATCTTCTCCATATACCAGCCCCAGGTGCAATCACCAAAGGACAGAAAAAGGCCTCCACAATATTTTGCTTAACCATTTACAAGGATTTAACACTCGATCCTGTCACTATTTGGGCAGGAAATACTCAAGACACTGGAAAGCCTTACATTAGTTTTGCATAGTGCAGAGCTCTAACACATTTATGTGATATTTTTGCTACAGTAAAGATGACAAGCTCTTTATGAGAAGGCTGCACCAGTGCAACAGGCACATTGTTCACTTTCCCTGTTTTGGAAGGTTGGAAGAAACTGGAAAGGCATTCCCCTGGAGATACTAGACTTGGCAAGGCAAGAGGAAAAGACCTGAATGGATACAAAGCAATATGATACATGAAAATGTTGCAGAAGTACAGGAGTGCCATAAGTAATACAGTGGTTGGTCAATCTTAACACCATACAAAAATACATGTTCTGAAGATCAGGACAAGGGCAGTGCTATGGATGTCATTTCACGTGACCAGTCCTAAAAGCACGGTGGCTAACATTTAACTATAACACTCAACTTGAAAGAAAAAGTCCAACCTCCGAACACAGAATACAAGAGACATCATGAACTCAACAAACACAAAGTGGCATCTCAGGATAAATCTCAGATCAGTCAAAATTACAGGAAAAATGGCTCCTCATGTGACACAAGGAACAAAAGATGCAGTGACTCAAGGACAAAAATAAAACCACCATCTACCATGTTTGAAACACTTTGCAGAATGGTTGCATGTGTGATTCTGAGAGTGTGGATTCTGGAGTGTGGAAAGCTCAAAGGTAGCATGTGCTGACCATAATGTAAGCAGCAGGCCTAGATTCAGCAACAAAGCTCTAGAAAAATTAACTGATACCTATTTTGCTTTCATAGTGCACGATTTGTGACTCAACACAACACTCCGTGAAAATTGTTTGGCCTTGCCTAGTTCTATAAAGCCAAAAAAGAGATGGGAAAAAGTGTCATGAACAGCAGAAAGTAAACTATTTGAATTGGACATTTAAATGTTACCTATCTAGTAACAGATTTTTAGACCAATTAACTCTTTTTCTCTGATAGCAACCATGTGAAAGTTGCTACACTAATAAAAATCTCCAAAAGCAGCAATATGATAGTAACTCAAATGTCTACTTGAAATAAAAACAAACCTTCTGATTTTCTTCTATTTCATTTCGCATTTCCTTGTCTATGGTCACTCTCGTCAGTGATCTGTTAAAATAAAATATTTGTATCACTCAACCACCACATTTTCAAAATATCTTTAAATAATGTGAAATAGGTATTTTAATAAAACATCCAATGCATTTTAATAAAACATCTGTAATTGAAGAATGCTGTAATTATATCTTAAAAAGAAGAGCGATGCAGTGTCATAAATTTTGTATTTTCAAACCAAATATTGTTCCATATTACTCTAGTAAACCCAGGCTTCAAATTCAGACTAGGTTTTGTTGAAGTAATATAATCAACATATGTTTTACCACTCTCAATCTTTTCTCTTGTGGGTTTTTTTTTTGTTGTTTTGCTGGAAAATAGCATGCATACAAAAAGTAAGCTGCTTGGTCATCTAAATTATTACTTAAATACAACCCATATTTGCATATTTTAAGTTACTGTTACTAACTCTATGCTACTCAACATTACAGTACAGACAGCCAAGGATTTGTCTGCATAAAGGCAAGGAAAACATGTGAAGAATGACCACTTAAAATTAGGTGAGACTTAAAAAAGAGATTCACTGATTGAGACCCTTGAAAATGTTAAGCATTCACAGACAGTCAAAATTTTAATTTCCTTAGTCATTCTACCTTTCAAAGATAATGCGTTGATTTGTCTTTTTTACCTCTGAATGTTCAGGAAGACTATTTTATCTTCCTCTGCCACAATGTATTGTATGTCAGGCTATCTTAAAATACTTCCAGAGGCAAATTAATCTCTCCAAATTTAAAGAAAACCTAAACCTGAGTGTCCTGATAAATGCCAAAAAAAATATGCTAGTTGCCTATACAAGCATTTTTTTCAAAACAAGGTTGTACATGTTTTAGCAAATTGTATGGGGCTTCAAGAAAAACTGGAATTGTCTTAAACCTGAAAGTTAACCAAGCAAACTGAGAATACTCCTATATGAAGCCAACTTCAATACTTATGGATAATAAAGCAGTTATTTAATAATATAAATCCTCACTTCCTCCCCAAAGAAACTGATTCAGAATAGATCTTCCTAGTATACTCCACATTGATCACAATATGTCAGAAGTAAGACATAAAATCAGTTTATTTTAAACAACTATTCAAGCTTTCCAGACAGTCAGAGAGACTACTTGTTAGGAGCAAACAGTATGATTTCCAAGCTTGGTTTTAGAGAGTCCTGAATTAAATATACTTTAGGGAAAATAAAACCAGCTGATTTTTGTCATGCTGAACTCAACATAAATAGTAGGTCCTGTAGCTCTCAGAAGTGACCCTTCATTCTGCACACACAGCTGATAAAAAAAACGCACAGAGAAAAAGGACAACCATTTCCAAATGGTTCCTACTGTGAGTAGTTAGGCAGAAAAATAAAACATGAATGTGAAAAAAATGAAAAGCTGGAAAAGAGAATACAAAGCTGGTCCAATCTTAGCAAGGAAGTAAAATACCTATCAGCAAAAGGTAAGCTTTACTGATAGCTTTGGTAACAGGAAAGCAACACCCTTAGGAATTATTAAGTAGCTCCTTGTCTGTGCATGGCAGTTGACAATGCAGGATTCTAGCAAGATTTTACGGAGAGGGTGTGATGGTTGGTCCTGGAAAAGAACACCCTACAAATCTGAGGGAACAAAAGTACCTGTGAAAGACATCTGTTCATTTTGAATTCTGTCATTTGTTCGATTTGTTCAGAGCTTCACAAAGCTTTTATGCAGGTTTTTCTACTTCTAGCAAGTAAATGGATAGTATTTATCTTTCTACATGATGAAGAAATGTTCTAATACAACCTTAAAGTTGCAATATTCTCTATGATATAATTTTGTGCATCTTTGTTCTTACCTGGACAAGTATGTAGCTATATAGTACTGAGTACTGAAGGAAAAAAGGAAACCTTTCACATGGTCATAATGTTAACATTCGTGAATGATTAATAAATAGCAAGTAACAGAACATTATAATACTTCATTATCTGTTCTTTAAGAATGCAATAATATGAGAAGTATACAACAAAACAAAGATGAAAAATACCCTATAAAATGAATTATCAAAATGTCGCCATGACATATATCAGTTGTTACACTGTCTACATCTGATGACATTTTGTAAAATCTACCTCAGACTAACCTTTTCAGCTGGAAATACTGAGACATAAAATGCAGGCTGTAAATTAGAAAGTGAAAGAAACTTTCAGAGGAATGGTACATTATTTTTTTATGGTCTAAGAGACTCCTCCATTTTTAAGGAACATATAATATTTAATTTTTATTTTCATAACTACAGTTCTAAAATTTTTATACAGCCTTTTCAAAGCATAATTTTCAAAATTAGAAAGAGTTGTTTTCATATATAAACTGTCTGAAACTGAAACAATCTTAAAATACTATTAATATAATGATCAGTTATCTATCTAAAGTGATTAAGCAATATGTTTTCATGTCCTGTTTATTCTAGTTTTTATTTTTCCAAATTAGTACTTCTGACTAATTGATTACCTTATTAATGAAATCTATTCTGTGCACTGTTTTCACACAATGCCCCTTGGATTTAAGTTTGTTGTCAATGCAGGTCTACTAAATTTAAATTATTTAAATATCTATAATCTCTCACATTAAAAATAACATGCTAGATTAGCATGTTAGAATACATGATACAGGACAGAAACTGTGATTCCTCTTTTAATAATTTTAAAGTCTTCTTATACTTTTACCCATAAAACGTTTGAAGAGTAGGTAAATTGTGCTCTCTAATGCCACAAATACATTCCACTTCAACTCCTGTCGTGTAACAATTTAATGACTTTTTAAATCAATTATTTAAATGTCACCTAGCATACTTCAAAATGGCTTTTTCCTGTCCTTTAAAGAACAGAACTTGCCTTGAAGTTCAACATTATGTACACTTCCACTATCTCCTACTGGAAAGCTGAATTTTCTGATTGATAACCTGAACGTAAACTTATATCATACTACTTCATAATAATTATGCTTCAGGCATTTTAAAAGGCATTTTGTTTCCTTGAAACAAGATGTTACAATGGTAGCTTTTCCATTACAGTGTAGATTTTCTCTAACAGACAATCAGGGGTGACAATGAAACACTGTGATAATTAAACAAGAGTGGTAAAATGTGAAAGCACTCTGAGTTAAGAACCCTATTTAGCATCACATTTAATTCAGTATTCAAGCAAATATTGCTGATAAGATTACATGAAGAACTTATTAAGTATGAAGAAAAGCATTTCTCAATTATAATAAAATTGGCTTACAGGAAGAGCAATTTTTAATATTAGGACAGACAATATTAAGGCCACATCCATTTATTTAATATTTATTTTGATCTTCTATTAAGTAATCTCTTATGGAAGACAGATCTTCCCCACTAAGAATGCTAACACACAGTAGCCAGGGCCCAATCTCCACAGCAATGTTGTGCTTAGAACTAACGTGTGTGGATCCCCCCCGAAATTTATTAATACAACGTTGCTTCTTCCTACTGTGACTAGAATCTGCTAATTATTCAACAGAAATTTCCACCTGAGAAAATATCAATCCAGTAAAATCCGTAAGGACTACGCATTCAACCATAAGCGCCTGAAGAATTAGCATGTCTTCATGGTACCTCCTGCATCAGATAGGAAACATTTAAGAGATCAATCATGAGCTCTCCCTGGAGTCATCTTCTACTCAATTAAATTGCCTGGGATCTATCTAGCAAGCTGTCATACATGAATATCTGACTGCAGGATTTGGATATAAATCTGTATTACTCTCATTAAATTCAAATGCAAACATGAAAACAGTTTCTGAAAAACAAGTTTAAGTATCATACCTGGCTCTTATTGGGAAGTTCTGAGCAATGTCTTTCATTACCTTTAAAGCATCATAAACAGGGGTAGACATAACTCGAGCAGCTGCTTGAAAACTAAGATCTGGCATGGGGGGAAATAAAAAACAAGATCACTGGAAATATCACTCTCAATCATTACTGCCTACAATCAGAAAACTGTTCTATATACACACTCTCACTGTTAACTTATTTTATGTTTCAATCAATGATTCAACAAGAAGTAACATTATTAAGGTTGAAAAGATGGTCACTTGAAAGTTGGAATATTAAATTCAGGATTTTCTACAGAATTCTGCTTAACTTTCTTCAACATAGACATTGTACGTGTAATTTCTAAATTTACAGAAACACAGTGAAAAAAACCAGACCATTCGTCACATGGTATTATGGTGTTATCACATGGGTATCTCACACTCAAACCTAGATACAAACCAACCCACAGAAAACCAGAACTACAGTAAAGAGTAAGATTTTTCCAGCTCCAGGACTTAACAAGATTTTCAGAAAACAGATATATTTAACATAGAAGGTTGCACTGAGCACGTGAATTGTACAGTTTTCAAAAGTAACAGCAATTTCAGAGAAAGAAAATGGAGACTTGTGAAAGAAAGGTCAATCTGTCAAATATCAGGTTCTCCTCAGTGTCCAGTACAATTTTTAAAGGGATTTCATTTTTCTCTCTATGCTTTTTCTCAGAATGAAGCAAATTTTCAGATTTCAGAACAGTTTAAAATTCATTTGTCTATGCACTAAAAAAACAATGATGGAATTCAGTTAGCTGTCTCTGGCATCTAACTTGAGTGTGGCATATTTTGGCATGTAAGAATAGGGAAAATCCAATTTTGGTACCAATGAGGTAAGACAGTAATATACTAGGTGCTTCCATGTACCTTGGACACAGTCTGCTTAACTACCTCAGGGCAATGATGCTTCTTCCTCCTAATTTGCTAGTTAAGACACCTGAGCAGAAACTGAAAGCCTTGGATTATTGAGTTTGAGGAAAGCTGATGCCACATATTGTAAAAAGTGCTGGGCAGAAAATAATTGAGGATGCTGCCTACTAAAACTTTGCACCAACTTTTCAAAGTAATTAGGAATTAAAAAAAAAAAAAAGAAGGCTGAAGGAAAGTAAATAACATACACTCTTAGTTTAGCCTGAGAAAGTATACCTTGGTTGCAAAGAAAGGTGAGAGTGGAATGTTAACTTGGTATTTCTTAATACTTATAAAAAAAAGTATAAAAAGAGATTGCTCTTTTAAAAAGTATGTTTCAGATCCCTTTAAACAGGCACATAACTTATCATCAGGTGAAGCAACACCCAGTTGCTGCTGTTACTACAGATAGTGATGTCTTACCTGTGGTAAACTTAAGAGCATATGCTTAAAATCCTTCACAAATTGTTAGTAAATTCCATTTTATGCTGAACAGCTAGAGTATGAATATTCAAACTGAGGCCAACTGACACCTTTTTACATTCTTGGTTATCTCTGGTTGGGGCTGTCACCAACCTACCCTTGCAGCACCTTGACACAGCTGAGAGTGCAGTGTAAGGCACCTTGGGGAAAATGTACTTACTAATTACTTATCTAAAATATAAAAGCTCTTGAAAGACAACTCTTGAATGGTGTTTAGGTTCATTTATAAATAGAAGCATGCCCTATAGCTGAAGTAGTTTTGCTTAAATTTAGTTAAATTTTTACTTGGAAGCTAATTAAAGGAAATCAGAGAGAAGCTGAGCCATTAATTCAGCCAGTATAATTAGTCATTAAGAATGAACTAAAGAAAGCACCCTGTCATGTCAGTAGTAAGAGTATCAAAACAAGTGCACCATAAAAACTGGGGGGCTGGAGACCCCCTGTCTAAGAAGACCCTGAATAACAGCCACTACAACTAAACAAACAGCATCACAAAGCTTAACTACTTTCAACACTAAGAACTGGTTGCTTGGGGATTAGCACCAATTTCATGTTTTATTTATACAGCCATGACACCACAGAAAAGACCACTACTAAATAAAGACCTTGTACTGGCTTTTGAATGTGTATGTTAAAGGGATCAAAGTTTCATTTCTTCTGCTTTAACATCAACTGAGTGGTATTCAATAATGTAAATAAAATTAAATAGTCAAAAAGAGTAGTTTCTATTTACTTGCAAAGTAGGTTTCTCAGGAGAACTTAAAAGCAGTGTTTTTCAATTGTTTTTCATTCTGGACAAAGATAAATCCAGTAGTTGAAGTTCACACAAAGAAGACTGCAAGTGAAATACAATTATCACAAATACCTAATATCAGATTGGACACTGCTAGCAAGCTCCATAACACCAGGGTCCCAAAAAGAAACCAAAGCTCAGCTTCCTTCATTGCAGTAGTATGAAGGCAAATCATTTTTGATCAGGTTGCCCTCTGAAATTGAAGAATGTAACAGGAAAAATTTTGTTGCCTAAACTTAAGTGTCATGACATTTTAGGGACCTGTATTAGAGTGGTTTATAATTTCATTCAAGCTACAGAATGTCCTGCAGGTCATCAACACAGAAGCTGTTGAGAAATCAACTTATACAGATTTGTTGATTTGTTCTCCTTTTCTTCAGGAAAGCTTTTAAAAGCATGTTCTTCCATTTGATGTTACATTAAAAAATGTGAACTCCAGTACACTGATAAAAGTTAGAATTTATGAATTAAACAAACTGTCTTTAACATGTATTTCATCCTGACACAAGAGTCATACCTTTTGCCTGACCTCTAAAAAAAACCCCTGAAACTAAATTTAATACCCGAGATTACACATTGGGAAAAAAATCTTATAAAATTACTTCAATGTTTCTTTATTTTCTGCATAGAAGATACCAACACATGTCTTTTAAATACTTAATGCAATACAGCCTTTTTATGAAACTGTGTCTCTTTTTAAAAGATGCTTTTATTGTAATGTTAATACATCAACATAACAAAGGAAAATTAAATAGAGTATTGTGTTAGACCAGAAAAAAATACAATACATACCCTGTAGCTCCCAAACCTTCAGTGGTTCCATGTTGTTAGTAGTTTCAATTAGATGTTTTTTAAACTTTTTCAGGTTATTTTTCAGATCAGGATATATCTGTCTACAATAAAACATTTTCCTTTTAACAAAGGCAGGATCAATTACATCCATCAATGTTTGCTTTTACCCACAATATTGTTCACAGCTAATACTGTATCTTTAGGGTAGCAACCAAGAATGAAAACTTGAATTCATTCTTAAAAAAAAAAAAAAAAAAGATTTATGGTAAGAAAAGGTGATTACTGAGGACTAAAAATCAGTTAATTAGAGTCTTAAGAGTAGAATCATTTAGGTTGGAACAGACCTCTAAGATCATCAGAGCATCAAGTCTGACCATTAACCCAGCCCTGCCAAGTCCACTATTAAACCATGTTCCCCAGTGCCATATCTACCCAGGGATGGAGACTCAACCACTTCTCCAGGCAGCTTTTCCCAATGCCTAAAAACCCTCTCCATGAGGAAATTCTTACTAAATACAAGGACTTCAATTGTTTTGTAGTGATCTGCCTCAAAACCTACCACATAAATTCTGATGGAATAAATGAACTCAAAGATTAAACAGTATCAACACACAATACAGGTAACTGTGTAGTTTGTTTATTATAGCATAATGTATACCTAACTGTATATTAACTGTACTATAGATTGACTGTAACTGTATGCAGAGTTTGTGGCATTACTTAGAAAAGATAAAGGCAAGCCAATATTGAGAACATCTATTATAAATTAACATTGCTGACAAAATCAAGCTACTGAGCACACAAATCACTAGTCTGACCTGAAGAAGAGCATGGTACCCAAAAGCTTAGCTCTTTGTTTTGAAAAGATAATAGGGTAATGTAAAGAAGTTCTGAGGGCAAACACTTCAGCCTGCTACAAGATATCCTTGAACAATCTCCATTAGATTTCTAAAGATTTTATGTCTTCTGCTTCCACTCATAACTATTTCACAGCTGAGAAAACTATAACGTTTGGCATGGGTATACCTGAAGGACAATTTACAGACTGAAATATCTATTTCACCTCCTGTATGAAACGGAGAAGAAAAAAAAAAGTCTAGAGACAATGTCAAAAAGTCTGAAGGATTATCTGACAGCTTCACAAACCAGTCACAGTGCAACATCAAGAAACTAAGTATAGCTAAACCTATCAGAATCCAAGAAGTAAAAAGTTCAGATAAAGATATGACATAAGCATTTGGTATGACCTGCTGTGGAAGGTCTCTAATATCCAGGTGAAACAAGGGAGCCTGCAGATCTAGATGCACTTCTAACTCAATTTGTTTACTTTAAAAAAGGCAGGAAAGGGGATGGGCTCTCAAGAATTTAGATAGAATTAGATGCTCTGAACTCTGAGACTCACAGCTTAGTGACAATTATCTACAAACAAGTTTACTTTTTGCTTTCAGTGGTAAGAGACAGAATGACACTAGAGAAGACCCACAGTCTTGGTGTTTTTCCTGAATTAAAAACAATTCATGATTTCCTGCATGGAACTGTTACAGGAAAAGGGAAGCACTTTGGATGACTGAAACCATGAAATGTATCTGTAAGTGAGGACTGGAAGGAGCCCTCAATAGAGTAACATCCAATTTCATCTGACAGATTGCAACTTGGAGATAAGAGTTCCTGCTGGAACAGAACACAAATTCACAAACTCCACAATAAGATATCTACAATAAGCACATCTTCCACGAAATTTCACTCCTATGAAATTAACTACTATCCTTCTTAAAAAGACCTTATGTAGCTACAGCACATGGATCTGTGTTTATTGTGCAACTATTTGCATTTTAAAAACCAACATTTTGATTCTAAGTATCTTACCAATAAGAAAACATGGTGTTCTAAGTTTTTGTGACTGCTATCCAGACAGATTTTTTTGATTTTAAAAAGTTTACTGTATAGGTTCACAGAGAATTAGAAAACTACAAGGAATAAATTGGAATTCACAGAATAAACAACAGTTGCATCTTTACATTCAGAAGACACATCCCAAAAAAAAAAATCAGGATTTTCACCCAATAAAAAAATTTCCAACATAAATCTCACGTCTTCTATTAAAAAAAAAATATTAAAAAATTGGTTCGGGTTCCAGAAAAAAATGCAGACATTTAGTTAAAACTTGTATCAACTCACTTTAATTTGCCAAAGAGAAATCCTTGGACATCACTTTCCTCTTCCTCTTCCTCATCTTCCTCTTCTTTTGTCTCATTTGCTCCTGAACACATAGCACATGTAGACAACATAAGCCAAGAAAGTTACTGTTCTGTTACGTTCTTATGAATTATAAAGCAGTTAACAGAAACACACAATCAGAAAGTTGTCATTCCCAGATGTAATCTTAATTAGATTTATATTTACACATTTTGGCATCAGAATTAGTACTTTACAGAACTTCACAACATCCAAATTAATTTTTAAATATGATTCATCCAATGGTAAAATTTTTTATATAAATGAAATTGATATAGTTAAACAGTTCACTTCCCAAAACAGCCATTTCTCGGTTTTATTAAGTGAAAAGATATAACTCTTATCAGCCAACTACTACCAAATTTATGCTTGAAAAGCCTGATGACTTTTAAGCACATGAATCTCCAGCTGGAATTTGATGTCAGAGATCAGTTTCTTTACCTTTAAAAGGTTAAACTATTTTTTGACATGACTCAAAGGTTTTTAAACCTTAGCCTTACCAAAGAGAGTTAACTTTCCTTATATCTTGTAAATGTCCATGCAAAGCAATTTCTCTGTGTCAACATGCTATAGCTACCACTTTCTGTGGTAAATGCCTCATTTCAACACGTAATATCCACTGCTTCCAATGCTATGACACATCATATCTTTCCTACAGAAGATTGTGAAAATATTTCCACATAAATTCAGAAAAAAACCTCTCACCCCTGAAACACTAATAGGTAGATACTGTAGTCACCAGCATATGAGAGATGCCAACAAATATGAAGTAAGTGAAGGAGAAAGATTAAGCAATTTTAAACTTACTGAAAGAAGACTGGGTTATGTTTTGAAGACCCAGAGAAAACAACAATTAGAGGTTAGATAATAAACTGTATACTAAGCTCAGATCTTTACAAATGTTCTCATGTATTTTGATGTCTTAGTTCCTAATACCTGAGATTCCCTTCTGTAGAAAAAAATTAAGCACAACCTTCGAAACATTAATGACTGAAGATTGTACAAACTGAAGATTCTAACACATTTCAAACATATCTCCAATGAGATACCAATAAATTAAAAAAGCACATACCTTTAACCTGTGTGTCATCTACTGCTTTATATTCTGTACTCTTTATTGCAAGTTCCACACTATATCCAGATAAATACATTTTCCTGGAACCTGGTTTCTGCTTGATGATATTATTTTAACAGAAGAAAAAATATAAGTTAAAAAGGTATTCATAGGAGATTAACAATATATAATACTGTAACTTTAAAATTTTATAATAGACATTACTTAAATTCATCTTTCAATTCAAAGTACAAGACATATTGACAGTCCACTGAGAAGGCCTGTAACAGAATGTGACAATCTCCTTTACCTCCTGCAGATCACAGAAAGGCTGTGTCAAAATTGTAGTCCCTTCACATAATACTCAAGAAGGACTAGAACAGGAAGAGCTCGTGTTACCGTATACAGCTATTGATACTTCACAATTCACATTTTAAACGGCTATGAATTTCTTTCTAATGTTGCCAGACCTTCAGCATGTCAGGAAGAAATTCTCTATTTTTGCATCAGACTGATTCTTTTAAAAAGTTTTGAGAAAACAGTTAATCAATTTCTGCAAGGCAGATTAAGACAAGGTATTAAGAATATGACTGCTAAAATCAAGTTGCCACTTTGTTAGAAACAAATAAGTACTTCTAACTCGGGAGTGGAAGTTTGAAATTCAATACTGTAATTACACAGAGAATATTTGTATCTGAAAATGCGCCCTAATTTGCCCCAAATGGAAATGCCCTTTCCAAAATGCAATTTGCACACGCACAGCAGCAATTGCTTGAAAGCCTTTCAGCTTTAGCTTGCAATTTCTAAGAATCATTCTGTACTGAGAATCCTCCAGTCCACAAGTGAAAACCCAGCAGGGCTGGGGGTTTTCTCTGTCCATCCTCTAAGCAAATCTCAGTGCAGAGAGAGCACTGCACTCTGTAAGTAGTCTAGGTGATACTGGCAAAAAAAAAAGACAGCAGAGAGACCGTACCTCTTCTGTACTCAATGCTCCCTCTTCTGGCATTTAATGTAAAAAAGGAGGGAGGATCCGTCTCAGTGGGAACCAAAGAATAAAAATGGAGGTTGTGAGGAAGAAAGAAAAGGGGACAGAGATCTGAAGAGAGAAAAAGTGCAGGCAGGAAGACAACATACGTTTGGGGGGACCATGGTGCATAAGCCAGGCAGAGCAATGAGACATTTAATATGCAAGTAGGCATTTAATTGAAATAAAAGAAAATAAAAGAACATAAAGTTCAGTAAAAACTATAACCCCAACTTAGAATTCAAGACTGGCATCCTCAAATTCTCTATTTCATTACTATGAGCAAACAATTCAAAGTCATCCACAAACTACGTATCTCATCTCCCTGAAATGTCTGGTCTACATAAATCACGGTAAGCTCTCACTTCATCAGGTTATTCTCATATTTGTCACACTATTTAAGAGCTGTTCTTTGAATATAAATTACAAAAGCCTTCCAAAACCAAAACTGGGGACAATACAGTTCCGTGTACTGGTATTTTATTTGCTTTGTTTCAGGGAGAAGAGTAAGTTAAGGAAAGAATTCAGAAACATTATGTTTCAAATACTGACACTGTGGAATGCAAACATCAAAAAACTAGTCAATGACACTGACCGTGACAGCCCACGCTGCCGTACTGCAATGAACATACGAGATCACATTGACCATTTATAAAAACATAAGTATAATTAATAAGGTTTCAATTTGATTTTCTATTCTGCTTTCCATTTTTCTAGTTCTCGTTATTATAATGTTCAGTCTGCTATACCAAAATTCACCCAAGATCTTTCTGTGGTGTACTAAATCCAGACATATAACCAAAAAAAGAGGTATTTCAAGATCAATCAGTGATGCAAATAGTGCTTGCATGCAAGATTAGATAATATTATCACGCTTTCCCAGCATCAAAATTTGTATTAAGTGAATCACTTCACCTAGAAAGTTTTAAAATTAGAGCACATATTGCACATGATGTAGGTAAATGTAAAAATAAATGCAGAAAATGTGTTTTGTCAAAAAGCAAGCAAAACAAAGACAGAATACTAACAGTTTACTGAAACACTGCTGATTTGAATTACATACCTGAACATAATGCCGGAGAACATAAACAATTTCCTCCTTTTGTGCCTTCTCAGATAAAATCTTGTGGAATTTGACAAAGTCTTTTGTACCCATTTCTGCATACAGAACAACCACTGGGCCATCCTCTTTGACAGTTGGGAATTTATGGTCTCCTTTAAAAAGATATGGCCTGGGTCTGGTTTTAAAACAAATACTTGTGATATTACATAGTCAGAAAATAAATTAAAACAGTCGCAGTTTTTCTACTTCATAATTGTGAAGGTTTATATGCTAAAAGTATACAAGCCATGTTAAAATCATCACAATATAATCATGATTGCTCACAGATGAACCTAGAACACCAAATTCACAAATTAAAGTATAATAAACTGAAAAGTCAGCATCAACTATAAATAATTTTAATATATTTTATCAAATTACCACACAAAGCAAATGAAAAGCATAGCACTTGGAGATTTTGTGGAATAATCAGTAACAGCTTGAAGCTTTTAATTTGAATGATTCATTACATCTATTAGGAATGTACAGAGCAATCAGCAAGTAACAGAGTAGCAGAGGAATATTCTGTGACATTTGAGAAAGCTGCTAACACACATGGAAACTAACTGGGGTTATACTACTTTAAAACCATCAAGCTCTCTTAATTTAGCTAATTTTGCAAATTTTGACTGCCTGCTTACCCTCCTCACTGAAAACCATGACTAGAAAAGTTATATTGCAATGATTTCTTAGATGACTAAAAACATCTTTTGAATAAAACCTGGGAAATATGGAGAAGTAACAGAGGATATCACTGAGCAGTATACTCAAGGTGGTAATTATGGATGAGCACATTTCTTTTCAAAGCCTTTGCACAGCCGCATTTGAAAGTTATGAAACTTTAATCCAAAACACAATAAATGTGTGTAGTAGACACTCACTGAAGAGTCACACTAGAAAGGTGTGAGCAGAACTCCATACACACCAGTTTCTGTGATGCAAAGCTTAGGAATATCTTCAATGTAAGAATCACAGAATAGCATACACTACAAAGGACCTTTGGAGGTAATCTGCTGCAAACTCTCACTCAAAGCAGGGACAATTTGTATCAGTTTACTCAGGGCCTTAACATCAATGTCCTGTGTAAGTTCTGTAGGTATGCAACTACAGACTTCATTTGTAAGGCAGAAATAATAGGAGGGGCCAAGTTCGAGAATTACCTTCAGTGTGTGTGGCCATGTGTCACAGAAATATCAGGCAAGCTTTGCCACTGCTATCACCGGATGAGGCTGACCAAGCAGGTGTCACCTGGGAGTCTGAAACAACTCCTGAATGAGTAAGCTCCGTTCAAGAACTGACCCAGCTCTTCCCCAGTGAAAGCATTGTATACAGGATGTGGCTTGTGCAACTTCCTTCTCATATCCAGAGAGACAAGAACTGTCACAGTCACTTATAAGAGTGGAAAACCTAAAAGTTTCACTTTTCTTAACTAGCCTTAACCACCTTAACTAAGGTGGTTACCAAGTGCTGCCATGACCTTCTTGAACACTGACAGACTCAAAGAAAGTGTTTCATATGCTAATGAACATGCTTCACTAAAAAATTAAGTGCTGCAGTGAAATAACACTGCATAGAGCTACCCTAATGACCTTGGATAGGAGAATTAAAGTGTTCAGCCCTTGTAAATCCAAGATAAGCCTCTGTTCTCTGTTTCTCTTCAACACTGAATAGTAGTGCGAAGGAATTGATTCTCTCTTGCTCTGAGAGCTGAAAGCTAATTAATTTCCTGCCATAAGAGATTCTCATAAGAAGGCTGCCTGAAAGGCAAGGAAGAACAGCTGGGCTGACAAAAAAAAGATAAAAAAAATTACATGGATGTGGAGTTCAGCACTTGCTAATCAGTCACTAGGATAGTACAGGCAACTATATGCTTGCCTAGACAGTTGCCAGGACAGGATGCAGAAGGAACATGATAGCAGACAGCAGACACATGTACTGACAAACCTAAGGCACTGACTGTTTTGAACAAAATGTGACTCCAATTAATGCTTCTTCTCTTAGCAGCAACATCCCCAGCGGTCTTAGTATTGTGTTTTAGACAGTTTGCAAGATAAGAAATCCCAAGAATTTAACCACATGTCCTTTGACAGAGCCCTTGAGCAGCCCACTGCACCTTCACACAAAATATTCCCTATTAGAGCCAAGCAGTCCATTGCAACACAGCTGAAAATGTAACAGGCAAAATCACAGTAGCTGCTGCATAAAGGACTGTGTGAAGCAAACCCCTGACTTTGACAGGCAGAATATTTGGGCTCTCCTGGATCCAAAGAGCCTGAGACTTCCTGAATCTTGGGTTGAGCTGATGGATCCACATAAAACTATGCTGCAGCCTCTTCTTTCTCTTCCAGAGAGATTTGAAACTATCAATCCAATATATAATTGGATATTGATATATCAATATCAAATTAGAATATTTCTAGTGTCCTCATCCAAATGTGAACTTTAGGACACAACTGAAAGCATTGCTTAAACTGGCCTGGCTTAAGTAGAAGAGTCATGACAGACAGAAAATGAAACACAATAGAAAATAGTTTGAAATACAAAGAAATCAATAAATCATAATGATCTCTTTTCATACAAGATAGATAAAAAGAATGACTGGTTTAGAGGAACCAACAGCAAGATGGCACACTGTCTTATATATCATTTGTTTACCACATAGAAAAGAAAGAACAGGAGCACAGCCTTATCTCTATCACCTATGCTAAACATGTCCTGCAGAAGTGAAAAGCATCTGCTAAGCAGAGTACAAATGGAAATAATAGTGGAAACGATTACCTGAATATGTGAAGGTGAACGTGTTTTTCTCAAAGTTTAGCTCCAGGAACTCTAAATATTTGAGTGACACAACTACTTTTGGGGTGGAGAGGAGATGAAATTCATCAAGATTTTGTCCCTGCAATTCTAAAGGTTGTAATGTGACTGGTGCATGCAAAACTACCAAAAATACAAGATCAATCAAACAGAAAAAACTTCAGTTTTGTTGTTCAGATTTCCAGAAGTCTAACTCTCTCACTTCTGAATAATTCAGGATTCTACTGTTTAGTACTGTGATTTTCCAGAATCTTGTAAATTTGGGAATAGTATCTCCAGAATGGAGAATGTGCTTAATCCAGTTAACTGCTTTGAAAGATCACTATATTCAGACACTGTAATAAAATGTTAAGATCCTACGATGCTTTAATGTATGATCACATTTGTACTATATTTTGGCTTTTATCTAAGAAAGTAAGAGACATTTGTTAGTAGACCATAATAGTTAAAAATGGGACATAGTAAAATAGACAATTGACTGTTTTTGCAAAAGCCCTGGCTATTGAATAAGTAAAAGACAATGATTTAGTAGGTTGTAATTGAATCAATAGACTTAGAATATACCATAAATCACATATGGGGAAGACAAAATTGTTCTCAGAAGCAACTAACCCCAAAGAGACAAGTTTACAGGTTTTCAGTTTTTTCCCCCGCAATTTATATTTGACAGAAAGCAAAATGCAAGAAATAAACCCTACTAAATCATCTTTCAGCTCTGTGTATCTTCATGAAGTGGCTGAGGGTATGGGCACTAATGTATATTATGGTGACCTTGGCCACTGCAGGAAAAAAACCTCAAAGAAAAAATGTTATACACAGGTCTTGAAAAAACACAAATTAATTATTTATTTTTTTTTTTAAACAGAGATTAAATATTATGCTTTCATTATTTTGTTACTGTTATTTTGATAGGTTCTGCATATTTTAGTTCACAGGTCAAATTAATTCTGGGCTGATGCCCAGACTCCAGAAAGGCTTGATAAGTGCAAAGTCTACCACAAGGTGAGGAAAGGTTACGCCAGCTGAGGCAGACTTCTCTTCCACTCCTGTGCCAAGCCCTTGCAATCTAGAAAACCTCAAGTGCAGTGGCACTGACTATGTAGAAAGGTCTGTCAGTAGAGTACTGTCTCAGACCCATGAAACTGTAAGCTTGTACAGAAAATACACAGTAACTTAAACTTGGCTATTCCATATGAAAAACCCCAAAAAAACCCTGAAGAAATACGAAATTATCCATGTGATTAGATGAGCAAAGCTCTATGATTTTATTTCAAAACCCTACTTCAATTCATAATTGATGAATTCTCTTAACATGAAGTGTTTAAAGTATTTCAAAATCAAAAGTAAGTCTTTAAAAGGGTATGACTTTAAAGATCTAGTAAACTGGGCTTTATGAGCTTGGCATTACCAAGTAAGAAGAACATAAAATTTCAAAGTGCTATGACTTTACATGCAATAATATATTTTCCTCTTTAGTAATCTATTTTTCCTCTTAAAACAAATCATTACATTTACCTCTTAGTAGCCTTCTTCAGCAGCTTTTTTATTTCATTAGTCTTACAGGTGTGCTTCTCATGGATAACCACAAATGCACTGCAGCCTTCTGGTGGAGGTTCATCAGCTGCAATCTAATATTTCAACAATTACACTCAACCAGAACACTTTGATTGCACTTCAACTTAAACTCACATCCCTTTGATTAAAATAACTCAACAGCTGCCATTAAGTTGTGTTTCCAATTAAGCCCATTCAAAATTGGGTACACGTAGAAAAAAAAAAAGAAAAATATTAGAAGATTAAGACCTTATAACCTTTATGAGATGTAGTCTATCAAATAGAGTCATACTCCAGAAAATACAAGTCCATTTATGTTCTGTAAAGACAAGGCTGAGGAATCTCCTCCACTGGCTGAAATCACAGCCTGTACTCTGAGACATTTTTAATTTTAGTTGCTATCCTCAATCATGATAATGTACAAAGATTAAACTTCTAAACCAATAAATCCCAAACAATTGATGTCAATTTTTGGTTTTCTCTCCTTCTCACCCCCTGCTTTTTTTTTTTAACTCTATTCAGCTATGTAAAGTGGGACTCATATGACTGCATGTCAATGAATCCAGATTCACACGCTGCAAAATAAAAGTCAAAAGACATGAGTCTGAGATTATGATATTCCTCTAAAGAACACTTGCAAAACCCCCTAACTTTATTATAGCTTATTACCTTTCAGAAAAATGGATTTCTTACTTTATCATGAAGATGGTATTGCTGAAAGGAGGAGGAGCAGTTTTAGGCTTAGAAGAAGAGTGAATTTATGTCCTCCCACTCTTTTGTTAATAAAGCAGGTACTTATTTACCTTATTTTTCAACTTTTCAAATACAGAAATCACAAGAGATGAGAAATCCACTACGTAATAAATAGAAATTACTTGAAGCTACAGGAAATGTCCTAATTTGGGTATGTCTGAATTCCTGTAGGATTATTTAAAGCAATGCAAAAAATCCCCACAACTCGAGTTTTATAAAGTGATCAACTGCAAAAAATTCTACCCTGCAAGTAATGCTATCAATACAATTGAACATCAATATTTATTCCTGTCAATATAACCAGCTTATAAAACACCACCTCTGTGAACAGACCATGTTTGATTCCAAATAATATTGGCATATATTTTATTGAACTGTAACAATGAAGATTCTCCACTCTGTGACCAAAATATCACATTTAATCATGTATCAAATACATCAGATAATACAGTCACCTGCTGAAACATCTGAACAGTTGGAGAATAAGCCCGTATGGAAAGTGCAAACTTCAACAGATTGATTTGCAAATTGGATAAAAATTGTCCTGCTTTTTTCAAGATTAAGTTGTAATAGGAATACTCTGAATCTGTTGAAGAAAAAAAAAAGAAGACAAATTTTAGTATTTAGCCACAAATGATGTGGTATATCTACCCACACTACATAATAGGCAAACATTACTACCAATCTAGAGGTCTCATACAGCACAAATAGAAGAAAAGAGAGCTCAAAAGCACTAGTTAATATCTCAAATATTTTCAGCAATATATAAATCCACTCAATACAATAATGTCTCTTCGAAGATACATATGGAAAGCCCTGAATAGAATTTATTCCTTCATTTCTGTTTGTCAAGATTATGCCACCCTTTTAACAAAAATATTCAAGGTTACTTACTTTCAACCAGCATTATTTTACAAATAATTTCCTCGCATTTAGCCTTTGAAACACTCCAACAACGCAACTTACATAAATAAAAATCTAAAGGTGTCATTCTTTGGGCTACTCTCACATAATCTGTTTCTCCCCTAAAAACACGTGATAAACAAGAGTTTGAGAATGGATGTAACAGGTGAAGTACTTCCCTTCTCCCTGTATACCTTGTGTTTTCAAGGACAAGATCAGGACTCTAAGTAAGAAGGTAGGTGGATGGTGTCCAGGAATGACAGAAGTGATAATACAGAACATTGGCTGGAAAAAATTAGCCGTCATTTCTCATTCTAGAGGCATATTCAATTTTCATAACTAAGTACCTCCTATCCTCTCATTTTCCTTTTACAACCCTGTTGTGGTTGTCGAAAAATATTCTTTTGCTCTAAAGCCTCTAATATCTCCTTTCTGCCTCCTTCTTCTTAAAACTCATTATTTAGAAAGGCTGAGTTTGCTGTAATTCACTAGGGAAAAAAAAAAAATCTAAGATTATAAAAGTATATAATCTGCATTTCAAGAAAGCTCCTTCTCATAAATTTTATATGATGTCCTGGTTCCAGCTGGGATAGAGTCAATTTTCTTCCTAGTAGCTGGTACAGGGCTGTGTTTTGGATTCAATATGAGAATAACATCGATAACACACTAGTGTTTTAGTTGTGGCCAAGTAGTGCTTATCTTACTCAAGGACTTTTCAGTTTCCCATGTTCTGCCAGCGAGGAGGTGCACAAGAAGCCAGAAGTGGGCATGAGCAGGAGAGGCTGACCCTAGCTGCCCAAAGGGCTATTCCATACCATAAAATGTCATGCTCTGTTTATAAACTGAGGGGAGTTGGCCAGGAGCTGTGATCCTTGCTCAGGGATGGGCTGGACATAGGTTAGTGGGTGGTGAGCAACTATATTGTGCATCACTTGTCACAAGTTTTGTTCCTCTTTCCTCTTTTTCCTATTATTATTATATTTTACTTTATTTCTATTATTAGACTGTTCTTATCTCAACCCACAGGTTTTACCTTTCCCAACTCTCTTCCTTGTCCCACTGAAGGGACACAGAGAGCAAGCATGTGGTACTTCGTTGCTGCCTGGAGTTAAACCACGACATATGATTATTACTGTCTTACATTAAATTCAAAGGATGAAAAACCCATCTCTTATAGGTTTTCTATACCTACACGTAGCCCTGGCAGAACTCAAACGGCAACAAAGCTGGTGAAGGCTCTAGAGTGCACATCCCGTGAGGACCAGTTGGTGGAGTTGGGCTGTTTAGCCTGGAGAAAAGGAGACTCAGGGATGACCTTATCACTCTCTACAACTACATGAAAGGAGGATGTAGCCAGGTGGGGACTGGCCTCTTCTCCCAGGCAACCAGCAACAAGACAAAAGGAAATGGCCTCAAGCTATGCCAGGGGAGGTTCATGCTGGAGGATCAGGAAGAATTTCTTCACTGGGTGGTTAAGCACTGGAATGAGCTGCCCGGGGAGGTGGTAGAGTCACCATCCCTGAAGGTGTTCAAGAAATAATTGGATGTGGCACTTGGTGCTATGGTTGAGTTGGCAGAGTGGTGATCGGTCAAAGGTTGGACTCGATCTTGGAGGCCTTCTCCAAACTTAATGATTCTTTCATTCTAAATGAGATAAATTTGGCTTCACGCATTCAAAACAATGAATATAAAAATTTGGAAGGGGCCAACCCTTCCAGCTTGAAACGTTTTTTCAATAACTATATTTTCAAATTTTCTTCAGATTATCTCCACAAAAATAAAAATGAAATCCAAAATTTTTGCCTCTCCACTCAGTCCCAAATAACATCCTATTGAAGACAATGAAGAGCTATTAAATAGACAATTCTAACGATACTTCCTCAATAAAATATTTTTACCTAGTCTTTAAATTATTTGGCTTACAAATTCCAGCTGTGCTCTCACTGCTGTACTTAAAAGAGCTTTTTTTTTTCTGGAAGATGATTATCATAATGATTTTAATAAGTAAAAAAAAAAGATAGTTATGTGCCTTCAAAAATGATTGTATAACATTGACAAGGACACATTCACTTGATCATGCATCCACTCCTACTACTTCAACTTCTATTAATGCTGCTGGCTTCATTCAGAATACAACTGTACTTTAAACTTCAGCAAGACAAATTAAAGTGCATGAAATGCTACATGATCCACATAATGCAAAGCCAATTTTTAAAGTTTATTACATACACAGAATCACACAGAATACTCTGAGTTGGAAGGGACTCACAAGGATCATCGAGTCCCCCTCTTAAGTGAATGGCCCATACAGGGATTGAACCCTGAGCTCGGTGTTATTAGTACCATGCTCTAACCAACTGAGCCAATCTCAGTTAATGAGAACTATGGTTTCAGTTTTGCAAATTATTTTCACATAGTACTGGATCCTTGAAACTTCATCATTACTTGCCCTCCAAGCTCCTTTTAACACTGTACTCTATGTCAAAGAGTAGAAGACAGAATAAATCTCTTAGGATGTTACAGGGAATCACAAAGTACCACGTTTTTTTGGTTATAAAATCCTGCATGACGGCATATTACCAATAAATCATTAACAAATGGATTTAAAAATAAATAAGAACACATTAACAGGATACAACTCCAGACTTCAGACATCCGAATGCACATGTATGAGCTACGTATGTACAAAATTTCATTCCAGTCACGAGAGATAAAGCCAACAAAACCTCAAAAGCTATTTGGCTCACTCTAAAGATGCCTTAATTTGTCATCTGAATAGCTCTCTCAACTCTGGTAGCCAAATTGATTGACTGACTACAGCAAGAACTGAATAGCTAGCTAAGCAGACTCACATTTAAATGTTGAATATTACTATCCACAATCTACAGCAGTATATTCCATCACAGGTAAGTTAATAATAATTTAAAACAGACAACCAGGGCAGTAGCAAAAGGAAAAGTTTACACCACAGCTCCTCAGACCTCACGCACACACAGCACAAAATTAGGCAGAATATGCTGGTGACCCATATGAGAATTCAAACTACTGAGGCACAGGAGGTAGACAGAGTAAACCTAAGGGATGTAATCAACCAGAAAAAGCACAGCATGCTGGGATCATTGTTTTGATGGATAGAAGTATGGTGGTTGTTCCAACTGCATAGATGTGTGTATCTGTATCCATAGATCAGCTAGGGAATTAGAGATGCCAGCTAATGGCAGTTCAGGCAATCACCGGCCGTCAAATCTCTATGACATTGAAAATGCCTGTAGAGAGGGAATACTTCGTTTTATTGCATGATTAGTATAGAAGTGCTATGCTTGTGAAAATGATTCCTCTAGAATCTTTAAGGTTGATACGCACATAAAAATATTTATCTAATTTAGTGATATGTGAATAATGTGTAGTCTTCTAGATTACAACAAATAATTTGCAGGACTGTTGCTTATATGTAATATACTGCTACATTTTTTTCAGAGAAAGTTTCCCTAGAGAAAATGTTTGTTTGTTGGTTTTGTTTTGGTCTGTAATATATATTTATGCTGAAAATTCAATATATAAAGCACTTGGGAAATCAGTAAACACTCAAGTGATAATTAGTCCGCAGGGAACTGGCTACTTACCTTCACTCTGTATTCATAAATTAACCTTTAGAGATATAAAAGCAGCAGCAAGTTTAAAATTACACGTTTAGTGTTCAGTAACTGCTGGGTTTAATATGAAATTTTTGCAGTTTTGATTTCTTTATAACATACCTGCAGCCCAAAATACCACCATCTGCATTTCTAAGTATTTCACAAGCCTGGCAGAAACTATGTTGCATAGTAAGAGGACATAAACAAGCTGTCCATGCTACCTGAAGACCTCACTCTAATTTAATACAGTGTATCCCATCACTAACTTTCGTTAGTGATGTTTTCCACAGGGTATAATCAAAATGATGTCCGAGTTGATTCGAGTTCATATTAAAAAAAAAATGTTAAAACCATCAAATGCAACACCAGACTAAATGCTTTGCCAAATTCCATGTATGTAATTCCTACCAAATCCTTTATATTCCTACATATATCATAGCTAAAGAGACCATTAACAGACCTAATTTGCTGAGGCTGAATATTTTAAATGAACAAATTAACAGCAGATGTTCATTTGATTATTCTAAACTTAAAACTACAAGTTCTGAGAACTGATAAAAAGACCAGACTGAAAATCATCCAAGGAATTATTTAAAAGAAAAAAGCCACCATATTCAGTTTTTTAAGTTGCCTTTTAGCTTTAATACTTCATGACTCTTCTAAAGTTCAACAGTATGCTGGGATATAAATCTATCATCCAGCTCTTCTATAAACCCAGATTTTCAGCTTCAAATATAGTAATTCTTCACCTTTTATGAAAATGTTTCTACTTTAAAAAACAACATTTTTATTTCCTGCTTATTCATCCTATCTGGTCTTGGTATCACCCAGAGGAGAACTGACAAGGCCATCAGGCCAACCAACCCTTTTTAAGCCAGATCCTTTTATCTGCTCAGGTAGTTGTTGTTCCATCAGTTATAATGCATCACGAACATCCCCCTATGTCAATGTGTCCTGACATGCAACAGCTAAGACAGAACCCATTCCATACCATATAGAGAACACCTCCTCAGAGGTGAACTACTACACATCTCTCAGTAACTGTGCCACTCCAGTATTGCAGTACCAGATTATTCACTCAAGCTGACCATTTTTTTGTAAACCTACTGTAGAATTCCCTACTAAAAATGACTTAACTATTGCTGGATATATATGATGCTCATATTATTTCCACTTTATACTTTGCATGTTGACTTCAGTAAGACAGTCTTAAGTTGGAAGAATCAATATTGATGTGATTTAGTCATTAAGTAACCACTTTGCTTTCCTCTAAAACTGAATCTTTCCTTCACATTCTGTTCATGAAGAGCATTGGTTTGCTTATATAAGACCACCCCAACTACAAACTGACTTTTAAGAAAGCCACTGGGTGCCAGAACTTCAAATTTTTCTGCATTATCAACACAGATGAGTGCTGGCCATAACGATAAATATACACATCAATTCCTCAATATGCTTAATTAAAGTAATATTTTAGTACATCTCAAGGTTCCCCACCACCAGCATCTAACACTTCACTGGCATGACTGGTCATGGAGATCATCCTATTGGTAATTTATTTATTCTTAATCACAGTTTATCCAGGTGAAGTAGGTATTTAATTAACAGCTGATTTCAACAGACACCTGTGTCACAAATAATAAACACCACTAAAATTTCAAATTCCTTGGGAAGTGTGTCCAAGCAAGCAGAAAAGAGATGGCTGATAAAAAAACTCTGACAGATCATCTAATACAGCAGTCTTGTCTCAAAGCAATAATAACTGCATCTAAACCACTCATAGAAAAAAAAGAATAATTCAAGTCAAAAGTGATTTCTGGAGGTCGCCTCATCCAAACTGTTACTTAGAGATCTAAATCAAGGCTTGATTAGGCTGCTCAAGGCCTCACGCAGCAGAGTTTTGAGTACCTCCAAGAATGTAGAGTCTGCAGCCTCCTGGGGCAGGCTGTTCCAGTGCCTACCCAACACCATGGCAGAAATATTTTCTGCCAAATTTCATGTTGCGACTTGTGCCCTTTGCTTTTTCTTCATACTGCTGTGTACCTTCAGGAAGGGTTTAGTTCCATCTTCTCTACACAATTCTATTAGAAAGCTGGAGATATGAGGTCTCTCCTTACTGTTCTCTTTCTCAGGTTCAATAAAACCCAGTTCTCTCAGCCTTTTCTCAGGAGTGTGCTCCAGCTCCCTAACCCTTGTGGGGATCCACTCCTATATGTCCTCCAATACTGAACTCTTGACTTTTAAAGGGGAGTCCCAACCTGGGCCCAGTATTCCAGACATAGTCTGTAATTTACAAGTGCCACATACAGTGGTCATTTTCCTTGACCTGCGGGCTACACTCTTGCTGCTGCAGCCTGGCATGTAGTTAGTCTTCTCAGGCATAAGAATATAATGCAACTGTTTAAAGGGATCCCCAGGTCTGTTTCTCAAAGAAACTGCTTTTTGAGAGTAAGTGCCAAGATTACACTGTTGCTGAGTCTGTAAAGTGCCTTTGCTGAATTTCCCGGTGTTTCTGTTCTCCTCTCTCTCCAGCCTGTAAAGGCCCCACTAATGACACAGCCTTTTCTTTCAGCTTCTCAACTTCTCCCAGTGCTGAGCACTCGAAGACCATTTTCACACTGATACTACAAACTTTTTAACTTTTATTCAGTCGATCACAATTGTTGAAACACATTGTTTCTCAAGTTCTCTCTCCCCTATACAGCATTTTTCACGTACCTTCATTTCTCACTGCCATTTTCTACATGATCTTTCTCCAATTTGTTAGCTTTTGACTACTGATTTAACATTCAATTTCCCTGAAGTCTCTTCCACAAGTGGTGTTAGGTCCTGTGGTGGTTTGGGCTTCATGCCTGAAGTGTTGTACTATTCTGAAGTAAAGAGCAAAATGAAGCAGCCTTATCTTGTTTTGACACTTTTTTCACCTTGTTCATCTGTTGACCTACCAAGCAGGCCTAATACTGACCAACCTGGTGTAAAGCCACTGGTAGGTTTCTCAATTTTTCATTACCATGGACATTTCTAGTAAACTGCTCCCCAAGGTATCTTCTCAGATGGCTTTTTATGCTTCTTTTATGCTTTGTTCTTCTCTCCAAATTTCTAACAATATTCATTTGTCTAATCATGCAAGGTATTTTTAATCCTCTTTTGTCAGTGATAAAACTTTATTTTAGAACACCTGTATTGACGCTAGAAAACAGTCTCTATACCATCTACAAGTATTACACCTTTTCTGGTAACTCTTTTAATTTTTTCCTTTAGTTATTTGTGGGATTCTCTCCCCTACAAGCATCCACCTTAGAGAAAACAGGAAGTCTCAATATCCTATAAGCTCTTGCTGAGTCACATACTCAGATAGGTATCTTTAATCTTTACACTTCTGTTCCACATTGTAAGTTTAGTTCATCTTGTGTTTTTTGGGTTTTTTTTTGTTGTTTTTTTTTTTTTTAACTCCTCTACAAGTATTGCTCTCAAGGATATGCTACAATGCTATGCTTTCTCTGAAAGAAAACTATCTAATAAGCAATAATGGAAGAGTTAGGCTTGACCTGCCTGGAACCAGTTATTGTGTTCTGTCTCAAAATTAAATACAGTGCAAGATAATGTATTAAAAACTTGCATGTTGTTTAACTTACCTCCTTGTTTATAAACTGTTAATTCCCGTACAGTTTCCAAGAACTGCCAAAACTTCTCATTACCATCTTCTGCAATGAATTCACTGTTTAAAAATAAAAATGAATTGTCTATAGGTTGACTTTGTCCAAAGATATAACACAGTAAAAACCTTCAGTTGTTTAAAATAATAAATATCCAGCAGCAACCAAGTGTTACATATTCAATGACCTTTTAACATCTCTGTAGAATAAAACACTGAACAGAGGTGTACTTTGGTTAAAAGAGATTTTGAACAAAGTACTACCATCCAAAGTCAACAATGAGAGCTGTAAAACAGGCAGACTATTCTCTTGATACAGAAAACCCCAAAATTTTCACTTTATTTTTCCACAGCTATTCCAATATACAGTTATAAATTAAAGCAATTCACTAAGCAAACTTAATTTAATCGTGGCTAAATACACAAATAAGAACATACACTCTGTCAGGTTATAGTTTTTCATTACATTACAGGCTTTCATCAATGGCAATGTCTACTTTGCTATGCAGGGGAGAGGTCGTCAAGTTCTGAAATGGCTTAATTCTTACAAAGCATAAAAGATAAAGTTTGCTCTATTCCAAATACCATTCTTTCATTTTTTAATTTCAAACTGAAAGAGGTGAAATTTAGGTGAGATATACTGAAGGAATTCTTTATTCTTAGGGCAGTAAGGCACTGGAACAAGCTACCCAGAAAAGCTGAGGATGCCCCATTCCTGGTAGCTTGGATGGGGCTTCGAGCAACCTGGTCTAGTGAAAGGTGTTCCTGCCCACGGCAGGGAGGCTGGAACTAGATGATCTTTATCTGAAGGTCCCTGCCAACCCAAACCATTCTGTGATTCTATGATTTACTGGTAACGCTTTTTAAGTTTTTTTCCTTAAGGTAACATCAGTTGCTTATTTTCCCTCTGCTTACGTCTGCCAAAAACTTCCACTTGGTAGCATGACTGAATTGTTTTCTAATCTTTACTTTGGAAGTTTGCCCCTCCTTTGATTACAGAAGCTTGCAGTTCTCCCTTTCATGGGAGTTCTCTGAACAGCAGCAAATAAGTTTAAAACCAAAACAAATTTAAGGCAAACAGGCAGGGAAGTCTCAAACACATAAAACTGGAAAACATTTTCACTTCCTGTCGTGAATCGCAGAACGATTTGGGTTTGGAAGGGACCTTAAAGATCATCTAGTTCCAGCCCCGCTGCCATGAGCAAGAACACCTTCCACTAGACCAGGTTGCTCAAAGCCCCATCCAGCCTGGCCTTGAACACTTCCAAGGATGGAGCACCCACAACCTCTCTGGACAACCTGTTTCAATGCCTCACAGTAAAGAATTTCTTGCTTCTATATAATCTAAACACACCCTCTTTCAGTTTGAATTCATTATCCCTTGTTGTGTCAGCTTCTAAAAAGTTCCTCTCCATCTTTCCTGTAGGCCCCCTTCAGGTACTGGAAGGCTACGACCCTTCTCTTCTCCAGGCTGAAACTATTATTACAAGTTAACAATACCCTTTTTTAAAAAAAAAAAAATGTTTTACTACTACAGCTCCACATGTTCACAATACCTTTAAAATCATTTAATGAAGGGTGAGATGGAAGAGATCCTGTTACTCAGGGGAAGACAGTGATTGTGTACATTGGCTCATTACACCTCCTCAACCTAAAGACCTGCAAAACGTCTGAGCAGGCTACATACGAAGCCGCTTGCACAGCGCACTCACAGCGTGGGACTCTGCCCGCACCATCCACACCAATTTATGAGGGGAGAAAACAGTCCAGCCTTACACCCAAGGAGTACTGTAACACACCCTCCGACTGGGAGAAACGCGGCCATCCCCCTCTGACAGCCGGCCTTCCCGCTTAGCGGAGGGAAAAGGGGGTCCCTCCCTCGTCCTGCCCCCCCAGGAGACAGCCAGGGCAGGGACCGCAGCTGGGAGGAAGAGGAGGAGGAGAAGGAGGAGGAGGCTGCACGCACCTCGCCTCCAGCAGCAGCGGGGTCGCCGGCCACTTCGCCGCCAGCCGAGCGGTCACGGGCTGTGAGGAGGAGGCTGGAGCGGTGCCGCAGAGGCTCGGCTGGGCGCACAACAGGGCGAGCAGGAGCAAGAGCGGAGGCAGCAGCACCCGGCCCGCCATGAAGACCAGCCGCCACTCAGCGGTACCACAGCAAAGTCCCACACAGCTCTCGCCTCCGCCCCGCCCACACGGCCGTGCCGCGCTCCTACTGGCTGCGCTGCGGCCTCGCTGTTGGACCATTGGTCAGCCCCGAGGCCAATCAGCGGCTGACGGCACATAAATAGCGGGGCTGCCCAGGCCGGCGCGATGACACGCGGCGCTGGGGGTGGCGCGCGCGGGCGGTGCTCCGCGCGGCCGGAGAGGGGGCGCAAGCGCGGGAGTGGCGTTACCTCCCCCCGCCCTGAGGCGGACACTGTTGTCGACCCGCTCCCGCGGCAGTGCTCTTGTTTCCTTAGTTTTCGGGTTGTTTTATGGAAGTGTGGTCTTCGCGAGGGGTGCACTTAGGTTTGACTGCGATATGCACCGTGGGGTATAGCGGCGGTGGCTGCAGGCAGCTGAGGAGCGACACGACGGTGTTGTCCATGGGACAGCAGCCGCCTGCCCTGGCGCTCCCCAGACCTCCTAGTACCGCTGCCTGAACTGGGTGCCAAAGGGCTATTCTCCCTCAGCCTTCACCAGGCTGAAAAAAAATCACAGAATCACTGAATTGACGGGGTTGGAAGGGACCTCTGAAGATCGTCTAGTCCAACGCCCCCGCAAAGGCAGAGTCCGCTTGTAATGGTTTGAGAGCCCCGAAATCCAATTCTCGAGTCCAAGCCCTCCTCCCACATCTCAGCCCAGTGTGAGGTGGGTTTTCCAGACACCACACAAGACCCAAAATGGGGGGAAGGGATTATATTACAATGACTTTACAAATAAGAGAAGGTTAACCTGGAATGCATCCAGGTGGGTTTTGAATGTCAGCAGAGAGGGAGAGTTCACAACCTCGGTGGGAAACCTGTTCCAGTCCTCTGCCACCCTCAATGTAAAGAAGTTCCTCCACATTTTGGGGTGGAGCTTCTTGTGTTTTAGTTTATGGGCATTGCTCCTTGTCCTTTTGGTGGGTACCACTGGAAAGAGGCTGGCACTATCAGCTTGGCAGCTGCCTTCGAGATATTTATATGCATTTACAAGATCCCCTCTCAGTCTTTTCCAGGCTGAACATACCCAGCTCTCAGTCTCTCGTAAGAGAGATGCTCCACACCCCTAATCATCTTTGTGGCTCTCTGCTGGACCCTCTCCATTAGCTCCTTGACTCTCTTGTACTGAGGAACCCAGAACTGGACACCGTACTCCAGATGATGCAAAAATGGTAATAAAGATCTTAGCAAGTGTGAGCAACTTCATACATAATACGTATATTCACCATATAGTTGTTCTACTGAGGGGAAATACCTAATTTTTGCCCCCTCAAAGTTTTCCAAACTGACCTCTATTTTGAAATGTGTTCTGCTTCCTAACTGCGTGTTTTTTCCTCAATAAACATGAGCTTCACAGGAACCATGCCTCTACCTTCTACCTAACTTAACTTACAGTGTTCAGGCTCATAGTCTTCAATTTCTTTATCTGTGCCTGAAATCTCAGTAGCTAAATCCATTTCCTCAACAAAGCTGCTACACTTCCTCAGTTTTTCCACAGCTGTATAGTAGAGCTCAAAGAGGCTGGTGCTTCTGGAGCTGTGTTGTGGGATTTGAATACAGAGCAGCTCTCAATAGTCGTTTACTGGAGGAAGAATCCTCCAGCTGTATTAAAAATATGAGGTATTGCCTTTTCCATGAGTCATGAAACTTGACGCTGAAACCTGGAACATCTTACTGCTGCATAAACTTTGTTTCACATGCAATCCTCTCCTGACTGCTTAAAGCTGCTGTGTGGATGGTGGGAGCCAGTGAGGGCACAACTCGAGGGAGCAGGCTGTGGATTGTATAGTTTGTTTTGTTAGTGCTCATCGCAAAGGTATAAAGCTCTGCCCTAGCAAAATGTGTGTACTTAACATGCTTCTGGGTGTTTGTAATGCAAAAATATGAAAAATACATCCCCAAGGGTCATTCATATGTAAGTTCAGTCTGGGGCATTTGTGGTTGATTTGTGCTGTTATAAGGCCTCAGGTAATTTTCAGGTACCACTGTGACATATCAGTTATGCCAACTTTAATGTAAATAGGTTGATTTAAGTAAACCTTACCTAAAACTGGCAGTGAACCCTTCACACACCTCTACAGAAATAATGAAAACCACAGGAGTTCATATGCAAGGCCATTAGAAATAACAAAATTCAGCATCTTTTATACAAAGAAAGGTTGTGGTAAACTGTTGAAGCAGCTTTTTTTGTTTCATGTTGATGATTCATAAGTTGCTGCTGCTGCTAACAGAGATGACATAGCCAGAGTGCTGTGTAGATGAATAAGTTTGGGCCCCTTGTGTTTCTGTGCTAATAACCTGTGTATGTGGCCAAACTCTTGCATCCATAGAAAGTAGAACCACATGCAAAGAACTGATAAAACACATTTCCACCACTCCCTAGCAAAGTTCAAAACGCATTTGACAGACTCAGTAGAACTCACACTACACTTGTTCTGCACAGAATGGGCCATAGCTGGTTTATATTGGCCACCTACCAAAAAACATTCCAGCCCTATCAATCCTTCTATAGTTAAAGAATTACTGACATGTTGCTTTTTTGCTGTTTCTTCAGTCAAAACTGAAATGTATTAAGCACATTCACATGTATATACATTTACCATGCATTTTTCATAACTCCATGCAATACAATGTGATGATGGATGCACCTACATTACCCTTATTTATCAACTGGTTTTCTATATGAAGTTGCTCTGTTACATTTTGGTTTATATTGATATTGAAGAGGCTGCTATTGTTGTTTAAATGTGAACTCCTAATAGCTTGCACTTGTTTCATCTTGAGCTGTGACAATTTATAATTTGCCATACATGAAGACAAATAAAATCTGTTGGCACTGGCTATGGAGATACTGAATCTTTGAGTTCAGTGGCAAGACAAAGTGGTAGCTCTGAATCAAAGGTCATGTCATCAGTTTGTGGTGAACTGAAAAAAACAGCTAGTCCAGTAGTTCTCTTGAGAAAAGATCCTTTCTGCTTAAATTCGGAGATCTCTGTTAGACAAAAAGAATCTCTCTGCTGAGATCTCTCTCTTGCATTTAGGGTTATTTTTTTATTAGGTGCCTAAAATTTATGATCATAGATAAGTGAAATGAAGTTGAAAGGGACCTTAGAAGGTCTCTAGTCCAGCCTCCTGCTCAGAGCATGGTCAGCTCTGAGTTCCAGTCAAGTCTTGGAAAAAATCCAAGGCTGGCTCCTGCTCAACCTTTCTAGGCAACCTGATCCATTGCTTAAGGTGCAGTTTGGATTGCTCCTCAGAAAGAAATACAGTGTTGTAACAGAACATTACATTCCTTATAAAAGCTTTTGCATATTTATCCATTTTCCCTTTGCTGTGGTACCTTAGCTACACTCTAACCACAAAGAGCCACAAATCTGTTTCCATTTATTTGACAAAGGCAGATATTAATCTGTTAAGCAGTGTGCAAACATAGAAGATAGAGAGCAGACTTAATCTTCATTTCAACAGCAGAATTTTATGTAATTAAGTATTCCAAATAATATTTGGCCATTCTTGTACATACATTCCATATATATATATGAAAAAAAACCTGAGTCCTCTGAAACCATTTTTCAGCAGAAGAACAATTACAGCAAAATTCTAAAATTATTCATATCACAGCTGTGCAAATGGGAATTGATTATCATAGCTGTTTCAGTGTGAATAGAGAGAGTGATTAATGAATGTTTCTCGATAAGATGCAAATGTTTTGTAGTATAAGTCACAGTGAACTATGTCTATTTAATAGAAATAGTAGCAATAAGTGAAAATAAGTTGAGCTTCATCAGCATATATGCAGCTAGCTGAAAATAAAACTTAATTTTTTTAGCAGGTTGAAAACAATTTTTGAGGTGAAAGGCTCCCTTTCTCTCTAACTTGGAGGTAATGTAAATGTCAAATATTAGTCAAAATATATACCTGTTACCTGGTTATTAATTGACGGCCTCCTGAGCAGTGACTGCTGGCACCCTTTTATCTTGCTATGAGATTGGAGGCCAATCTCTTCAGAACCTGTCAATGTCACTGCTATGACAGGCATCTGAGGTGTTTCCCTGAAGAGATTAAGGATGCCATACTGCATCACTTTTTGTCCATTCCATTAAAGACCAGCCATGGTTATTTGATTAGCATATCTCAAGATAGAGGTATTTTGGAATAAACAATGCAAAATATATTTCATAGTCTCTTAACTTTTCATTTTGATTTACAGGGATGAGCCAGTGAAAGAAAAATTGATGTAGAAGTAACAAGCCTAGTTTCAACAGCTCACAGAACTTGCTGTGGCAACTTTCTAGCAATCAGAATTTATGCTGCTTTGCTATGCCCACACATACAGCTGCAGTGACATCCTCCTCCTAGGATGCTTCTCTTTCCAACATTTACTGAAAAAAAAGAAAAGCAACTGAAGCTTTGTAAAATAAATGCAGGAATTGCAGCTTCTTATTTAAAATGACCCATCTCAGAAATCTAAAAGAATATACTTCCTGGGCCAGATCATAAGTTCATAAGCAATACCACTGCTCTGCTGTGCCAACAAGACAGTGTGATTGTATTGATTTCTGGATTGTACTGGCTCCTACCATGCCAAATCTGAGCAACTAACTGTACCAGTAGATAAAAATCTTAAAGATTGCAGGGTTTTCTGAGTTTGCCTAAGCTAAATCTTAGCTTATTATTACCGGTTCAAGTTCATAATGTAATAATGAGTTGGCACTTCTGATGCCAACTAACAATCCTGGTTGTTAACTGGCGTGAGCTCATAGTTATCCTCTTATTTACAGCACCCTGTGAAGTTTTCAGGTGTTGAAAAAAAAAATAATATTTTTCTTTCTTTCCCTAATTGTAACTTGTGAATTTGTCCATGTGCTCAGTGAGAGGAACACAGGTGATACACCAGTGATACAAAAAAAATAGTCTGAAATGTACGATAGGGCTATTAAATCACCATTGTTGATGATTCAAGTAACAACCACATACTTGTATTTTAAGCAAGGTTTGTCACATGCGAATGTTTGGGAGATTATTACTTCATGAGATAGAAAATTTATAAACAAAAAGTACAAAGTTGTGTATTTTTACATTAGTTCATAAGCTTATATGTGCAATGAAGTGCCTCAGAACAATTCTGGCCACATAGTGCCCCAACAGCATCAAAAAAGACTTCAGTGTGAAGGTAGAGGTGTATTCACAGAGGAAATACAATGTTTCTCAGAACAGGGCGGTAGGATTTGATTTGTGAGCCTATCATGTAAGAATGAAAAGGTGCTATTGCTACATGCAAGGTGGAAAATATTAAATACCTGTACAATGAAGTATATCAGTGATTTTTCCTTTTTAGTCAGATCAGTGAACCGAGTTCTGAATCCTTTCCAGAATGCCTAAAAAAAAGTAAGTTGGAAAATTAGCCAGTGAGTCCTGAATGTGCACTCAACCAAGTCACTTTTGACAGAATTGAGGACTGCTGACTGTCTCCATAAAGCCAAGTGCAGTTTTTCTTTGAAGAAATTCTTCTATCCTTTGTAAACTGGTTCAGAATTTCAGTCATATTTTCACCTGTGCAGGATGCAGACCGCACCATCCAGGGTTCTCCAGTGATGGCATATGCTGGGAGGCAGGGCTATTTGACATAGCAGCTTCTGCCTCAGGAGGAAATAGAGACTTGGCAGGACCAAGAAACCACTGCCTTACAAGGAAGCATGAGCTCCTGAAGAGGTAACTTCTGCACCTCTGTTCCAGGTTCTGCCAGAGCAGCATTTGGGTCACATCAGAAGCCAGGGTGCCAGGACCAGCTGGCTCAAAGTCTGTGTGTGGCTGAGCACCCAGCAGGAGAAATCTTGTGCTTATTGCTCATTTCCCACTGAATGTCTTGCTAGTGCACCTCTAATGCAGGAATGAAAACTATAAGGCGCTTCTTAAAAGGATCATAGATTCATAGAGTAATTTGGGTTGGAAGGGACCACCAAAAATCCTCTAGTCCAATCTCCACTGCCATGGGCAGGGACACCTTCCAGTAGATCAGGTTGCTCAGATCCCTGTCCAAACAAACCTTGAATGTTTCCAGTGATGGGGCATCAACCACCTCTCTGGCCAACCTGTTCCAGTGTCTCACCAGATGAGAATGACTTTTCCAAAGCCCTCTGCATTGTGTCGTTTTAATTTCAGAGAGAGGTGACACTTAGGATTACACCCTGTGTTTTATGATCCTGTGACTCTTGACTGGAAAAGGTGCTAAGCAACCTGAGGTAACTTTGAAGCTGACCCTGCTTTATGCACAAGTAGAACAAGAAGCCCTCTGGTGCACTTGTCCAACCTAAACTATGTTGTGTGATTTTGGTATGCTACTTGCATAGAACTTGCTTAGCATAACTTCCTTGGCGTTACTACCTTAATTTGCTGAAGCTGTAGGCTGCAAGCTGTGAACTTTCACCTAGATATGTTCAATTTTTACCTGGTCAAGTAAAAGAAAGCCCCAGAGCCAGTTCAAACTAGAAGATGAGGGAAGTACGGTCATCAGCAGAAGCTGCAATCTTCGAGACAAGAAGAGAAAACGTCTCGCCTAGAGATAGTGAAGGGACCCAACGAGGAACACGAAGACCCCAGTCAGAATCACAGAAACGTGGAGTTGGAAGGGACTTCTAGAGATCATCTAGTCCAAACCCCTGCTAAAGCAGGTTCACCTAGAGCAGGTTGCACAGAATAACATCCAGGCAGGTTTTGTGTACCTCCAGAGAAAGAGATTCTACAACCCCTCTGGGCGGCCAGTTCCGGTGTTCTGTCACTGTCAAAGTAAAGAAGTTTTTCCTCATATTCAGATGGAATTTCCTGTGTTTCAAGTTTTGCCCACTGTTACCCTAATATTACTACTGGTGCAATCAGTTGCAGGGATACAACTGATGAGGTGGGGAACTTAGGTTGTAAGGGTATAATTGCTCAGTGATTTTTTTGTGCAGGGTCCCTCTTTGGGGGCACCCAGCTTGAGCTGTGGTGCTATTTATAAGAAGGATTTTATAGAAGAGTCTCTTTTGGGCTTACTGTGTCAGCGAAAAGCTAGTGGAATGCTGTTATGGTGGTTGGCATGAGTAATTTCCTAAACAACTATTCTGTGACTCTTAAGTGTAATTTATTTTAACTAAAGATTTGTGTAGCTAAAGCAAAACAGAATAAGCCATGCTACTTTATTGTGTGAAATATGATCGATTTGTTTCCAGTGGAACAAATTCCAATGCTGCTTTTCAGATTTTGCTGTGTCTCTTCTATCCATCTCTCCTTTTGGGAATATTAGAAGCAAACTACTAGATAGGTTTCTCACCTGTCAGGGGTCATTTCAGCTCACTTCCTAAATGTGAAAAAGAATGCTTATGGAAAAATAATCTAAAGCTATTCTTCCAGTGATTTATGCTGAATATCTTTAGAGGCAACATAGGAGTATTACTTTTAAATTATGCATATTAATAGTTTATGTCCTTTTCAGTTAATCTGACTTTATAAAATTTTCAATTTTTATGATTTATACACAAAATTAATTACAATCCATTTTGTGAATGCAGCTTTAAAAATAAATGTAAAAAATAACAGTTACATGTAAATGAAAGAGAAGGAAAAAGTGCAGCCACAAGCTCTTACAAATATAATGAAAATTAATGTATTACTCAAGTCTTTTATGAACTTCTGTTATTAAAACATTAAGAAACTCCCTGAAGTTAAATCTAATCTGGAAAACACACATTCACATATTCCAGGCAAATATATACTATAGGAACACTGTGAGAATTAAAGCTCCCAGAAAAAAATTAAGAATTATGATTCCCATATCTTTGAAGTCAGCATGCTGTATCCATAAAGACATGATAAAATGTGTACTTAAAAATGTCCATACACCATAGAAAAGACAGGAATTACAGTTTTTAAGCACTGGAATGTACACAGATAAATTAAATTCCAGGTTTGTAATAGCACAGCATGTTTCTTTGGTTCCAATGGCACTGACCACTCAAAAATCAAAGGAAGTACAGTCCCAGGGAAATAAGGGGCCACCAAACACTTAAATAACTGCAAATTTGTGATTTACATGTATCTATTAAGAGATTTAAATATGCATATTTCTGGAGCTGTGCACCTGTGTGTTGAAGTGATTGCACATAATTAGCAATGTGATTATCAAATATGTTTTCACATGCTGCATATAATTAGACTTACAGAAACACACTACATTTAGAATATTTTAATGTAGATAAACTTTGAGGGCAAAAATGAAGGGTTATTAAAGAAAAGTAAATCGTTTAACCCCTAAAGAGCTACCTTCTGCTAATGCTATCTCCTGTATCCTTCTTCTAGTAGAGGGATTCCCAGCCCTGCAGGCTTACTGCAGTGGTGAGGTAAGGGCAGTGGGATGGGCTTTTTCACCCCACCCTAGTGCTGCTGAAGGAGCAATGTGCAGTTCCAGACTATGGGACACTGAATACACAGAAAGAAAGAAAAAAAAAGAAGGCAAAAGAATTAATACTATGTGCATGCTATCTCGATGCATCCTTTTTTGAATATCTTCATTGCTAAAATAAAATGGTCATGTATCTAGACAGATATTTCTCTAACTTCTATGATTATACACAGGTATTGTGTATACATATATAGTGTGTGTATATATATGATAATCACATAGAATTAACATCTCAAACTAAGGGAAAATTGTGTTTATCTTTTAGTTTGTAATAAAGATAGGTTTCTGTCTGGAAACCTTGGCTTTATTTTGGTTTTCCATTATTCTTTGATTGTGGTTTCCTAGATTAAATTAAATTAAATCAGAAATACACTGCTGGTACTGGTTATTCACATTTGTTAACTGCTATTCATACTATAATTTTGATAATGACAGTTATCATAAACAATTTACTAAATTATATTTGGCTGATAAATTTAGGCTTTCTGAAACTATTAAGGTTAAATGATAGGTTTACTCTGATACTAAAGAATGAAAAGTGCTGAAGGCAAACTTTTCTGAAAGGGTCTTTCTAGGAGTCTTCGTTCCAAAAGAAAGTGTAAGCTCCTATTTTCCCCACAATTTTGCTATAAACTTGGGGTTCTATTTCTTAGCCGGTGGGAAAGACAATGATAATTATGCTAAAAACATCGGGATTCAAATAAAATACATTTACAGTATATGAATTTTTATGTTATTATCATAAACATAAATTCAAATATTTTAAAATATAATAATTCCCAGTTATGCTTGCAATAAGCATAAATGAGTGTGCAGGGCTGCTAATTGTTTTACAGATCAAATTCTGATATTTCACTCACCATTGCTGGTCTGCAAGCCACAATGTGACTACACTGCTGTGCACCATCTCTGTCTTCTCTTAGCAGTACAATTCTCTTTCTATTTCAGCTTTTCTTTTGCCACAAGATGACATACAGTGTTGGTAGTTTGTAGGTACATGCTTCTCCTCACTAAAAAATGTTAACTTCAGGTGCCCTTAGACCCATTGGTCAAACAAGCTGCTTTGACCAATCTGTATTTTGATCTCTTTTTTCTGCCAGCTAGAGAATTATTCCCTTATTTTTTGCCCATTCTTAATCTGAACAAACACTCAAGCAATCTTCACCTCAACTCTCTCTCTGAATTTACAGTTTATTCATCTCAAACCTGTCACAGTGTTGAACAATTTTTCTTCCTTCTCATATTTCTTTCCTAGTCACTGGTTTGTTGCAGACAGACTGCAAGGCCAACCGATGCTTCCCTCAGCTGAGGGTTAGGGGAACTATTTGTATCTTGACATTTGCTGCCACAGTTTGCTGTTACAGGTTAAAATTCCCAGTTCTTATGGTAATTACAGTTCCTTTAATCCAAGATAATAGGATTAATTAGTGCTGGAGATGGATGTCTCAAGCCAAGACTTCAAACTTGGTATGAGTACCTAACATGTACTCATACTACATACATAACTACAGTACTGGTGACTTCTCTGTGCTGTGACTTTTGTAGGTTGGCCAGATTTGAGACAATAGGAGTATTCTGCTGCTGCCCCAGCTATAAAATAACTTACATCTCTTCATCATTAAACTTGAATTCCTCTCAGCGTTTTCCAGAAGTCCAGCTGTACTTTTATCTGATGACAGGACCAGTATTTCACTGATCTTAGTAGAATAATTTAAAGAATAAATAATACCATTTCTATATATTATAAATACACAAAAAGACAATATTAAATCTTTGTATGGCTGTCCGTTAGGGAAGAACCACTGATTATATGCCTTTAGGTGCTTATAGAAGCTTATAGTTAGGTAAATATAAAAGAGTTAAGAAAAATCCCCAAAGAAGGGGGCTGAAGTGTTCTAAAAACTCCCACAGCAGCACATAAAAAAGTGCAGTTCTTGAATTCAAAGTATCCAGGTTGACTTGCTGAAATGAATCCAGGAAACGTCTAGTAAGAAATAGTGGCAAGCCAGAAAGCGATAACGGTTCTCAACTTGCTGCGATTTTCAGTAAGAAGGTGGAGGTCAGTTATAAAAGAAAGGTTCAGACTTGCAGACAGCTGTGAAAGCCAGATAGGGGTGCTAGAAGTGGAGCCTGATCTGCCATTTGGAATGCTTTTTCTTCATTTTTCACCTGTATTCCACAGAGATCAGATGAAAGAACCTGAGATTGCGTACTACAGAAATAATTTTTTTTCCATTTTGGAGAGGGCAACTTCTTGGAAAATTTTTTTGTCATTGCTATCGGGGCTTTTTCTTTTCTTTGTTGGTTTGTTTGTGTGTTTTTGTTTTTTTTTAATTATTATTTTTACATCCCATCCTAAAGACTGGAAAGATTAAAAAAAAAGAGGGAGAAGGCCTAGTGGATAATTTCTAATATTAATTGATATTTGTTTCTCAGGAGACACTAAAGTTTCTAAACTTCATATAAAGTTGTGATCTTGATTTGTATGAAGACAGACTCTGTCCAAGGCACATCTAAAAGTCTGTCCTGAAGGGAAAGACAAGACACGACCTGCACAACTTTGAAAACCTTAGTAATTTGACTTCTAGACACAAGCAGAGGTGCTCAAGATAAAGTGATAGTGAGATAAGTTATGTTTGATGGGGACTTACAGATTAAGACCACCCGAAAGAAAGCAAACTATTTTTGTGTGATGCTAGGCATAAGAAAATACTTCTGTGACACTTATCACCAGGTGGCAGTGTTACACAGTCTTGCAATTCCTATACGTTGCTATATGAGTAGTTTTGGGGTCTTGGTGGGAATACTGATAGGGATATTTGTTAGTTTTTGCTAGACAGAAGGAAGCATGTATCAATTTCAGAGAAGCCAGATCTCTCTGTGCATTGATCTCTCTGATCAGAGTCAATTCTTGGGAGGAAGCTGCAATATGGGAACTTGGGCATTGACTTTGACAACTTTACCTTCAAATATGGAGTTTATTACATGCTGTTAGACTGATCTTTACTAGGAAAACCAAAATGCCATATGAAAAATGCAGAAGAAATATTCTTCACATGATTTTCAGTCTGAAGCATCTCTTCTAGTACCCAGATGTGAAAAAATAAATGTGGATGTGGTGCAGGTGACATGGCTTTGATCTGTAATAAGTCCACAAAAGCTTCTCTACACTCTAGACTTTGCATCATAAATATTGCAGGATTCAGGAGACTGAGAGCTGGAAGGAATGTGTCTAAGTATATCTAAGTTCTTCTGTGCAGAGAGCAGAAATTAGAGAGCAATTTGCTATGTCCTGTGAAATGCTTTCCTCTGGTCTTCTTGTTGCAGATTCTGTTGTAGAGAGCATACACAAACACTCTATGTTTAGAGATTACAAAAAAAACCCCACTCTGCATTTCAGACTTTATGCTTTCTCCCTTTGTGCAGGACCAGCATTTGCTGCCAGTCACTTGATATTGCATCTTTTAATTGGAATATTTCTAACTTCACTGAAAGTATCTTCACACTCACCAACTGTATCTGGCCATATCGTGAAGCCACACACATCTTTTGAATGGCAACAGCAGCCAGAGGCTGTTTGGCTAATTTGCAGGTGCTGGTCATGCCTCACATCATCCTTGCTACGGTTCTGATTATAGCTGGATACCAGCAAGGTTCCCCAGGTGCCACCCCATTCTCTAGGCAGTGGACTCCAGTAAGCCCGTATAAATCTCTACATGGCAGAGATTTTTTTTGCTAACACACTGTAACTTCAACCTGAGTTTTGTAATGTAGCTTGGTTATGCCACAGTACAGAAGGCAAGAGAGGGAACATAAATTTTTCTTAGTTAAGTTGAAACCTGCAAATGCTCAGCAGTGGTATCTACATTACTAAACTAAACATGTCCAGGAACTGCCTTGGGTACTGAGGCCAAATAGCATGACATGGTCTGACCTACACTGAAGCTGTAATCTTGGTCATCACTGAGTGCTGGTTGGAAATGTTTTCTGGAATGGTTTGACTCCCAGATTACATCCAGGAGATGTAATTTGGGAGAATGCTAGTTGGCACATGCACAAACATGGTTAGAACATTTTGTCATTCTTTATTCTGCTAGATGTCCATGTTACAAAGCCCAGGAATGATCCCTGGTGCAAGAGCAAAAATGACCAAGTTTACATGGTAGAAAGAAGATCTACCTTTAAATATCTTATTTTGGCATTGATCTAAAAGATCTAGCTCAAAGTTTCCAGATATGTTCCATTTTTGGGAAACTACCTTCCCAACAACTGTAACTTAAAGAAAGGTATTGAAAGGTATTGTATTATTTCTATGGGGAGTTATATGGTTGTAAACAAAAACAAACAAATGAACAAACAAAAATACTAGAATGTTGAAAGTGATTTGTGATGTTCCAGTTGTCTAAGGTCATTGTCTTACACAGGCAGAATATAGCTGATCCTTTCTCTCATAAGAAAAACATGCAGCAATGTGGTGTAAGGAGTGACTTGCAGAAGTCCCTGCACATGGACAAGAAATTGGCTGACAACATTTTGTCTAAAGTGGCTGCGTTATAATTAAAGGATATTCAAGGTGGTCATAGGTTTTATAAAATTATTACATCCAGAAAAAGAATGGCAAGCAAGAGAAGTGAAAAGTAACAAGGCTCATGATGAAATGCAACTTTACAAGAAGAAAGACTGGTGGCAGTGCGATGCATAAACTGTTTTAAGAGGAAGAATGCGGCCCTCAATGTACCATTGAAATGAAGATTTGGTAAGTGCACATACTGAAATGTAATCCGACAACAAACACTGGAGATTTATATTCTAAACATTAAAACAAATTAATCCCAGAGAGATGACTGCAGTTAGTGTGCATTTATTAATTTAACAATTTGTATCCTCATGACAAGAGAAACACCTGGGACTCGCTGCACAATGAAAAATTGGTTTATTGGAAATCTTAAATGGCTACAAGCATTGAAACAGCTCAGGTCAAGCAGTGATAAATAATTTAAAGAAACCAGTGTGAGGTAGGTGTCACTTTACTTTTACATTAACGGATCTATTAGATATTAACTTTCTCAGACAGGTAATTGCTAAATGAAATCATGCTTTTGTACCTTTGCTTCATAATATCATTTGCTGACTCATGCATTTTATACAAACCTTGAAACTTGAACACTGATACTGTTTCACATGCCCATTGCTTCAGACTAGCAAATACTGCATTATCCTTTAAAATAAATTGTAAGTATGCCAGTTTTTGTTTTTAGCAACTTGGAAAATATATTGAGTGTTACCTAGGAAATGACAAGAAGGGACACATTGTGTTGGAATTACAAACTAATTTTCTATGCATGTTTTTACTTGTCAGCATGTCTCTGGTAGAAATGACAGTAGAGGTGGTATGTAAATTTTAACAGGTGAAGGTATCCTGCCTGAAATTGTCATGAAGAATAGGTAATTTAAGAATTATTTTATTTGAATGCTTGGTGCACTCTGAGATATCTGCTGACAGCATAGGATCTTAGAGAATTATTATCTTGGAAATAAAAGGATCTCAAGTCTTATGTGTAATTGTTTTATTTTTAAATAATAGAATCATAGAATGGCCTGGGTTGGATGGGACTTTAAAGATCATCTAGTTCCAACCCCCCCGGCCATGGCCAGAGACATCTTTCACCAGACCAAGTTGCTCAGAGCCACATCCAACCTGGCCTGGAACACTTCCAGGAATGGGGCATCCACAACTGGGCAACTTGTTCCAGTGCCTTACCACCATCACAGTAAATCCACAGAAAATCTACAGGAACTACATTCATTTTGTAAGAGTATCTCAAAACTAGCTTGTAACTGACTTTGGATTTTTCTTGTAATTAAAGTCTCATTGGAGATTTATAGATGAGTGACATTTGAAAGGGGAAATGTTGGTATTGAACAGTGTTTGCAATTTTTAGGTGTTAATTTTCAATCCATTTGTGTTCCAATTAAAATGACAGAAACATGACTGTTTCTAAAATGACCTGTATCATTGTTTCATTGGTGCTAATACAACAGGGCCCTATGCAGTAATGTGGACCTCTATAAAGAGAATATTAACTACTAACAAATGAAGACACTACATTCTCTGTGTAGGGATACTTAGCCTCTGATGAGTATGATGAGACCTAGGTTCACTCGAGACCCCCAGCTGCTATCCAAACTGGGGCCACATTCAGTATAACTTGGGGTGTAACTGCACACTCTATGTGCAGTTGGGAAGACCTGGGTGGTGGTTGGATCTTCTCTGGGTTGTGGCTCTACACAAATCATGGTCCACAGACCGCCATTAAGGACATTAAAATTCATTAAGTAAAAGCCTGTCTTTGAAAGCTGCATAAACACATTGATTCATGTGGCACTGCAAGTACTTTTTGCTAGTTTCAGAAAAAGGAGAGCTTTTTTAAAGTCAAATTTTTCATCTAAACCTCATTATAAATATTTTTACTTCTTCTAATTTCCATTAATATTTTTTGCCAGTCTTCAGGAATCAGGAACTGTCTTGAGTAAGTTTAAATAAAAAAGAATTTAAAATTTGACTGAAATTCATTATTTCTGTGTTTTGCAACCTTAGCTTTGAGCTCCTTTTCATGGAGATGAAGGTACAGTGTCATCAATCTGAGAAAATCTTAAATTATAATAGCATTTCCGTATTTACTAAAAGCATGATGAGACATAATTCAACCTCAGTCTTTTAGCAGTGTTTTATTTCAAATATGAATTTACCCATATTGCTTGTTAGGTAATGAATAGGCTGAAGTGAGAACAAAATGCTACTGTATCTTACATGTATAAGTATTTAAATTCCTCTGGGACAGGCTTCCTGTCACCTAGTAAAAGGGAGAGGTTAAGAGGTAACCTCACCAAGTCCACACTTGGGAGACTCAGGGAGTCTGAAAACAAGTGAGCTTGGTGGTGGTCAAAGCAAAGAGAGTCTGGTCTCTCTAAAGAAAAGATAGGTGCTCTGCTGCTCATGCTGGCAAAGAACACAGTAATTTTCCACGGCAAAATTGCTGGTTTATACTTTGGTAAGAGTCAGTGGGTGCACGCCTCTTGTTATTAGAGGAAGAAGACTGAAGAGGTTGGTTTGACACCAGACTTTGCATTCTTCTTCCAAAGGATGAAGGGATCGGGCTGCCAGTACTGTGGTGTGTGGGTGTACAAGGATGAATTTCACCAGGTAATACATGGCGTTCTCTGTACAAAATTTCACAGAAGATAGAAGTGCATCATCTCTTTTCATGTTTTGGCAAGACCCAAAAATATGCCACTCTCAGACTTTTACTGGTGTAACACTGTAACACTGCTGTGTGGCAGTGGAAGTATGCATGTGCGTGTGGTATATTTGTCTGTTTGAAGGCTGGGTGGTGTAGGCTGTTATTCTTGGGGACACCTTGCAACACTAAAGTTTTAGACAATTTTATGGTAATTTCTGTTACTTCTGGCAAGCTTTAATGAGAGCCAATACTCCATTCCAAGAGTACAAGTATTTTTGCTTTTCATATAAAAATCTTTAGCTTAAAATACATTTGTCTATTTTTATAAGTTCTGAAGTTAAATGGTCCCAGGGGAAGGTGCTGCTCTTCTGTTATTAGCCTTCCAGAGGTGAAGTTGTCCTCAGAGTGAAGCAAGAAAGTTGCTTTAGCACTGACAGATATCTAATTAATCCCTCAGTAAATAAGGCATTCTGTAATTAAATAACCGAGATGTGCAATCAGTTCTAACACAAAATGCTTTGCATATTAATATATTATAATCGAGGAGCCGTACGAGGCTTGGTTTTGTTTATGAAGTGGTTGTAATAGACTTTTAAAATTATGGAGAACTCATTGCAGGCAAAACAGTGAGGTTTTTTTTTTGGCAAAACTCAGCTAAAGATTTGAATAGACATTCAAAAAATTAGTTTTCAATAGGGAAAGCAGCACGGTTTCAAGCAGTGGATTGCTGTAAATATGCGAGAGGGATTGAAAAACGGACTTGTGAAATGTTAACAGAGCAGCTGCTGGGGAGCTAATATTAGTGCCTCGGGGAGATAAAAGTTTTCTCCAAAGTCAGTTCAGCACTTGCGACTTCGTGCTCCGAAGGCCGCAAGAACCAGAAGCAAGGCGGATCAGTTATAATCTGCAATTAATTAGTTAGCCTGCGGGGCGGTCTGACCTGCTTGTGTGAGCCACTCGGGGTTATAAACGCAGGCCTGAAACCGCGAACCGTACAAGACACCCTCTCGCTGAGGGAAAACAACGGGACGCGAAGGAATTTAACAGAGCCTCGCTCACCTGGAGGCGCCGCCGGTCCATCCCATTGGCTGCCTTTCGCTCCGCCCCCGCCGCCTAATTGGCTGCCCCGCCTCACCCCGCCCACTCACGCGCGGCCGGTCCCGTCCGGCACCTGGAAGGGCGCGAGGAGTGACTCCCACCCGCCTCCGCCGCACGCGCCGCCCGCGCTCATTGGCGGCAGGGCCGGCGTGCTGCGCCCGCCCATTGGCCGTCGGGGCGGCCGGCTGTGCCCCGATTGGCCGGCGGGCGGGGGCGGGGCGCGCCCCGCCGGGAGCCGAGCGGTGTGTTTGGGCTGCAGAGTTGCCGGCGGAGCGGGATTGGTGTCGGGAGCTGCTGCTCCCGCCGCTGCAGTCGGCAGCGCGTCCCGGGAAACGGCGCTCGGCGCCTTCGCCCTCCCCACCCCGCGGGGAGCGGGCGCGTGATGGCTGCCTCGGGCGGGATGCGGCGCGCCGCGCTGGGCTGAGTGGGGCGAGCCGCGGCCGCCCGGCAGGACCATGCCGTCCGGGAGGGAGCCGGGCGCCCCTCGGCTGCGGGATCCGAGCGGGGCGGCCGCCCCGGCAGCGCTCGGCAGCGCCTGAGCCCACGTCGCGCCGTCCCCGCGACCCGCCATGGACGAGCGCTCCAACAGGTGGCTGCTGCCGCCGCTGCTGGCGCTGCTCTTCCTGCTCATCGTCTACCAGTACGTGTCGCCCGCCTGCCCCGGCGCCGCCTGCCCCCGCCGCCCGGCGGCCTCGGCCGCCCGCCGCGGGGGGGGCCCGGCGGAGCGGGAGGAGGAGGAGGAGGCGGCGGCGCTGCCACGGCTGGCGGCCAAGTTCCCGTTCGCACGGGGAGAGCTGTGCCGGCGAGTGCGGTTCGACATGCGGGGCCGCGACGTGATCGTCTTCCTCCACATCCAGAAGACGGGCGGCACCACCTTCGGGCGGCACCTGGTGCGCAACATCCACCTGGAACAGCCCTGCTACTGCCGGGCCGGGCAGAAGAAGTGCGCCTGCCACCGCCCGGGCGGCGACAAGGACACCTGGCTCTTCTCCCGCTTCTCCACCGGCTGGAGCTGCGGGCTGCACGCCGACTGGACCGAGCTCACCAGCTGCGTGCCCGCCGCCATGGAGCGCCGCGGATGCGCCGGTAACCGCACCCTCAGGTCAGTGTCTGATTTCCAGGTGCTCGAAGTCGCATCCCGCCTTTCCCAGTGCCCTGGGAAGGTGCCCTGTCAGCGGGTCCCGCTCCCCGGCTGTTGGGCGAGAATTGTCCGCCGCCTTCGTCATTCAGAAGCAAACGGTGGGGGAGACTTGTGTTTTGGCGGAGGTTCTAGTTTGGGGTTTGGGTTGTTGCCCTCTCTGTGTGTTACCTGTCGTGCTTTCGCTTCGCCTCAGATTTGTGCGGACTCCACGTAGCGCCCGTGCATCTGCCTGTTGTACAGATCAGCGAAAGAAAAACTCCTGTCGTTTTCCTGCAAGTTTCTCCTATCTATTTGTCTTTTAGAAAGTTGTTTTAAACAAAACGCTACACTCTTCTGCACTGAGTGTCTCTGCAGAATCTGATAGATCTTTGCAGCTGCTGAATCATGTAACTAGGGTAGTTCGAAAGTACCCAGAAGCCCTTAAATTCTTCTTTCCCTCGTGTTTCTTGTTGGTAGATGGGCTGGTTATCTGTTTCCCGCGGTGTACTGACTGCTCGCAGTACGGGCAAGCTCGAAGTAAGGAGACCGTGCGTGCCAGGCTCTGTGCAGGGAACGCAGTCCTAGCAAAAATCTCCCTGTTAGTTCCCTTCGATGATCTAAAGGCACTGAAAAACGGAATTTTGTGTGCATGCTACCTCTCTCCATATTATATTGTTTTTACTGAGTCTTGTGAAAGGTCTTGTCTGTTTTAAACGTGGAAAAACTTCAGATGGGTGATTCGTCTAGATAAGAGATAGCTCTAGGTGATTCAGTAAGTTTTGGTCTTTGTTCTGATTTATTTGCCATTCAATCAGCTTTTTCAGGCTAGTATTAGATCCTGTCTTTATTTGTATGATAGATTTTGAATATGTGTATTAAGGAGTTATGAGCTGAATTTGCTCTTAAACCTTTGCACTTTAATAATTGTAACTTCAACACTTATAAAATATTTAGGAAAATATAGGAAAAATACCTTTTTAAAAAGTAAGAAGGTACCTTATGTTCTTTCATTTTAGTATCCATCTTGATTTTACAAGTCCACAAACTTTAAATCTTCAGTAGAACAGCTCACATTGTGTTTTGTATCTCGTAATTTAAATACATGTACAGTCCATGAAATACATGGACACATTTTCACAGGGCTTATTCATTGAGACAGTAGAGTTGATTATTGTTGTTGAAAAATTTGAAGATTATTTGATGTGACTATCAAAGGCCCTACCACACTGCAAAGCTAGTCACATTTGGAAAGACTTCAGTCAGGATAATTTGAATTTATTGTGGATGATTGTGGACTTGGACTGTAGTTGCATAATACTGTTAAGGTAATTCATACAATTTTATGGGAGAAAAATTTAGCTGAAGATGAAGTGTATGTGTTTCTGTGCTAATGGAAGAGAAATACTGTGAATGCCTTTAAGGACAAAATAACTTGTTGGTAGCTGTACGGCTTTAAGGAATATTCAGGAAACTTGTAATGTCAACCAGGGAGGGGAGGAGGAAGAATAATGCTTGTAAAAATGTTTGAAAACACATAATCTGTCACTAAAGTCCACTTTTTCTTTCTCGTGACAAATATTAGTAGGTAAACAATTGAGTGCTGAATTCAATTGCAAAGATTACACACGGGCACTAAAATCAGAGTAGTGGTTTCAGTACTATTAAATAAAAACATGACTGTATTAAGTAAATTTAAAAGCTAGAGTTGAACTACACAGCAGGTCATACTAGTTATTCAGGGGATAGTTAGTAATTATTTTGATTTAAGAAAGACATGTAGTGATGCTTTGCCACTATAGGTGAATACTATTTTCTTAATTTTTTTTGGTTACTGTTTTTTGTTTAGTTTATTTAGGTAGTGAATGATTTGGTTAGTGTAGCATTGCACTTCTTGATTTCTCTTTACTTATGTGAGGAAAGTGCTCTGAATAATAATTTGTTTCATCGTTCTAATACTTGTTTATTCCTATAATATATCCTGTACTAGGCAAACGCCTTTACAATTTCCCCTTTGTTTCCTCATTATGATCATGCAGCTTGAATTCAGCTTTTCAAGGAGCTGTAAAAGGAATTAAATAGCCCTGAAGTATGGATTGTCTTTGCTGCGAATGTCTTTGCTTCTGGTGAAGTTGGAATCAAGCCCAAACTACTTTGCTGTACTATTAGAGGCATGCATCTAAGTCCTTTTTTAATGTCTGAATTGTGAATTGAGGAGACTGTATGCCTAAAATAGGCAAGAAACTAGCATATGAGTCTAACATAAAGCATACTGATTATTTTTAAGTCATTCTTTAAAGCTTCTGAATGTATTTGAGACATTACACTTCCTTGAATAGCTCAACTTTTCTCCTCTGCCTTCCAACTATGGTGTCAGAAGAGTAGGCTAAATTGGTTAAATACCCGAAAATGGCTTTTATTTGTGGCTAGTGGGACAAATCGCTTTATGAATTTGGTACCAATGAGTTTGATTTTTTTTGTGCCATGTATTTGATACAGTGAAGATGTTAAGTGTATTTTAGAACTTTGTTTGTTTCTCCACATAGCAAGTGTTAGTATATTCTGTTCTTTCAGATCTCTGTATATGTGGTCTGTCTTATATTACATAGAGGGAATAGGAAATTTATAGTGTATGTGTCCTCATTCTGAAAATTTGTTTCTGAGGTGGCTAGTAATATTATAAGTTAGATTAGTTCCTGTCTTTTAACACAGGTTTTCAGAAGATTTCATGAGAAAACTATAATTAGAATTCATGGGGGAAAGGGCTAGCTGGTAGGGAATGGAGGGAGTGGATAATGGTCCTAAAGGTCCTGGAAGACATGTGAAGCACAGCCTCTCCTCACCCTCGGTCTTTGTCTTTCATGGATGGTGTGTTTAAAAGTGTTTTACTTCTTAAATCTCATTAGGCTTTTGAAGAGAATTTGTCTTAGTTTTTACTGTTGCTAATGTTGGAGTTTCGAAGTCTCAGGATCCAAGCAGAAACATGGGGCAGAAACTGCTGCTGTGCCTCAAAAATTTGAACTTCTCTAAGCCCATGTGTCAGCGTCAACTTTTTGTGTGACTTAATGGTATGGTGTGACTTATCCCAACTTAGGCACTTCGATATGAAAAGTTGGCTGTTGTCAATGTATTGAATGCTATTGTGAAGTTATAGAACTATCTTTTTTGTTTAAAAGCAAAGTAATTCTTTTGAATGACATTACTTCAAAAAATTACCAAACCAAAACAACAACTGTAGACTTCTTCAAAAATTTGCATATGTTTTCATTTTCAGCTTGTTAGATGTTCTGCTGAAATACTTAAGTGTTTACAGGACCAGGCTATTAGTTTTTCATACTAATGTGTAGCTTTCACTTTTATGAAAGTTGCTGTCTGGATAGTGATGATATTGAGAAGGGTATGCAACTGATGCAGTTTTAAATTAATTTTTTTTAGTGTAGTTTTTAGATCAACATTGCAAATATTTAATATTATCAAAGCAGTGGGACTTTTCCCATGTAGATGCAGTTACGTCCATATGGAAGTTCTTGCATCAGTGGCATAGTCCATCCCCTCCCTGTCCCTTGCCATTTAACAGAATGGCTGTTAAGCAGAAAGTAGCTGAGACTGGCATGGAATCCTTTTTGGTTTTGGGGGTTTTTTTCCCCCTATTTTTAAAAAACAGTCTATTGTGTATTTGCTTTACCCTCCCCTCTCTGGAAGTCACTGAAGTTGGTGATTATTGCGTTCAGCTCAACCTCCGAAACTTGTCTTTCCTTCAGCGGTGCCAAGAAGCTGAGACTGTGGAGTCTTAGCCAGCATTGCTTGAGGAAGGAAAGGGAACAGAAATGTTGTTAAGACGTCTAACCTGGGATGCCAGGGAAGAGTTGGTTTCAATTCTGAGTGAGTGACATTAGGCTTCCTCTGTAGACAGTGAGGAGAAACAGAATTATGGAGGCAGTCCTTTGGAGGGTCTAAGACATGTCTGAGACCTGCTGAATTGTCTTCTAGAGGGGCAGTTCTTCCATTCATTGGCAGCAAGAAAAGACTAAAATTGTGAATTGGGACTTGATGTCTAAAACTATATGAGAAGAGTTCCACATATAATATTGCAGAGACATTGTCCAAAATGATTACCTACCTCTGTTAGTTTACCTGGTAAAACTTGGTATGTAAGGTAGGGCTTACTTTGCCTCTCTGATCTATGTATGAGGGATTGAGAGGAGTCCTGATCAAGGCACATTTTCTCCCTTGCTGATGTACGTGCAATATAATTAATAATTATTCATTATTATTTATTACAAGTTTGATTAAACTAGGAAGGCAATCTTTTAAACACTTGAAAGAACACTGTATTGAAAGTGTTGTCTAATTTTCTGATATGAAACAGTGAAATCACTCGAATTGTGTAAACCCCATAAGCTTTATTGTCAATGCAGTTTAGTCTTCAAAACTATTGATTTTCATTAATTTGCTTCCATTGTACTCTCTATTTCCTCGTGTCTGTTTAACTTACTGTGTGCTCCATTATTCTGTGGAAGTGTAAATCAACAGTAAACCCATGAGTTATGGAATGAAGAGAGCTGAATAGAAACTGTCAGTAGGATTCCTTTTTCTCTGTATGCAGTCCTTTATTTGACTGTTGAGTATTTTTAAACCTCTAGCAATACCAGAGCATAAGATGAACTCTAATCTTTGCAACTGTGATAACTATGATCATCACAAAAATGTAAGAGTGCTAATTGAAAATTAGGATTAGGCTGAAGGTAGTGGGGAGAAGAGAATAAAATGTCATAAATGTTTAAACTGAAAAAAGCACAAATTCTCTACTTTACCTTTGTATCTTCTAATGAAATGAATGTTGGAGCCAGTAAACTCTATAGAATTTATTTTTATTAATATAAGGAACAACAAGGATTAAACCATTTCCTATGGTCCTGCTACTGACTGGGGATTTTTTCTTCCTTAACTGTTTCCAGTGCTGCATGCTTTAAAAGAACAGTGGTAATCTGCTCAAGGGTTTCATTGTCCTTACAACTGGAAAGTGGTCTTGCTTCCCTCAAGTGTTCAGTGTGAATCTTGTTAACTTCAATTTTAAACCCATTGCATCTTCTGTGTTTTGAGAAACTGGGAACAAATCGATCTCCTTTTCTCTTCAGTAGCCTACTTGATACTTTGGTTCTTAGGAAGTCCCCTTTTCAACCTTCCCTGCTTAAACAGTAACCAAATTCAGTTCACTCTATATCATGGGCCATTCTTTGTGTTCCTCCTCTTTGGGTTTGTGTCAGTTGTTTTCTTGAAAAGTGATGCTCCGTTGGGAGTACAGTACCAAGTGGACCAAAAAAGATTATTTTGCTTATTCTTAAAGTTGTGTTTGTGTCTGTACACTTCACTGATGTTTGCCATTTTGCAACTGCCTGACATTGACTGTCAGCTTGGAATTTAGACATTATTCATTTTCTTTAAAGACTACTACTTATATTTCCATTGCCCAATGGATTTCATTCATCTTCTGTCAATGCCTTTAATTTGCAAAATTGATTTAATTTTTTGTCCTTTCTAGCTTTTCATCAATTGGCATATTTAATAAATGTGTTTTGTATTCAGCATCCACACTGTTGGTGCAAACATTGAATAGAATGAAATCCCTTTGTAATAAACTTTTTGTTTAATATATCTCTCAGAATTGCTTTCCAGGGAGTTCTGTCCCTGCCACATGATTTTTTTTTAAAATAGGCTGTGTTTTTCTGGCTTATGTTACTAATTGGAGATGTTGTCCAAAGTCATAATTTTTTTTTGAAAAACATTTAATTTTTCATGTTCCTATTTGAAGTCAATTACTGTATTTTAGAGGGAAATTAGACTGATTTGATCCAAGTTGAGACAGTAACACTGTCTGCTAGTCTTTTCTTCTATGCATTGAAAGACAACTTGTCTACACTTGTGGCAACAACTAGCTACTCTCCTTAACTACTTTTTGCACTGTGTTGCCTGTGAGGTTTCCCTTGCCCAGAGTAGCAGACAAAATGATTGCTATGCACAGAACTTTTCAGCATCAGAATTGTCACAGCTCTGGAAAGCTTTTCACCCAAAGATAAATCTTGTCTTCAGACTTTTGAAGCTATTGCAGTAAATCTCACCAGGTTACCTACAAAAATGACTAGAACTCATGTTTGCTGTTAATTGCTGGTAATGTTAAAACAGTGGTCAGCATTATTTCAATCAGAAATGGATTGTTCTTGTTCACCCATCATTGTAATTTACAAGTAACTGTGAAACTGAGTAAGTTTTGAGTCAGGGAGGTGCATGTTATGAAAATGATTACCTGAGCAGCAGTTCATCTAGTTATTTGGAAGAGAATTTAGTGATTTACCCAAGAAAATTTGGCTGCTTCTGGTATTTCATTCTGGAAAATAGACTGTCTAATAAGATTTTCTGTAAAATGGAGGACCTATTCTCTTCTTTATGCAGGAGCCTGACAGAGAAATCCTGGGGGAGAAAAAAGAGTGGAAGGGTCAGGAGTATCCCCTAAGACTGTACAGTGCTATAAGACATAACAGCTGTCATAACTTTCTCATGTTATTAAGATGCTTTTTAATTTATGTTAACTAGCTACCTAATTTAGAATCATTTCCAATCCTCTTGAGTAGGATATTGCTTAAATTCTTACATAGCATTAGGGTATATATCGATTTGAGGTGTGTTACAGTCCGGTTAGCAGCTGCAACTAGATTTTTTAAATGGATACTATGAAGATGAGATTAAGGCACTAAATCCAAATGTTAAAGTCTCAAACAGAAAATGAACTTTATTTTTATCAATAAGTAAATGATAAAAACAAAGGAAGGGGGGAGGAGAAGGGAGAGAAATAAGGAAAGGGAAAAGCTAAAAAATTAAATTACAAAAGGATTGCCACCACCGGTGAGGGAAGAAATTGGGTGCATACAACCTCAGGCAGTCAACAGGAGGACCATTGAATGGAGGCAGGTGGTGAGCAGGGCGGATGGGTAGGCAGGACGGCGGCAGGCAGTCGAGATGGACGAAAGCAGCTGTAGAGGTCAGCAGCCAACACTGGACCCTGAGTTGAACCCGACCAAGCTGAAGGCAAGCGGAAGAAGTGGAACGGAGGCAGGCAAGATGGAGTCAGGCGCGATGGAGCGAGGAGTGGGGCCAAGACCGGAGCAGACTGGAACACTGGAACCTGGTGGACTGGATCTTGAACACCATGTGTCCTGGACCCAAACAAAACTGAACTCCAGCTGTCTTGGACCCCCCAAAACAAAAGACTACCAACAAAAAACTCTCTACTGGCGACGCTGGGCACGGTCTTAAATACCCCACGGTCGATGCTTATTGACTGGCTTGCCTCCAGGCAGACTCTTCCACGCTGCCAATTGGTTAGACCATTGGTATCTGGGCAGGCTGGCTCTGCTGAGGCAGAAAAATGTAACTTTTCTCTGCTGTAGACTCTCCAGAAGGGCTGGCAAGTAGTCTAAAAATGTCTTCTCAAGACGATGAAGACTGCCCCGCCAGAAGTTAAAGACAAAGTCTGCCATTTTGTTCACCAAACTGGTCAATGTGAAAACAACGACGAGTAAGAGATGAAACTGTCTCTTACAAGGTGGAATGGGAAAAATTACTGTGTGAGTGGAAAAACATGCTACGTAATACCATTACACTGATAGAGATGAAATCTGTAGACCCAGCCAATGGCAAAAATAGGGATAAAATTGTAAGCTTACTCATGGGTTATTTTTTTAGAATTCTTTGTGGAGAAGGAATAAATCTCTGCCAGCTCAGCTCTAGTGATCACAGAGAAGCTGAATGGAAAGCGTAGAGATCTGGTTGAAATGAGTGATTTCTCCCTTCAGGTGTGTTGACAGTTTTCATGTGTTACTTTCTAAGTCAGCAAGAGTAAAGTATTTTCTCCCAGAGTTTGGTGCAGCCATGAAAGTGAATAGAGCTTATATACAATGTAAGGACTCTGCTGCTGTTAGTGCAGAATGAGACCTGATGAAAGCAAGGGAAAGCCTGTATTCTTTAATGTATTTGATATTACATTCAATTTGCTCCCTGTTCTCTGCAAGTATTTATAACCCAAACTTCTAATGCTACATTGGATGTCTTAATGTTCCCAGTTGACAAAAAAGTAACTTAAAGTCCCTTCAAAGTTCTGTTACTGCTGAATATAGTTTTTCAAACACTGTGTAGGAGGCTGATTGTATGAATTAAGGGTGTAATTTGGACTGTCATTATGATACAATGATTCAACCTTGAAACAACTAGTATTTTAGGAGGAAAAAATTAGCAACAGAACTATTTTGGGATTTGATTCAAGATGGCATGAATCTTCTTTCAGGGCAAATTCTAGAGGAGCAAAATCAATAACTCTTGAAGTACTTGTGGTCTGTTACATGATCAGCGCTCAAGATCTCAATATGTATTGACTAAGAAAATATAAAATGTATTCTTGTAAGGATAGGACCTATTATCTTCAGTCTTTAAGGACTTTGGTGCAGTTGTGAAATTTACTGTTAAGTGGTCTCGTATACTTCTGCAAAGATCTGGAGTTTGACCCACAGCTTAAAGTCATCTAAGAAAAAGGAGGGAGGAGGATTGCCTTTTAGTTAATGGTTTAAGCTTAATGTCTTAACCCTCATTTTTTTCTTTAAAAATTAGTAATCTGTTAGAAAATGGTTTATATAAAGGGGATTTCAGACAGAAGTGTTGCATTAATACAGTTCTCTGCCAGTTGTGAAAGTGACAGGGTCATGCGGGTTGAAGTATGGCAAAGCCCTTACTGATGTCAATGCGAATAACATCCACTGCTCCAGGGAAATATGCTCAATCACCTTTCCGGGAATGAAGATGAGACTCATCAGCCTGTAGCTCCTTGAATCCTTCTTGAAGGTAAGTGTGTGGTTTGCTTTTTATTTATGGAAAATGGAAAGAAAGATTACAGTGGAGGAGATGCTGCAGCATCAGAAGGTGCTGATGTAAATATTTTAACTGCTCCCTGTTCCTCAATTTAAGAATTCCTTGAGTAGGATCAGAAGCTATGATTATTAAATAAAGAATATATGCACTGATTTTCTTTCACTGTGAACATTACATTGATTTGTCAAAAGAAACAACTTATTACCAGCAATAACCTTTTTAATGTGCTACGATACATCCACGACATCCAGTGTAAAGTTGGCCTCAAGCATGTGTTACAAATATGTTCCTTTGTACATATCTTATAAAACTGGGTTGGTATGCTTCTCTGGTGCCAGGAAGGGTCTTATTAAACTGAGTTTGGTAGATAAAATAGAACTCAAAAAGTAATTCAGTAAATAAGAGACAATCATATTTGTCTTTTTAATTTTTTTTTTATTTCAGCATGTGTTGAGTCAACCATTTCTATTCAAATTATTTTTATCCAGAAAGCTAGCATTTTTATAATTTCCAAATTCATATTGCAGGCAGTGCTCTTCAGAGCTCTTTAATAATATTAGCACTGTAGATAGACGTTAAACTGTTCACAGTTAAATTATAGTGTAAAACTTTGTTGTGTGCTAACATGAGATAACTTCCCAGAGTTTGTAATGAAAGAGTGTAACTGCTTTGCCGTTCTTTTTTCTGTTTGAAAGTTGAGTTACTGGATTGAACTTTCAATATATCTAAGATTCTATTGTGCAAGTCTCAAAGCTTCTGTATAAAGTCTTCTGTAGGCAAAGACAGAATCCAGAAAAAAAGCAGCAAATATACAGGCAAAGAACTGGTGCTTACGCCTTTACAGTTCTTGTAACTGGACTATAAATGCTTTAAAATACTAAGCAGGAAAAATTCAGAAGATGAGATCTAAAATAATTAGTTTGTGTGTGTATATATTTTTTCTTTACTACTAAACATTTTGGTTTTGTGAAGTGAAGGTTTAAAGTCCTCATTTTAAACTTGTGTCACAAGCTTCACCTCACCTGTGGTAAAGTGGTCATGCCTTTTTGTCAAGCTTTTAAAGCCTGAAAATGCCCACTGAAATGGTTTCCTTCAAACAGAGAATTTAGCTGCCTAAATGAAAGGAGTAACTGAAATTATTCTTCCTAAATGGCCCAGGCCCTCACTAACACATTACCTTCTACAACAAAGTCTCCTGCATCTCTTGTCCAAAGCTGACAGGCCAACGACCATGGAAATCTATGTTGAGTTGTGCAGCACTGCCTCTGACTTGGCAGGTTATTTTTTATCAGGGTATATCTCTTTTCATTTTTATTAAATTGCCAGATATCTGACAAAAGGATAAAAAATACCATTGTGATATGGGTCAGTAGCAGGCATCTAAATGGCTGCTGGACCTTGCTACAGAGCAATAGTAAAACTGATGGACTGTATCTGACTAAAGGATTGACTGGGAAGCTTAAGTGTGGCCACACAGAACTATGGCTTTGATTAGGAGAGTGGTGGGGATGACAGAATTTTAAAAGTTCTTGTTTCATGCTCTGCTACTTGTATTCTAGTCTATTATCAGGTAGTTTCTATGGAAATATTAAATAAACCCAAACAAAATACAAAAAATGAAATGAACTGGGAAGTATTCATAGCAAGAAGGTCATTGTAGTTGCGTTGATGTTTTAAACTAAATTGCAAGTTGTGTATAATCTCAGGAAGTAAGCTTGGTACTATATGACTAGAGGATTTTCAATTTGTGCCATATATATGGATAACAGAAGAGCTTAAAAGTACACATGAAAAAAGAAAGGTTTCTTTTTCACAATCACATGTTTTTTCTGTAAAGATGCCTCCTGTTTCTTGTATTATTCAGGTTACATCCTACACTTTTGATTTACCTTCTTGTCAGCCTGATATTGCCCACTCTCCCACATTGCTGTCTTTGCTGTCTTGCCAGCTCTTTTGCCTTTGTTTTACGTGTTTTTCTAGTGTGACTCACATGGCCTTTGCAGTGTATCTGCTTGCTTTGCATACAGAATGAGCTGGTTAGAGTGGTGCTCATCTCTGCTCAGCATGTTTGGCAGCTGCAGGCTTGAATCATTCAGCTCTTGAGCTTGTCTGCCCTGCTGAAGTTTGAAGGGGCTTTTAGCTGTTTTGCTTTGCAAGAGCTAGCAGAATTGACCTGTTTCATCTATCCTAAATTCTTTGGTTTATTGTTCCCTCTGTTCCTAGTGGTACACAGAAACCAATAAGGAAAAATAATTGCTCTTTTCCCCCTACCTGAAAAGACAGGGGACAGAAAAGATGCATTTCTGTGTAACTATGTGTTTCTGTCTGTTCCCTTAAGCTGCTGCTCAGAGGGCTTTTATAATTGCTTCCCTTGGATTTGTGTTCAGTTTCTCCCAGGATAAAGTATTAAATGATTGCAAGTTGTCTCAATAGCATATGCCTCAATCTTTTACTTTTATAATGTCTTGGAGAAGAAAGTATTTGAGATTAGTGTTGACAGAAAAATTTCCTGTTTTACCATTAGCTGTTGGACAGCAGTACTGAATCCCAGCTCTGCAGTGTGGACCCGCAGTTTCATCCTGAGGCAAGGAGAACTCGAGTCCTTCCCAGCAGGTGAAGGAAGGTAGGTGGGTCCTGGCTTTGTCCCCCTGCCACAGAGGCAAAGGAGGAAGGTGGCTAGCGCTTCTGGAACCTGAGGAGGAAAAGTGATGGTTTGATGGGACTAGAAATATATGAAGTAAAGAGGAGAACTTGTGTACAAGTAGAGAGGGAGATACCCCTGAGGTACACAGAGGAAAAAGTGATTTCATCATAGAAGCAATAAGCAAGGAAAGCCAAATAGAACATCTGTTTTCATCAAGACACAGGAATGCACATAGCTCTATCAAGCCAATTTTCAGCAGGTGTTTTGGCTCTGCAGTGGCTTGTTCAATTTCACTAGTCAAATTTTAATTTCTTTTAATTTTTTGAGAGCTAGTTTTAAGAAGTTAGCTTTGCTTTCTTGTTATCTTTTAATAGAGATTTGTTTACTTTCTACTTCTTGAATTCACATTTCGTATCTGAATTCTAATTTTTTTTTCTCTGTAATCGTGGATTAGAAATTAAGAGAAATGGCAGCTCATGAAAAACGATAAACACATAATTCTAAGACCTGGAGCCCCATGAGCAATGTGGTGTCTAAATGCACACAAGCTGACTTTATTATGTGGTTGTTCTCTTCCCCTTCGTTCTCTTTGGGGCCTTTCATTCTCTTCTAGCCTCCTAGTTGTATTACTCCCTGGTCAGCCTGCTGCCTGCATGGTGGCAGTGGCTGCAGCAATGATTGATGTGGGGACCAAATTGCTAGACACAGTTAGTGAGTATTTCATGGAGCAGTCAGTCTGCAAACCTGAAGAGGGAGAAGAAGTTTTGTATGTGGTTCTGGCTATTGTGTGCAGAATCTGGTTTGAAGTGTTACTGTTGTTCTGTAAAATATATTTACATCTCTTAAAGGATTGTCTACCTCTGTCTCTGAAAATCACCTGCTTTGAGGTTTGTTTTTTTTTTTGGTTAGAGAAAACAACTTAAAATTATAAAGCATATTGAAGACAATTTATAAAATTAAAATCCTTGCAAGATGCATGGAAACTACTTGAAAATGCCATAAGGCAGTCTTGGAGAAAATGCATGCCCTTATTGAAGATAGTAAGTCCAAAAAGGAACTGGTGTGGCATAGCTAAACAGCAGGGTAAGAGATGGTTACACAAAGTAGTTTTCACTGTTTTTTTACAAGTTCAAGTTTTGTCTTCAAGAGCGAAATACAAAGGTTCATAAATTTTGGCAGGATAAGGGAAGAATGCAGTAGAGCTAAGAAAGAAGTTTGAGGACCAGTTTGCAGGAGGTGTAAAATTAATCTTTTTGAAATGTGCTGTGAACAAGAAGCCTGTTAGAGAGTGCATAGGGCTAATAGGTGATCTCTCCTTCTATTCCCTGGAAATAAAGCTGTATCAAAAAAGAAGCTGTTATTTTACCTCTCATATCTGTGTTCATTTTTAAGCTTTGAAGAAGTTCTGAACTGAAACTTTTCATTATGGAGGATATATTAAAGGATCTCTCTTCAAACTGAAGTGTTGGTAGAAGCAATTATGGAACAAGTTTAAAAAACAAGGGGGGGGGGGATGGCATAAACTAGATGATATTTATAGGTGCCAGTTGCCAGAACTAGATGGTATTGAAAAGAGCTCAGGAATTCAGCCACCGAACTACTAAATGTGGATGTGACCTCCTGCTTAAAACTTGGACGATTTGAAAGTAATTTTTAAAACACTGTACTACTTAGCAATAAGCTTAACATCTGCAGTGGGAAAACTAGGAGAAATTATTAGAGGAAATAGAATTAGTGGATAGTTACCTACTACAGCACAGTGGAGGTCCATGTGGCTTTTGCAGTAGAAAATCATGCCTGAATTATGTTTAGGATCTGGGAAGGAGTCAAAAAACATGTCTGCAAAGGAAGTTAGATAATCATAGTCTGTTTCAGATAAAACCAACAACCATATTTATCTTTGTGTGTTTTTTTCCAATCTCAAACCTTTTCCTGGTCATAATTTTAGGAAAGGATTCCAAATGAAGAACTAAAAATTTATTCTTAGATCTTATGATATGCCTTTTTTTTGCATCACTTCAGTTGCAGTCTTCTAGATCTGAAATTCTGCTGTGGGAAGAATCTCTTGAACATGAAATTCAGGAGCATTATCTTATTATTGAAAAACTATTAGAGCGAGCTTGGCCTTTTTCTTCTGTTTTATTCAGAACAGAATAATGACCTATGCGCTTTTCCAACAATATAATTCTCTCAATTACTGTTGATGCTTATGTGATCATGTTGCAAAGATGTGACTGAAAATTGTGCAGAATTTCATACTGTAAACTAACTAGCTTTATCTGCTGCTCATGCAGCGGTGGTGGTAAGCTAAGCGTCTCAGTGGGGCTTTGCAGTGTGGTGCTTAGGCTGGTTGTAAAAAGTGGTTGTTTTCTCTCTGAGCTGTGTTGTTAGCCCTACTGCTGTAACTTTAACTCTTTTCTTGTTATTGTTGGTTGGGTTTTTGTTTTTTCTTATACTGCTGGTGATGAGGCTTTAATTAGGTGTTTGTATTGTATACTGAAACCAGGATGTTAGACTTTGTAGTCCAAAACCCAAGTGAAATTCACTCATAAAAAATTGAGCCATAGGATGGCATGTCAACCGTTCACACAGTGGTTCCTTTCAAAAAAACACACGCATTCATAAAAAGGAGATGATTTTGATTACTGGTTGATTTGTTTACTTTCTTGTTTATGTATTCCTTGTGATTTGGAGTAGTGGGTTAGATGTGGAAAAAGGTGGTAAATTTAGTTGGAGACGTCGATAGTCAGAAATACCTGGGTTAGGAGAAAAACAGTTAAGGATAACAGCATAGGTAGAAATATGGAAAACTTCAAGTCAAGAATTCTGATTTTGATATGGGAGTTAAAGGACTTCGAAGATATGGAAGTGGTCAGTATATCTGAAGTTCATTTCATGAACACACTTGAGGTGGAGTTTATTTGAACATACTTGAGATGAAGTTTATGGAGTGGTTGAGAAAGATGTATGAGTAGTTAAATGGATGAATTATTTTTTTTTTTTAATGTAGACTGTGTTTTTTCTCTCTTATTTGTGATGAAAATAAAAGGTTTTATAGGCACCATGAATGAGGAAGCTTACTTCTTGGCTGCAGCAACTTTGCTATATCAATAGCAAGTTCCCTACCCCGTGACAATCTGTAATTGATGTGAGGGAAGGGATACAAATGTAGAATTTAACTGGTATAATATAATTTCATTTTCTCATAGGAACTGGGTCTGACGTTGAGGGCCTACACTTAAGGAAGCTGTGTGCTCCTTCCCTGCAAGATACTTCAAATGCCTCTCAAATATAGGATGAGCTGACATGACATCACTAACCACGTGATAGAGTGACTTGTTACTCCCTAGCTCATAGCAAGTATGCTCTAGGGTTCTGTGTGGCCAGAGCAAGAAGTAGACAGGCAGAGAAAGTTCTTAAAATTGACAAACTCCTGGTTTTGCTTAAAACCAGAATGTTTAGAGGACCCTTGTTTTAAGCATGGGTGAGGGAGGATTAGTGGAGGGGAAAGAAAGGGATGTGGATGTGTTGCAACCTGATGTGGATTGCAGTGGTAGAATCAGAGCAGATGGAAATAGGGCTGTGGGTGTTTCTGAGAGACTGGGGCCTTTCAGAACTGAAACTGAGTGGGGAGGAAAAACAGAAGGATATGTGTAGCTCAGTAGTGAAGTGGAATGGGGACTGCTGGAGGTTTTAAGAGGAGTTTTGAAAAGTAGCTACAACTTTTTATATATAGATTTTTATTTTTTTTTTAACCAGCAATTCAATCCAAATTGACCTGCCATCTGTAGAACACAGAGATAGAGTAGAAGTCTATTGCTCTTCCCAGCTTTTAAAACTCACAGTAAGGTAGCCTAATATATTTTTCTTGTCTTCAGAAATAGCTAAAATCCTTGCACTCTTAGTGGTTGCCTATCCAAAACTTGTATTTTAAGACTCCTTGTAGGACAGTGCTCATTTTGAGAATCATTGATAGAGAAATGGTTTATAAATAACAGAAGTGAAATCCTCGTAACTTTTCAGAATAAAATGCAGACTCTTGAGGCAAGGAGACAGGAAGTTTCTGCTTGTCCTAATTTTTTCGTGCCTTTACAGGTACTTGGTTTGTCACATCAGTTTCAAGTTTCTTGGCCATGATTGCCCATGTAGCACTCAAATTCAGACTTATGCAGACACTTGCACTGCAATAGATGGATTATAAATCCATTGAATCAAAATAATCATCATGGAATACAGTAAACTTTGTGTGAAATTTCTGTGAGTTGCATATATATGCACCTTTTAATCCTTTCTATAATGCAAAGGCATTTTTGGCTTGATGAGATGTTGGTATGAAAAGTGCTGGCACATAAAAAGATGTGCTTAGATATATCTGCTATGGTAAATCCCTTTCAGCTGAATTTCTGAATCTGCAAATTCTGACAGCTTTTTATTTAGTGGTAGAGCTGTTAGCACAGGTGTATATGGTAGTAGCTTAGAAATACTACCTGTGAGTTCTTAAATATGTATAAAGCAAAGAAATCCTTTACCTTCATTTGGCATTTTTAAGGTAAACCACACTGGCTCTTGAAAGTGTAATTGTAAATCTTGGACTACAAGGCTTTTTTAAAAAATGATGGATTTTTTTTTTTTCCTCAGAAATGTGGTTCAATCTCGTAGGACCCTGAATCAAACTGTGCATTTAGGTGGAGTTACTTTCTATATGCATCCACATCTTCGTTTTTATATTGAGCATAAAGACCAAACTTTTCGATCCCTGAAACTAAAGACGATATTAGAACACAACAACTCTGACCAGGATAAACCCAGGAAAATCTCAGAGTGAAGGAAAGTTAGTTACAGGGCTGGAAAACAAATTATTGCTTGCTTCACATGTCATTCAAGTGTGTTGGCTTTTCCTTAGTCCCTCTTTCAAACCCTGTTCATTCTTCTCTCTCAGTGGTTGCCCAGCTTGAGACAATCTGCATTTTCTATCTGGAGATTTTTCCTCTGAGTCCCTGAGAATATCTCCTTGTTCAGTCACTTTTTAAGGCTTGACTGTGGTTCTGCTTTCTGAAGCTGTCAGGAGCACTGTCAGTCTTAGCTGCCCTGTAGCTGCCCTACTTGCCATCTGTCCCTGTCTGTCACATGTGTGCTTCTTCTCTGTATTTTTAATGGTTGAGTGCTCAGTGTTTAGAGAAGAAGTCTCTTTTCTTCTCCACCAGCTCATGTCCAAAAACTGCTGGTTTAGTCTTTGTCACATGACGTTTTATGAATTGCAGAGAGTTTTATGGTGTACTGTAAAGTGTAACCTCATGAAGTAATGAGGCTATCAAATTATGTAAAGCATGAACATGACTTTGTATCTTTTTAGCATAATATTGAATGTGACTTTGCCATGCTTCTGTTTTCTTGTGTGCTTGCTCACAGATGCTTTTACTAAACCATTTATATGAGCTATACACAGGAAAATAGTGTTTGTTTATTCTTAGCGTTCCCTCACTGACTTCACATTCTTTACAGTTGCTGACTCTTTTTTTTTTCTTCTTCTTTGTAACTTTTATCAGAGAAGTCAGGTGGTTTCTTTTCCAATTGTGTCAGCTCATTCCTTTGCAAATCTTATGTTCTTCCTATATATATGTGCATATATTTTAGACAGAAGAGGTAAGAAGTCTATTGTGGAGAAGAACTTGTTACAAAAAAAAGTCCTTAATTTTTGAAGTGTGTAGAAAGAAATTTTAAGCTAATGATGCCTCAATAATTTTTTTGTTTTTGTTGAAAGTGGGTCAAGACTGATTTTGGCCCCGTTAAAATAAGAGCGGATTATTATTTTCTAATGTAAAGGTGACTGGGTACTCACTGCAAAAAAGGGAGTGGGTGCTTCTCTACTCCTGCTCTACAGACACAACTGTTAATAGTATTGTTTGGTGCTGTGTGTCTCCAGCTGAAGTGCCTGCAAGGGGAACAGCCAAGGAGGGGCAGATAGACAAGCAGCTCCACAACTGCAGTGATACTACAGGGCTTCTTTCTGTTTCCTAGGAATTCAGTTGAGAAATCCTTTGCTTTATTTCCTTTTTTCTAGTGCAAGATGTGACTGTTTTGGATGTAAATAACAATGGCATAATGACACTATAAAATCTTTTTATTTTACATTAATAGAAGCAAATTTTGTACATGCAGCTGATGGTGTGAATGTCTAATGCTTCCACTAATTGCAACAACTGCTCTTCTCCTAAATTTCTTGAGGAATTGATCAAATGTGCAATTAACTGATACATTTAGTGGGTGTAAACTTAATTACATCATACCCTACTTACGCAAAAATTACACGCACGCTTTATTGTGGGATTTGAGGCTTCATTTTATTTAAACTTGAGAATTATTATATTCTCGCAGATTAGCCTTTCTCTAGGTTATTTGATGTTCAGTTTTTAAGACAGACCTAGGCATCAGATTGCCTAGGTATTTTAACATAATTATTATAGTGTAGATACTTGCTTTGGAGAGAATGGTTTTTCAATGCTGACAAGTTAAAAAAAATTAATTCTGATTGATATGGAATTAAGGGTCATTTATGTTTATAGATATGGGCAAATGAAATTTTGAAGTTCATCTGTTCTAATTTGGGAAATGGTAAACGTGTCTTTTTGTTGTTGCCAAGCCTGTAGGCAAACTATTCCTCCAGCACACACACAGTGTTTTACTTACAATTGCATAAGTGTCCCTGGTGCATGCCTTGGCAATTCAGTCACATATGTTGTGCAGTCCTATCAAATAAAGTATCCTACTCTTGCATCTTGTGGCTATTGGATGAAAAGGAAGGGGAAATGGTTTCCTCAAAAGAGAGTGGTTTCATTGATTTGTTTGTTTTTATTTTAATACTTCTTACAAGTAGCAGAGAACACAAATTTCCACAGTTGAATAAGATATGAAGTCATGATGTCAGCACCATCCTTGTTTCAGTAGACAGAATGAATGCTTATCTACAGCTTCCCATATTCCTGTGTTACTATTGAGAAATAGTAATAAATGGGGAGGTCAGGTCACTGAGCAATCTTAACTATTTTATTGTTTATTTCCACTGATCTCAGTATTTCAGACTACTTGACTCAAATGCTTCATCTGCAACGAATCATGCTAACTAAACTTAGACTATATTTATGCTGTGAAGATTCAGGGGCCACTCTCAGATCTCCACAAGTGATATCAGTGATAGCAAACCTCTTCTCAAACGAAGAAATGTAGAAGTTTGCCGTTTCTTAGTTTCCTTGATACGATATGAGGTATACTTACACTTTCTAACAGAAATGTTCATATAGTGATCCAGAATTAAATTGCCAATTAATCAAAATAACTTGCTTCTTTCAAGACAAGGTTTGTTTGTCCCTCTCTTCTTAAAAACCTCAGCTAACTACTTCAGAGATATCACAGAACCATAGGCTTCAGATTGTTTGATAAGTCTTCCAGAACTTTATCCTCTCAGCAGTACGACCGAAAATAACCAGCTAATATGACACTTACAGTTTTCAGGGGTGTTGAATCACAGATTTACACAAATCATGGATCAGTGTTCTGCTAGAATGTATATTGTATAAACATGAAATGTTTTATACTTTTACAAAATTTTTCTACATGAATCACTGATTGTTGATTTATAGTAGCAGTAATTATTTTCCTGTTGTGGAAAATTGTATAAAATATGTTTGATTTATTTTGTAAACTAGCTGTCAGATCACTTTTTTCTGTTCTCTGTGGCTGGACAGTATTTATGGAATAGAGCAGGAAATATATCAGTGTTGAGATGCGAACTTTTCTGTAACTCTAAAAATTATAAAGAGCAAAATACTGAACGGTTGTTTGTTGATTGGTGTAGGGGTTTTTTCTTTGTTTGTTTTTTCATTTCTGTTTTGTTTGTTTGTTTTAATAATGGAGGGTGAATTAATGTTCATGGCAGTTTACTCTTTTGACCACAAAGAACAGCATTATGGTTTCAAGAGCTAATAATTTTCAGTACAAGTGTTTCTAGAAATGAGCAGACATCTTCAGATTTGCACTGAGGTCAGGAAAATTATTTTTTTGAAGGTTGGAAGTGAGAGTGAATAGTTATGGCCTTTAAAAGTCAATACTGATTTGCACAATTCCTGTTATGTTTGGCCTTTTTTATTACTTATTTATCATTGTTTGCCATTACTAAGAAAATCAGCTTTATAATATATATGTGCTTGATGACTGTAAACAGCAATTAGGATTTGAATTTGTAGGTTTAAAAGGTGTTATGTATTTTGTTTGTATGTGGAATTAATCTGGTGTACTTGCTCACTGATAATAGTCTGTTATGCATAAGTTTTTATAAGTATAAGGGCAGTTGAGGGATTGAGAGAGGACAGCAGAATATACTTCAGGGGAAAACATAATCACTTAACAAAAGAAAATAAACTAAATAATAGAAGCATCAAGCAAGGAAGAAAACCCTGCTGTATGAAATCAAAACCAAACTTGTAATAGCTTAAAGAATAGGGGAGTATAATACTGGAATTACTAGCTTTTTTCAAGTAACATTTTTTCAAAGTAATTAGGAATTGTGGGTGCCTAACTTCACACAGCGACTAACTTTCAGAGCTGAAGGCAGGAATCAGCTGTATATATGTTGTTGAGCAGCTTTCTTAAGTTTCTTTAAGATATTCCACCTAGTTGGTACACTAGGCACTTGCAAGTGGTTGGTAAGTGAGATGAAGATTTTTCTAGGCGTGCTCTACTTCAGAGCAAAACCTGGAGATTGAGGTGGAGGGGAATGTTATCTTAGGATGCCTGCAATAGAGCTGGTTGTCTGCATTTAAACTACTGTATCTTATTTGACCTTGAGTGTCTTCTAAGAATCACTAGATTGAGTAAAAGTGACTTTGAGTGCCCAGTTAACACACAGTCCAAGTCTACTTTTGAAGTAGTTTTAAATATTAACGGTAGCAGAAAAATAATTGTACTTCTATTCCATCCTCAAAAGTTTGACATAATTAATTTTTTAGGACTGTATTAATTTCTGTTTCTACAAGGTGTATATTATTGATACCTAGTGATTTAAAGGTCACATTACACATCCAAGATGCTACTGTGTTTTAAATGCTGATGTACCTGAGCATAGAATTCAGAATACCATGTCTTTTGTAGAACCTATAGTTAATTTGATTTAAAAAAAAAAAAGTTAATAACTTAAATAGTTTTTATGTATTTTGGAAAAGTTGAAATATGGTCAGAAGAGAAGAAACTGGCTAAGAGGCAATACTGAGTGTTTCAATATTTTGAAATCAGTTTCTTTTTTTATATCCTAAGTGCCTTACTCAGTAGAGGCAGCATCTGTTTCTGCGGAGAAACGCAGGCACATTTAGTTTAGTTTTGTACACATCTGTAAGTACATAAATGTTCCTCAGGCAAAATACTTGTTTTCCTTTAGTGCTTGATCGTTATGGTAGTGTGAATATTAGCACATATGAATTAGTTGAAGCCTAATGCATTCAAACGAGAACTCTTAATAAAATGCCTTTTTTTTTATAGGTAACATTTGAGGATTTTTAAAATGAAAGGATAAAATGTTAATAAAAGTAGAGTGGAATAATACAATGCTCAGTATTTTTGATGTCTTCCACCTGCTTGCATAGTAATATAATGAATGATACGAGATGATTAAAGAAGTTTCTAAATTCATTGTTAATCTACTTTGATGGTAGAAAAGCAACAGTGCTAATTATAAACGTTATGTTAAATTGACATCAAACACTTAAGAAATCCTAGAATTTAGGTGATGAGTATGTTTTAAATTTAACCTTTTGTCCTCTTGTGCGTAGGTAGTGTGATGCAAGCTCCAGTTGCATAATTATTTGTGCATTTCTTTCCCCCCTTAGTCTTCCCTCATTCAGTGAAGAGGGTAGATGATAGATGATACTCACTTCCTAAGACATTAATCAATATTTTATCTTAGCCTGGTTGTTCGTTTTGAGCCTCAGGCTCTGTTTACTGTAGGCTATTAACTTCTTCATGTATTTATATGTGGTGTTCATTGCTCTAATGTTTGTGTATCTCACAAAAAATAATTCAACACCCTTTTGAGGTCAAGATGATCTGGGATAGAATCACAGAACTATGAAATGGTTTGGGTTGGAAGGGACCTTCAGAGATCATCTAGTCAAACCCCCCTACCATGAACAGGGTCACCTTCCACTAGACGAGGCTGTTCAAACCTTTATTCAACCTGGCCTTAAGTATTTCCAGGGATGGACCTTCCCACATCTCTGGACAGCCTGTTCCCTTGTGCCACCTGTGGTGTCTTACCACCCTCATTACTTCACATCCAATATAAATCTACTCTCCTGTAGTTTAAAATTGTTAGCTCTTGTTCTGTTATTACTGTGTCACTACTGCTAATAAAAGCCCTCTCTCCATCTTTCTTAGAAGCCCCCATTTAAGTTTGAAAGGCTGCAATAAGGTCTTCCTGGAGCCTTCTGTTCTCCAGGCTGAACAGCCCCAACTCTCTCAGCCTTTGCTCCTAGAAGAGGTGCTCCAGCCCCCTTCATCGCTCCAACAGATCCATGTTATGTTGAGAGGCCTGGAGCTGGATGCAGTACCCCAGGTGGGGTCTCAAAAGAGAAGAGCAGAGGGGAAAAATCAACTCCCTCAACATGCCGGGCACATTTCTTTTTGTGCAGGCCAAGAGACAAGTTTTTGGTTTTCTGGGCTGCAAGTGTACATTATTGGCTCATGTCCAGTTTTCATCTGCCAATATCTCCAAGTCCTCTGCAGGGCCGCTTACAATCCAATTGCAAGATTAAAGGGAAAAAATACTGTGTTTTAGTATTTGCCCCCTTACTTTGCCACTTCTGGCTGAGTTAGGCATAGAATACTGTTTTATTAGCCACCTGGAGAATTGCCAAACTTATCACAGCATCTCTCTTTTAAGATGCTGATTTTGATTCCCTCTGTAGTTGCAGACCCACAGGAGAAAATTTAGTCTTTTACTCCAATTAAGCCACAAACAGACATAAAAGAAGAAAAGGTGGGTAAGGAAAAGAACTTATGAACAGGAAGGCAAGAGAAGTAAAAAGCATCACATTGCATGTTCATGATCTCTGGCCCCATTCAACTCTGATTTATCCCTAGGGTGGATCTTTCATAATCAATGCCTAGGGCCAGGCTTCTCTGAAAATCATGGAAGATGTTCCTAAAGTATAGGTACACAGGGACTCAGATTTAGGTGTGTACAAGAAAACTTAGTGGCAGAACTAAAATATTAGAAACCTTAACAAAACTTCTCATTGATTTTATACTTAACAAACTTCCTTTGTCCAGATTTTGTCCCTAGTCAGATCACTTCTTCCAGCATGCAATCGGTAAAAAGTTGTCGTGAGCGCATTGTGCCAGTGTGCTTTGGCCTCTGTAGGGCTGGAGGCTACAGGTATGGCAGAAAAGATGTGAAGAGGCACGTGTATATTGGCATTCCCCTCTCATAGCAGTAGGGTGAGAAACCTTGATAGGTCAAGTTCTACAACTTTGTGGTTAGACAGAAGAATCGTTGATCGTGAGTTCCGTGCTGCAAGCAGTGCACCTTGTGATTTATTGACAGCTCTGCAGGGGGAGCTGATGCGACAGCCAGCAAAAAAAAAAAAAAAGAGCCCTGGCCAGCGAGAGTGTACTCGTGGGTACTTAGTTTCAATACATCCTTGTTTTAATTGACAATACCTGAAGATGCTGCTAAATCTTAGATGCCTTAGGGGACTATTAGGAGCTGTCAACTCTGACTTCAAACTTTGACATGTTTGCATGAGTTCTCATAGGCAAATTCCTGACATCCTAATCATCTTCTACGAAAGATCCCATTTCATTGCTTAAGGATTTCAAGTACAGGCAGATTTTTTTCAATTAATCTTTCTCTTGGAAAAACACCCAACTGATTTAACAGAAATTTTTTCCCTTACAATACTTCGTGCACATTTGTGTCTCATTTTATTCATCTACTGCTGTTCTTCTGAATGTCTCCTAATCCTTATGCAGACAGTAAGCAAGATAAGTTTTAGCCTTACTGGTGAAAGCTTGACAAAACTGATGAGCAAACAATAATGGGCAATGATAGGAGTCATTTAGCCATACTGTATAACCTGTTTTTCCTCTAATAATAAATTACTGATAGAAATTCAGTGGCTTGGGGAAACTTGTCTTTAAGATGCTTGGGCCCAAATTATTATAATCTAGAGTTTGAAGAGGTTCCTATCAATATTTCATTTTCAAATCAGAAGTGTGAATATATTGTTTTAGACTTAACTTCTTGTATGCTCCTTGCCCAGTTTTATTGTAGACTATTAAAAATACTACCACTATCTGCTTAAGAGAATTAAGGTAATAATTGCTGGAATAGATGAGTAACCATTGCAAATGGATACATTAGTGAATATCTGATCTGTATCTTGCATGAAAGACCTCTCTGTGTATATATCCTTGGTGATGGGTTTATCTCTAGTTGGAATGTTTTTCTCAAGGTAACTTTGGATGAAAATAGGTGTTCTTCAAAAAATTGATAGAAATCCTATGTTTGTGCATTGTCAGTAACTGAAGCAAGTTGGATATAAAAGTTTAACCAAAATATCTTTCACCTTAATCTCATGGACAACTACAAAATATGCAAAAGAGAAGAGGTTAGTAGCCTTAAGTGTTCTGAAAACTCAGACAAATATTTCATATACATGTGAATCTGTTAAGTGTATAGGTTTTGAAATAGGCTGGTTTAGCGATTTAAAGTTGAATTTTGTAGTGGTTCTTTGCTTCCAAATACTAGGTTGAGCCATTTTCTCTGGGTCAGACAGAGCTGAATGTAGTGAGTCTTTGTCCTGTTCAAATTACTATTTCAAATTTTTATTTATCTTTTGAAGAAGTTATTCTGTTACCTCCCTCTTTACCATACTCTGGTACATTGCAGTTGGCTCTCTTGACACTCTTCACATTTTAACCCCTTGTTGCCTGTTGTGATGCAGAGGTACTAAGAGTATGTTGTTTGTAGGAGTGAAGAAAATTGCAAAAATCAGTATGCTCTCCACAGTCTTTTTCTAAGCTGGTGTGGTATGCCTCTTTTGAGGGCTTGCTTGTGCTTAAAAGATCATGTTGTCCTATTTAATGAGTAGAAAATTTCCTGGCTCTTGCATTTTAAAGACTCATGTTGTATTTCTTAGTTTTATACTTCACCAGCAAGATTGTTTTCTCTTTATCAGTTCTTAAGAGATTCTTGTTTTTGATTAGGAGTTGTGTGAATGGCAACATGCAGTTTATTTCTTGTCTGATGGAAATGTTGTTTGTAATCACTTACAACACCATCATCATCTTGTATTTGTAACTTTTTATTATTCCTATGAGAGTATGTAATTATGATGGAAAGGCTTATCATGAAACAAACATTTTCAACTGTGTATTGCAGAAAATACTTTCAATGCTTTCACAACACTTCAAGAAAGAAGCAAGTCTTCTATGTCAACAAGTAAAGAAAGTACCCCTTAGCTTCTTTAAAACAAATTTTCCAGTTGTACGCTTACCTGGAGTTTGCACGGAGGCTTTGGTGTGACTCTAAATGAAGGAAATACCTTTTTCAGTATTCTTAGTATGCTTTCTGTGCCTTTATAAATTACTTGCTGTTGCAAGAAAAAGCACAGGGGTAAGCAGCTTTGTAAGGAGCTTTGCTCCTTTTGAAACCAGCCTCTAAAACACAACTAGACAAAGCCATGGAAAGAAAACTCATCCAGAGCTATTCGAAGGTGCCAGAAGTACTTGAGGCACTTCTGTGGCAGAATCATTGAATGCTGAGTTTTCAGGGAAGGCATTAATATCCACAGTCTGCATTTACATTGTTTTCCTATGCACCTGTGTAGGCCAAGCTGTATCTCCAGTTATTGAGTCTCCAATAAGACCAGCAATTCCTATACTATGATCATCGCTATTTTTAAAATTTAATTTCAATTAAATTGAATTTAAATGTATAAAATTATTTAAGATGGACCTTCTTTTTGTGAAGTGTGTGGGAAGGCAATTTGACCAGATCATCTTCTAGATTTATAAGGGAGGTATTCATAGTGTACTTACAGAAAAGAAAAACTCTGGTAAGCCTTTTACCTTTACTACATTTTGGTCATGGCTATGTTGTAAATGAAAACAATAGGGATGATTGTATTATCAGTCAGCTTTGTATCAATATTAAAGTCCATTTCTGGTGGAATTGACATTACTGAATGGAACAGATTTTTTGACTCCTAAGGAGAAATCTCCCATCCTTGGAAATTTCTGACTAACCTTTTCCATTTACCAAGAAGAAATAGACTCAAAGTAACAAGGGGAAAAAAGAAAGACTGCAGTCTCTTACTCCAGAACATGTAAAGGCTGTGTTGGTTTTGGAGCATAGTGTTTAATAGGTGGCAGTATAAATCAACTTTGGTACCAGAAAAATGTCTAATTTACTTCATACACAAAGATTGTTTTGCTGTTTCTTCTTTGTTTTTCTGTGGGATTTCTTCCTTACTTTTTTCCCACTTCCTCTTTTTTCTTCATAGTTGCAATTTGCAGAACTTCTTTTCTGGTTTTCTGTGCTACTGTTTTGCTATTCTTACTGGTGTTTTTTTTCTGTTGTTCTGTGTCACATTCCTACCTCACCCTTATTTCCTGTTTTAGTTCCGTTGCTTCCTTGCTCCTTCTGTCTCCTTGTATCTCACACCCACTCAAGCATCAATCCCACCACCCAGTCCTAGGATTTGAAAAGCCTACCAGACTGAAGAATGATAGTTGATATTTGAAATAGAAAGCTGTGCTGTCTAGAGGCAATTCTTGAGATGCCAAAGAAAGCCCAGTCCTCTTCTCATAGCTATCAGAAAGGGATGATCCTGTGGACTTTTGGACTCTCCTGGCTTCTGGCTAATAAGTGTCTGATGAAATATATGCTTTTAAGTAATATGTCTTTTACAAGGAAGAGGCGCTTTCTATTTTTTTGGCCTTCCATGCAGTGTTGAGCTCATATATTCCAATGCTCTTCATCCCCTTTTTGCTTCTTTCTGGGCTATTGTTAGTGAATACATTTTGTCTTTCCCATCAGCTTTTCTGGACAACTTGGGATTTTTCATTACTGCCAGCAGAGCTCTGAGGATGGAAGATGCTTCTCAGTTATATTGCACAGTTGTTGCTGTTGTTACTATGTACATTAATTGTATTTCAAGATTGCTACCTCAGTGAAAAAGAAAAGATTCCCAGGATCTCTAGGAAGCAGGATGTGTGTGAGACACTGGGGCACTGGAATACAGGAGCAGTTTGTCCCAATGGGCACAAGTCAAGTGAGTGGCTAATCTTTTGGGTGGGCTCGTAGGTTGGCAAGAAGGGAAGGTGGGTCAGGTTTAGGGTGTTTGGGAGGCCTGCACCTGGAGCTGCTGGTGATCTGAAGGAGGGTTTCCAGGGCAGCTGGAGAGGTCGAGTGTGGAGGGTTTTTGAGTGGCCACAGCCCTTGGGCATTCAGGGAGGTCTCAAGGTTGACAAGACTGGGGTGCAGGCATTGAGAGTCCTCTGGGGCAGCAGTGTGGATCTGAGACCCTGATGCTGCCTGCGGGTGGGGTGTCCACGACCAGCTGGTGGTGCTGGAGTGCCTCGTCGTGGACCTGTGAAGGGGCTTGGTAAGCCTAGGACTCTAAAGCTTTGTTGGCTTTTTTTAACCATATGGGTGATCAAAATACTGGGCTGGGATGTCTTGTGCAGTGATGGAGTCTCTGTGCTTGGAAATGTTCATGAGTGGACACCGCACAGTGCCATCTGAGCAGACTGGCTTTGGGCAGGTGTTTGGGTATAGGAGACCTGTAGAGTCCTTTCCATCCACAATTATTTTCTGATTTGATGAGATACAAAACAGACTTGCTGGATAGCTTGTAGTTTTAGGGGCCTTTTTCTAATTTGAAGGCTTTCTAATGTTGCATATGCAGCTTGGTTTATGGATATTTGCAAATTGTCACTGTTGGCAAGATGCACACTAGCACAGAGAAAACCATACAGAAAAATAAGATTTGCCGTGCTAGGTGAAATCCTCTGGTCTGTCTATATGACAGCTTGCTAGCAGTCTTCACTATCAAACCTTTAAAAGAAAAAAACCCCAAAACAGCCAAACAGCAAAACCAACCAAACAAAACTCAACAAAAGCCAAAGGATTCTGTAAATTCCGTGTGGGGTAAGATTATGTTCTTTCTCTGTTTTACTCAACTCTTTTGCCAGAAGCAGTTGGGCACCTATACTTCATTAACTGTCATAAGCCCATTAAAATCAGTCCCTTCTGAGTAGACTAACTTTGGCAATCATTGCTGAAGTCTTACACAGAATGTAATGGTTTTTACTGTTTGCCACTTATTTTGTTAACTTTATATTGTCTGATTTTACCAGCTGCCCTCTTCATCCTGGAGGACAGATGTGTATCTATTAACTGTCCACAGACATGCCACAGAGACCTACAATTTTTAGTAAGATAAGAGCAAACAACAACAGTCTATTATTTATCTTTTATGGAAACCATTCTAATTCCTTTAAGTCTCTTTGTATTAGATCTTTTGTGTGGCATTTCTTTTATGTTCACTCTGATGTTAGAATTTTTAGAGATTTTTGGTATGTAGTATTATAAAGGAGGCCAAACTGCTGAATTACATAATAGTATATGTACTTACCCTGTTTTTCTCCAATCCTTTATTTTTGTTTGCCTAGACTGTATATTTTAAACAGCAACTGCACTTTCAGTTTCACTGAGCCATTCGTATGGCAACTGAAGCCCTTTTCCTTGTTTGATAACTGAGAATTTATAATCCTTAATAGACTATAAAAAGCTTAAATTTTCACTCCAAGAAGCCTTCAGTACTGTCAGAAAGAATTAAAGAACAGGAATGTCTTGCCCATTTGAATGTCATTTGTCTTGATAGTTGCTTTCTGGAGGTAGTTAAGATTAATATGAATTCTGATACAGTGTGCATGTATTTTCGTAATTAATTTCTGGACAATGACTCTCTTAAATACATTGCCATGTGTTTGTTGTTGACTTTCATTGTATGCCCTTTATATGGCATAAGTAATCCAAATTCAAGAAAGAGGAAGCATGGAATTCATAGCAAAACATATCCACATCAGATTCTTTGATAATGAAAGTTTTATGTCATAAAGCATGAAATTCCTGAAGTTGTTTGAGTTTTAATTCAGTGTAGTTACTCCTTGGAATCTAGACTCTCTCCTCTCCCACACGTGTGCCTCGTTCCTTTCCAGATATGCTAATCACTGTAGGGGGTGGTAGGGAAGATGAAAAGTGACAGTAACATAAGTTTACGGATCTATACGTGGTAATAAGAAAGTACAGACTTATGTTTTTGAAGTAAATCTGAGCTTTATATTCAGCAGCCTTGAACATGCATATCTTGAGTTTTGTTTAGGGATTTTGCTTGTCTTAAGTAGGACTTTGAGTACAAAAAATAGAATACAGTATTTATTTCAAAAAAAAAGAGCAAAAAATAATTAATCCAACCTTATATGGGCCATGATGTAAGATAATTCTAATAACTTACTCAAGATACCTGGTTCCATTCTTTTCCCCTCTTACTTCTCCTAGGATGTTTGGAAATGTTCTTCAGCCTAATCCAGATCCTGGAAGAGTAAGGCAGAGTATTTGGCAGGGGTCATTTAAAGATCATTTGCAAACAGCTGACAAAAATGTACCAGGAAGGGACATAATATTGCCTCTTAGTTGATGAAAAGGGCTTGATGCAAGTAAAATGACATTTAGATGTTCTTTATGATGTTGGAAAATGCCTGTACACATTTTGATTTTTCTGGAAGGCTGTTCGTATGTTTAATGCATTGCTTAACATTTAGAGTTATTCTGCTATTCTGAAAGCCTAATTTATTTAATTGCATGCCCATCAGATCCAGGGTTGTATGTGTACCTTAATGTGCTTTTCAACAAATGAGTCTGTAATTGTATTTCAGAGATAGCAGTCAAAGTAACAGATCTTGTCTTTACACCTATTTTGAACCTAATATGGATTTATTAAATTGAGAAGCTGCTGTAAAATTATTTTGGCTTATTAATTGTGCTGTTCACTTGGATGTGAAATATATGCAGTGCTCATCAAAGCTAAATAGTGGTGTGAACCTAAATAGAAATGTGTTAAGATATAAAATTGTACATATGCTTTTTATTAGTGAATGAAACCAAGCCCTCATTTGTTTACCCTTGTAGGAAAAGTTAACAAAGAGAAGGGCATATCTATCCATCTTGTTAGGGTATGTCATGTATCATTCCTCCCACATAAACCTGTTTTCTCTATTTTGCCTCATATTAAACTACATGTGTTTTTGAAAAGAAAGTTAGACTTATTTTCATCTCTGTATTTGTGGTTGGTAATCCTTTTACTTTTAAAAATGTATTTTCTTATATGATATCTGCAATGCCATCTGATAATAGTGCATTAATATTTTTTCCTCTATTTGTTGATGAAATTGCTTTTACCTCATATTTCAAAAGTCTCTTTAAAGCTACTCTATCGTAATCCCATTGTTTCTCATCAGACAGTATGTTTTCATACTGCTGTATATGTGGGGTCTGTGTGTAGTGATTGTCATGTTCACCTCAAAATTCTCATTCCTCATGTGAAAGAAAGTGCATAAAGTTTTCCTGCCTCTTTAGCTCTCAATCAGATCCTTAACTGCAAAGGATCTAGGTAATGACTGGAATCAGTTGAACAAAATAAAATGAAACAAATCTGCCTCTTATCCTGCAGAAGAGGGTGGTACTCCCAAAACTGGGTTACCACTTTGGGAATTTGTAGTTCCGTGTGTGTCAGACATTGGTGCAACTTCATAATTTTATTAGAAGACATGCACTGCATTTTAAGGAACAAGCTTCTAGCTTTGTAGAACAGATTTTAGTTAGGTTAGCTTCTAACATAGGTTTTAATATATTTAAATATAATTTTAGATTGGTTAGTTGAAAATAATATTAGAAATAAATGTTAGATATGAATTTATTCCCCTTGGCTTTTTGCAGATGGGACAGTACAAGCATTTTAATACAACATCAAGGATGCTGGTGTAAACTAGGAAGAAATACCTAAGATACAGGCTTGTTTTTTGAAGCAGATTAGCTTATCATGGAGTAGTGGTGGTACTTTCTTGCTTAACAACTGTCAGGGCATATATATTGCTATGCAGGAAGGTGCTAAATGCCTTTGATATGGGTCTGGACAGTACCTTGTGCTGGTGCTTTTGATGTTTACAGCTAAAGGGAAATATGAATGTTTCTGAACAAGTTCCATGCTCTTCATCTTGTGCAGAGCGTGAACACAATAGAATAATGAAAGGTTTCAGTTCAGTGATTTGAATATTGTAAGTAAAGTAATTGCAGGCAGTGAGCCTACGGGATAAAAGTTAATTGGGATGTGCATAGAGGTATTGAGATTTTAGTGGTGCAACAATGCCATGTTGAAACAGTATTTGTTAATTGGCTAGTGGATTTGAGGAGAAAAAAATCTGCCTGGTTTTAAGATGGTTTTTCTTTCATTTGCACTTGTTGCCTAAATGAGAGCTCATTATTCAGGTTTAACAGCTAGTAATTGCTTTGAAGGCTCTAAGTGTTACTGAATCAGCACTAGTATACTTAAAGTTATTTATATAGATTTATTGTGTTACTTTTCCATAAATAACTATGCCATTTAAACTTAGCCTGTTAAGGGGTCTTCATTTATATCATCAATAGTGAGGGTGTTCCCTCCTTTTCCCTTTAGTGGTTCTATAAGTACTTTTTTTCATTAATACTGGTATCTGCTTCATTTGTCACTGTTGAATAGAAAAACTGTCTAGTTTTAGTAAAGTGGCCTTTATAACAGCTTGTGCATAAATATTTTGATGACTAATGGTTTTTGAGCAGATGAGAATGTTTTAAATTCACTGATAGAAATGAGCTAATAGCTCTTTGCAAAGTTAATACTTTATTGATATTTTGTAAACTTTTAAAAAGTGATTATATTGAATAATACTAAACAATGTAGCTTTCTGTCACTTAGCTGCAAAGCCTAAATGCCTTCCAAATATTAACTATTTGAATATTCATTAATAGTCATCAAAACCTCATCTTTGTACAAATGTATTGACTGATCTAGTGAAGTGTTTATTGGGTTTTTTTTTTTGTTGTTCCTTGACTGCTCTAATAAAATAGCTGTATTTATCTTAACAACTCCATGTATATTACATTCTGTGTACTTTCAAGAGCAGAATTAAGACATTTATAAATGTAGCAGGAAGACTGCTGCTTGTCTTGTTTTTTTAAATCTGGCCTAGGAATACTGGCAAGCAATAAAAAGTGCTGGAGGGGTTTTAAAAATGTGTTCATGCTCATGGTACACGTATGAAAATTGCCCTTACCTCCTCTACAAGTACAAGGGTTTCTAGAAGGGAATATAATCACTGTACTCAATCTTAGCCAGGGTCTGTTGCTATTTGCAAATATCTTCTCCTTTTTTCTAGGAAGTGAATATAAAAGGAGCTGTCGTGCATTAAGTTTCTTAAACTGGTACCTCTGCTTTGCCGTCTCAGACCTGAGTGTTTGCGTAAGGTGGTTCACCCCTTTTTGAAGCTGTATGCCACAGGATTGTCCTCTTGTATGCCTGAACTTTGTTGGGAGTGGGTTTGGTTGCATTTTGTAATGTACACCTGTCTGTAGGGACCATGGCCAGGGGGAAGGTAAAATGCAGACTTATGGAAGACAAGGCTGGATGATTGTGGATGTTTAAAACTTGCTGCATAGCCAAATAAACACTTAATAACTGAGAAATTTCATAATTTTTTGCCCTCTCTTGTAACCTGGCTGAGGGAATGAGACAGCTTTCTGTGGCATGCTTTGAAAGAATCAATTTTAATCCTAAAAGCATGGGGCAATGCAGAGGTCTTGTCAACACCTGACAGTCTTGTTATGGATCATTCTTGTTGTGGCTGCTGCTATTAACCACAAGATGGTGCAATAAAATGAATTGCGGCTTTCATGTGTTCTTGCTTGCAAGCCAGTGATGCAGGAATATTTAGCTATCTGTTGTGGGGAAAAAAATTCAAAAGAAAGCTTGTAAAGATGAACTCTAGAGGTAGTAATATCCTATTTTTAGAAACTGTTCTGAGTGGTGTTTAGTGCAGAGATGCTTCTTCCATTGGAAAGTGATTAAACAGAATAACAAAATTACTAAATTAAATAGTGGATTGTTTAAGAATTGAATGTTACTAGTATTGAACTCTATTTCTTTTATAGATGTAGTCTGTGTGTAAAGGAATATTTAAAATAGATTTATCCATGATTTAGGTGTGATTGTGATGCAGAAACGTTTTTTTTCTGGATTCCAAATCTCTAACTCTCTTCCTGTATCTTTATGGCCTTGGTAATTTTTATTTTTGTAGTGAATGAAACAGTTATTTACTGTGTATTTCCCTTATGATTTGCACTTCATCATAAATGGATACATGCCAGACTGAAATCAAAACAGGTGATTCTGGGCCCAACTAAGGTACAGGAGTGTCCTCTTGCAGTACCACCGGAGGACAAATGCACAGTAGTGCAGGATCCCAGTGGTACTCTTCAGTAGCTTTACTGATAGAATACTGTTAGGAAGTATCCCTCTTTTTTTTTTTCTTTCTTGAGCAGAAGATGTATTCCCTTCCATTCTTTGAGTTGAGACCAAAGAAAAGTATCAGACCCCCTCAAGGCTATTGATCTCTTAGACACTGTTTTAACTCCTTAAAGATAGCCACAGAAGGCTGCATGCATTTTCTTTATTGGCCTCTGTGTCTGTCTTGGGCCTTTTCAGTGAAGACGGGGGAGTTTGGAGATAGCCATCAGCATCTGTATTTTCTCATAGTTCAAAAGAGAGATTCTAAATCTAACTTGGGTGGGTCATTTTGGGGGAAAAATACTGTTCATCTGAAGTTTTAGGCAGCTGGTGTCTTCAAAACTCACAGCAACTATGTCAGTAATCCTTAGCACTGAGCAGAGATAAAGCACTCTTGCTTCCCTCCTGCAGACTGCCGCCCCAGCACTGCAGACTGGCACTGTCTCTGCAGCAGAGCCAGGCGAAGGTGTGTTTTGGGTGATTATGGAACCTGATCCTGGTGTGGGAAGAAGTGAAGATGTTTACTCTCGGAACAGTTAGAGGTCTCTTCTTGCAGAGTTGGTAGAGTTGTTGCAGTCTCCAAGTCAGCTTATACACATGACATGCTTCCCTCAAGCTGTGTTTGCACTCTCAAGCTAGTTTGCTGGCTAGCTGAGTGCTGTTGTTGATGGTCATAATTCTTTAATTTTCTGCATCAGCAGTGAAGTCTTACTGCTGACAGAATGTAGTTTTTCCTTCTTGCAGGAAGCAACCATGATCAGTCCGTCTAAGAAAAGCACCAAGAAATATCCTTGATGCATAGAAAACATCAGTTATCTCAAATTACTTTTATTTCCACAACCACGAGATGTTGACAGGTTGAGTCATCTTTGTAAATTAGACTCTTGGAAATCCTTGTATCTATTTATACCATAAATATACAATTCAATCATTATTATACCAATACTGTAGGTAACTTCATTTGATACCCCCTGCAATGCTTTGGTGCTGTTGAACAAAGCTTCACCTGTTGTTTTTCTTTCTAGTTCTCTATATGATGGAAAGAATGAGCATGAACAGATCTGTGAAGAGTGGATACGAGTCCACAGAGCACTTTGTCATTTGCACGGACTGCTTATGTTCTAGCAGTGAGTCAGTCTCTTTGTCTATAGAACTAGTGCTTAATGATCTTAAAGCATTAAGATTTATTTGACTGCCTTACATGATCTGTCCACATTGGAACAACTCTTGTGAGGTAAGAGAAATGATTGAATCCTAATATTTCTTCATCTATCCAGCAAGATTTTATGGTGGTGTTAGATACCTTTTTGGCAAAATATGAAGAAAATTAAAACTTGCCTTTTTTTTTTAAATAATTCTTAAAAGTGATATTTTCTTGGTATTCTTCTGGTTATTTTGTGGATAATTTTTTTTATTTAACACTGGCAATGCAACTAATTACATGGCTTCATCAAGGAAATTAGGTGTATCATTTTCCCTGTTTTCTAGAATGATGTCTAAATATTCCATTATGTTGTGATCAGAAAGAGTATTCTACTGTCCTAGTCAACTGAATTTATTGTTATTTTTTTACTTTTTTTTTAACTAGCTGTTCTCACTGCAGTACAGAAGTAAGTATTTTCTCTGATGTGCAGTTTTTTATTATTTTTTGTGTTTTATTGAGATATCTGAATTTGACAGAAGCATGGCTACCTGAAGTAATTTTCTTCTGTTGTCATGTCCATGGTACATCCATTTCCAGACTGGCTTAGTTGGTGTGTCAGACTGAAAGGTGATACAACCATGGTGACTGATTCCCCCTGCCTCGTGGCAACATGAAAGTAGACTGATCTAATGACAAGGTTACGTGTGGGGTAAACACCTGTGGAGAATATCTAGATTTTTGACAGGTAGATATCAAGAACACAATCTTTTTCAATACTCCAGAGGGAACTTTTCTGTGGATCACTTCTCCCATCTGTCTTGCAAGAGGAAACCTCTGAGGAGCTGGATAATTGCATATAAGAAACCTCAGAAGGTACTTTGAGCACATGCTTGTTTTTAGCAGGCCAAACTTGATAAAAGATGGGAAGACAGTTTCCAAAGGGCCAAGGGTTTGAGGAGCTGTGGAGCTGTGACATCGTTCTTGAAACTCCTTTGAAACCTGCTGCAGGTAGAAAATACTTTATCCCTTTCAGTCTTTATGCCTCTGGAAATGTTTCCAAGATGTGTTTGAGAGTGGGAAGGAACCTTTGTGTTCAATTGCTGCTTACTGCTCAGCAAGCTGACAGTTCATTGTCGATTCCAGAGGGTGTCTGAGGGAAAAAGCTGTTTCCTAAGGAGTTAGCTCCAGCATGTGTTGGAGTGCCACAAACCTGCAGTGACAGAGCTGCATGGAGTCCCACTCGTAGTTACCTACCTGACTATACCATACCTGCTTTTACTGGTGCTCGAGGTGGAAGCCAATACTCTGTGGGAGAGCTGGTAACAAAGCTGCTTCCTTACTGCAAGGGAGTTATGTTTTACTAGTAAGTGTAGTTGCAAGTCTGTACAAACTGCTAAGTGCAATAAATTGATTTAAGTCCGCAGAGGACTCAGTGAAGAAATGGGGAAAATATAAGACAGCTTTGACTTCAGGGCAGATGACTAGTGTTTATTTTATCTTTTACAATTGCTAAATGGAAACCAAACTTGTATTTGCCAACCATGAGCCATGTATCAAAGACTTCCACAGCATAAGGAAGCACTGCATAAACATATGAGGTCTTTTAGCTTTAACTAGACATCTTGTAATTAGATTTATGTAAATGTATGATGTCTTTTAGCCTTAACAGGACATTCTGTAATTAGGTTTATGTAAATGTATGGTGTCTTTTAGCCTTAACAGGACATTTGGTAATTAGATTTATGTAAAAGAGAAGAAACACAGGTTTTGCGTTTTGCTGTTTGAGCAAGGTTTTCTAAACAAACGCGATTCTCTGCCCTAAGTACTGTGCTGCTACTAGACTAATTAATCATTTCCATGCTGGAGAGGGATCATCAAGGAATGACCTATAGCTTTGAAACTTCCTGGAGCTACTACTTGTGTATGTTGCTGAATAATTAAAACTTAAAATCAGCATTTTCTTTCAATTGCTGAGTTGTATGCTTTGATCAAATTCTGTGAATGCAGACTGAGTGACTTGCAAAGTTAATAATGTACAACTGCTGCTTTATTGCAGCATCTGTACTTGTCGGACTATAACTAGAGAGGTGCCAACACATTAACTCAATACACTTTCTACCTGAAATATCAGCTTAATTAGGATCATTTATCAAAATGACACTTGTTTCATAAGGCCAAATCAAATTGATTACTATTGTTTCTGCTACACTTGTGCCAGCATTAAGAGCAATACTTTCAGAAACAAAGGTGTATAAATATATATCTTGAATTACGTGAAAAGGTACTGCTAGAGGAAGAACAAACATTTTAAGAGTATTGAAATCTATAAAAGAAAGTACAAAAATCAAAACAATGGCGTTGCTTAGATAGTCTCTGTGATCATCTTATCTGACTAGTTTGCCCTCATATGACAGGGAAGAGCAGGGAAAAATTGTCACTGTTTTACGGATAGGGATTTGAGAATCAGAGACACTAAGGCTCAGACTTTGAAATGTGTTTACTCACCTTAATGGCTTGTGATGAGATTAGGAGTTACGTATATATTTGTCTTCCAAGTTTCTGTATTTAACTGACCTGAAAAGTAACTGAAGTTAAACTAAATATTTCATGTTTTGGGAAAGTACTAGTCAAAAACCAAAACAGTTTAAAATTCAAAGAGCCAAAATACTAATTTATTTTACAAAGGGGTACTTTCCTAGTGTTTAAGTGAAGGCTGTACTGAGTAGACATGTTTCTTAAAACTGAATTCTGTTTGGATCCTCTTATAGATGTAATGTGACATGCTCTCTTTTCAAATCCTTTTAATAATATTGTCTACCACCAGCTGTGATATGACTTACATATCATTATGCTTGTACGTTTAAGGTTATAAAGTTGGAGTGACCCTATCAGCCCTCCACTTCCCTTGGTAACTCAGAATTCAAAGTTTTTAAAGTGTGTAGGATCAGCTGGGGAAATCTGAGTGTTAAAGTAAATCTAATAAAACCACAGCTAAGAGAGAAAGCAGAAACTGCCATTCTGAGTAAGGTAATATTTTCTCTTTAAATATGAGGAGCTCAGAGATGGGATTGAGTCTCCTGTCTTTGGCTTACCAAATTTTGGTGAAGGTATGAAAAGAAATATTAGATGCCATCCACATGACCTCTAGCGAGCTCTTGAGATGGGATATTCACAAGATAGGCATGGGAAGAATGGAATGGCTCAGAAAAGATGAATGCAAGTTGGGTTCAAAATTCTTTCGCAAACGGTATCCAGCACAGTTTTCAATACTCCACTTTTGCAGGGAATTACTGTGTAGTCCTGATGCTCACCCATCTAAAGACATCAGTAGTTAGTTTGTTAATGATATGGATGTTTGTGACAGAGTTGAGAGCATCTGCTCGTGTGCTGGTTTAAAAGTAAACTGGTGGGAGAAATGAACCCAGCTCGAGAGATTACAGGTCAGAGTTACAATGTACAAAAAAGATTACAGTGAAGGACTGAGTTCAGGGTTGGTTCTGCACTACTCCCTGTGTAAACTGCTAACATGAGCCCCACAGTTGAAACATGGAAATATTTCCTTTACTTTTCAGTTTTGCAGAAAAAAGATATAAGGCTTCAGTTGATCACAATTTGATGATGTCAGGCTCTTTTGATGAAAGTCATTATATTGGGCTGTATAAAAAGCAACATCACCCGCAGGCATGTGACACGTGTAGTAAAGTTTCTGCTCTGTTCAGCATTGGTAAACCCTCTGCGTTATTCTGCCCATTTTGGACACTGTATTTTAGGAGACAGAAGAACCAGGTAAATACAATGTAGAAGAAAGAAATAAGAATACTCAGTCTGGAGTGTTTGATTTCCAAAGGAGGAACAAAGAGATGAGACAGTGTAGCCTAACCTATAAAAATTAGTATATTGATATAAATTTTAATACCTACTTTTATACTGTTTTTTTCCTCTAAGACATTTTTGTAATGCTTAGCTGGTGAGTATCTCATTTCAAGAGCTTACAGAGCTGATGTAGATGACATGAATTGTTTCTTTTATACTTTAACCAAAATTTGCTAAGGTTATGAGATTCAAGTCCTACCTCTGAAAAGGGACTCCTTCACATCACTGAACTCCTCCTCTTTAGAGGAACCATTATTCAGAAAAATGTGTAAAGTATAGGACTTCCAGAGGAGAAGTGAAGAGTAGAGATAGTTTATTCCAGCCTATACAAATACAGCTGAGAACTTGTGTATTTATATTGCAGTGTAAATATGGCAGTGTAGAGAGGAAAAAACTTCATCTTTAATAGACCTGGCAAGAAGTAAAACCAGAAAATTGCAGTAAAACCTTTTTCTTTTTCCCCTAAGGGTTAACAGACCCTTAACAGCAATACAAGTCAACCCCTGGGTTGTTTTGCCTGAAGATTTGTTTCCAGTGTCTGGAGTCTTCAGGAACAAAATAGAAAATACATTTATTATGACCAATAGATCTATTTGTCTGATATTTGAATTTTATTTGACCTTCATGACTTAAGCTACTGCTTTTTGGGGCCTATGTGCAGTCACTTTGGAAAAAGTGCTAAACCATATGTAAATAAAATAGTAGTGATTGAAAGCAAGTGAAGCAAGTGTAAGCCTTATTGTTGAGACATCTTCAAGCGTTAAAACAGTTGTGAAGATTAATTTCTTTTATTTCAGTGGCAACTCAAATATAGAGATTAGGCATATTAGATTTACACACTGGTTTTCTACTTTCATGTTACTACATGTAAAGAAACTTCTTAGTAGAGCAAACAGTTTTCTCTTGAAATGATGAAAAAAAGCAAGCACCAAAAATTCCCTTGTGTTCAGTCTTTGTTTTATGTTTGTGACATTGCAATATGCCATAACTATTTTTCATACTAAAAGAAGAGAAAATTGTTGCTACATTGGTTTTGCAACTGAAATTGAAAATACTCTTTGTTCTGGCCTATTTATTTTTAATTCTTTCTCTTTGGTTCTTTCTGCCTCTAGCAAAGTACCACTTCGCCCTAGCAAACTATTACAAGAAACAATATCCATGCTGCTTGTTTGCCCTATTCCATCAGCACACGAATCTGCATCAAAACCATCACTAGTGACTTTTCTGTTGCACTCACATCACTTACTGAATTGCTCTATTGATAAATTTTCTGCACTGATGTCTTGTTTACCAACTGTTTTTGCCTTATTATGGATGAACTTAGCCTTTTGTTTGTCGTACTCTTTTCACATGTTCAGGGGCTGAAGTGTCCCTTGTTATCAACTGCTGGAGTATATCCAAAGAGGGGCAATGAAACTGGCAAAGAATTTGGAGCACAAGTCTTACAAGGAGCAGCTGAGGGAGCTGGGGTTATTTAGCCGTGGAAAAAAAGGGGGGCTCAGGGGAGACTATTGCTCTCTACAGCTACCTCAAAGGAGATTGTAGGCAGCTGGGGGGTTGGTCTCTTCTCTCAAGTAACAAGCAATAGCACAAGAGGAAATGGCCTCCAGTTGCACCAGGGGAGGTTTAGATTGTATATTATGAAAAATTTCTTCATGGGAAGGGTTGTCAGGGTGCTGAGGGAAGTGGTAGAATCACCATCCCTGGAAGTATTCAGAAAATGTGTGGATGTGGCACTTGGTGACATCATTTAGTGGTGGACTTGGCCATGTTGAAGGTCTTTTCCCAGCAAAACAATTCTTTTATGTGTATCGGGGTGTAACCTCAGCCAGCAACAATATACCAACGTAGCTGCTCGCTCACTCTCCCCTCACCCACTCCCTGTCAGTGGGATGGGGAGGAGAATCAGAAAAAGGTAAAATTCACGGGTTGAGATAAGAACGGTTCAATAATTGAAATAAAATACTATACAATAATAATGATAAAAGTAGCAACAATAATAAGTGTAATGAAAAGGACAGAGAGAGGGAGGAATAAGACAAAGAAGATGACTGATGCATAGTACAGTTGCTCACTACTTACAGGATGATGCCCACTCAGCCTGTCCCTGAGCAGTAATTGGCCCCTCCCTGTCATCTTCCCCCAGTTTATATACTGGGGATGACTTTCAGTGGTATGGAATGTCCCTTTGGCCAGTTTGTCAGCTGCTCCTATCCGTGGTCTCCTGGCTTCTTGTGCACCTACTGACTATCAGAGCATGGGAAGCTGAAAAGTCTTTGACTGAGGGTAAGCACTGCTTAGCCACAACTAAAACATTAGTGTGTTATCGACAATATTTTCATACTGCATCCAAACCACATCACTGTAGCAGCTACTAGGAAGAATATTAATTCTGTCTCAGCTGAAACCAGGACAGTGTGGCTCTTAGGTATATGTTTTAGTGTCTTAGCGGTCTCAACAACAAGGGTTGGCATTTTCAAGAGATGACCTGCCTGCCTACCTGCAATTGACCTGCTTTGAAACTTTCCATTGATTGTATGAGCACCAAATAGGCTGAGTGTGGTATACATCCACTTTGCTTCATGGAAGTCCTCCAGAATGCAAACTCATCAGCACAAGAGGTTTAAACATGATAAGCCCAAACAGAATGACTGATATATGGCCAAAATACCCTCTATTTTTAAGATTTGTATTCATGTCTGGGCTGCTTTTGTCATATCATGGAGCTGGAATTGGAGTACCTGAAAAAACTCATGAATCCCTTTTGGAGGTATTTTCTCGTCTGTTGTTTTGTCTTGAAAAAGTTTAATCAGAACTGCTAGTTAGCTGCTTAATGTTTCAACCATACTTAGTCATGGAAACATGCCTTCTTTGAAATGTTCTGAGTTCCTTCTAGACAGTTGCAAATACTTAAGGAAGTCTTTTCTTTCATCGTTCTTAATGGTTGAATCTTTCTTTTTCTCATTTTATATTTGTGTGGTACCATTGAATGCCATATTTCCTCCCTTGCTGTTTCAGGTATGCTGTTTCTTCATGTGTACATAGAACAAGGATCTTCATTGCCAGTGGTATGAATTTAAGGACTGGGTGGAGGGGAGAGAGACCCTAGCTTGTCAAAATAAGTACTGCCCACTAAAACCTGAGTTAACAAGAATGCTAGCACAGTAGTAGGTCTTTCTTTTATTACTAAGTCCTTATACACATCTGTAGGATTTTACCTGACTTGTAAGCTAGGATTATGGACCCATCCCCAACATTGCAAAGGTTGTGAAGAATTGGCAGGGTTGTTATCAGTGTATATGAGGTTAATAAAAGTTTAAATTTTTATGAGAGAGATGCTGCTTTGTATGAGGGGGCGGTGAAATGGCAATCACTTCATTTTGATAAAAGATTAAAATGGTTTAATCATATCAAGAACATCCTGAAACAGAAAATCTAGTGGCATGTGTTTACTGTAATATCCCATTAAAGGAAGTAATTTCTTCCGTAACTAAAGCCATCATGCCTGAAATGATAGAAATTGGGATAATTCACTTCCTGTGACTGTAATTGCTGTACTAAAAATTCAAAGTGAAATTCATGCAGTAGGAAAGTAGCTATGATGACATTTGTTACAGCTGTGAAAGTTCATTGGGATTTTATTTAGATGATACTTGAGTGATGTTATTGAAACAGTAAGATAAAAACTTGGTTTCCAATGGACTCTAATTTGGAAATGACATACAGGAACTTTGGGCCTGCTCTCCTCAACCTATCTACAGTATATATTTCACTAGAAGAAACTGGATTGAAAGCGTAAGGAAATCTTTGCTCTTAAAAAGCAAAAATTGAACAGGTATTCAACCTGACCCATTCTGTGATTCTGTGACCAATCTAGCTTGAAGGAATTTGAACAGCACATGCTGTTGCTGGTCTGTTCCTGAAGTGGGACTGTCAAGGGCTTTGGTTCCATTTGGAGATATACTAGTATTTTTTGCTGGCTATGCTGTTAATGAGCTCAAAATCAACTGCGAAAGTGGTGTGGTTTTTGTTTAAAAAAAAAAGGGAGGGTGTGCAAGTAAACTCTTAAGATGATTTATTGCCACATGAAAAAGAAGTTACCTAAACTTCTAAATCTAATAAGGCAGCACTATATATAAAATATTTTAAAAAAATTATAAGTATTTGTTACTATGAGTAATTAGTTAAATTTCTTCCTTAAATAAATTAATAGTTAAACTGTCTTTCTAGGTTGTTGTTGTAGAAATGAAGTAGCTGATGGATCTTTCAGAAGAGCTTATTAAGTCTCTTCTAGACATTGCTGTCAAATACTTGTCCTTTTTTTCTTTTTTGAGACACATTAGGAGTGGGTTTTGTAAGAGAGAGAAGAAAAAGGTAGTCAAGTTTTTTAAAAAAATATTTATTTTTTTTCCAACTAAACATTTCATTGTGTCTGCAGGTTTCCATTCCTGTAACTAGAACCTATGTGAATCAACTGTTGCCTCCCCATAGCCACTTAAAAGGAGAGGGAAGAAGACAACAGGAGTTAGTTGCAAGTTAAAGGTGTTTCATATAGAAACTTTTCAAAAGTGCATTTGTTGCCAGTGAAAGATGTTGCTGTTCTGCCAAAAGCCCATCTCTTTCAGTGTTTCCCTGATGCCTCATACTTGCCTTCTGCTGGAGATGTCAGTCAATGGCTGAATGTGGATGTGGGGAGTGTTCCTTGCTTCTAGAAAGGGTTATTATATGAAACTCCATAATTGAAGGGGAAATGGACAGCAATCTGCTATACCTCTTAGGCCCACACAAATCTAATGGGTCTAATTTTAGATTGATTGTTGAACCATCATGATTGTAGCACCTCTTCGTCTCTCTTCTTCCTTCCAACCAGCTTGTTCTTCCAATATGCTCAGTATTCACAGTCTATCATATTTAAGTTTTGTGTTGAAAGTTATTGAATATGTGGGGCAGTTCTGAGGAGAAAGAAGGCCACTGTTGGCAAGGAGTGTAGAATGGAAGCAGACTCATGGAATGGTATCAACGTGGTCATAATATGTATGAGTGTATCTTGATCTGACTTTGCCCCTACTTTTGTGTAGCTCAGGTGTTTAGATTTCCCCTGAGAGTTATGTTTGAAGAGATATGAAAGGCGAGATCTCAAAAGGTATGGAAGCATCAGAAAGTTCAAATGTTTATACGTATTCCTGGTCATGCCAAATTTGATCTTTTCTTGTGGCCCTGATCACTTTATTTCACAGAGGAGGTGCCTTAGAGGCATCAAAGTGAATCTAAGGCCCAGTTTTTAACTATTTTTAGTCTAAAGTTGAGCACTGTGTTGTACAGATGCATCAGGGTACAATACAAATACTTGAGTCCAGGGTATAGTAAGCTGAATTTCGTCCATGTTAGCGCAAAAAAAGGATTTTCCATCCTATGTGAAACAAGAGTACTGCCTTTATACACAGTATTGCAACCCTTGCTGGCAGCTCAAGTACTACTTCTGAAGTACAGGCAATCCTCCTTCAGTGCATCACTTGTTTGTTTGTTTTTAAAACAACTATGTTGTCATTGGAAACAGATGTGGGATTCCAGGGAATAATACAGATGGCTGTGAGGTAAAGGGGTAGGTATTACAAGGACATTTATTTCGAATCTGTAGTTCCTGTACTATGTTAGCTGAAAGTGGTAGTTCTAAGTGGACTAGGCACCCAGAGAGTGCAGCTGTATGTGTTTAGGAAGGTGTGTCATATGCAGACAGTGTCTGTCTAGAGGAAGCTATGATGGGTATCCTAAAAGGCGGTCAACCTCACTTGTACCCCCACAGTGTGGGCATAAGAGAAGGAAGAAATTTGGACTCAGTAGCAATGATAGGCTTTCTTAGAGAGCTGAAAGGTTTGGTGTAGCAAATTCAAATTTATGCCTAAGCCATATTTGTATTGCACTGAAATCATAAACTTTCTCTTTCCTTTTATGCTTGACTCTTACAGGTATCCATTACAGAAAACATCAGTTTCTGAGACTATTCCACTGAATTTTGCAATGGTACTAGTTAATAAATTTGAGGAGGGCAAGCCTAGACAGCTCAGGTTTATTTTTTCCTTTTGGACTGTAAAAAAGGGAATTTAAAGATTGTCTTCAAGTTTGTTTTGTTATGCTTTTCACCATGGTCCCCAGAGTTTTTTCAGAGTGAACAAATGAAATGGCAAACAGATTGCAAAGTAGTGAAGACTTACCTTACCTTTGTTTCAGCAGTCTTTTGTGTTTACCTTAGTAAAGAAGATTTCTTTGTGTGTACAAACTGTATCATATGCTTATTTCTTACAGGAATGAAGACTTATCTACCTCTTAAAATATGTTTGACTGGATACAGTCTTCTGAATATAGTAAATAAACAAAAATGAGATACAACTCATTACTGACTGTCTTTTCAACAAGTAGTCTAAGACACTGTCATTTGTTACTACTCTTTTAAAATGATTCCTGTCTCCCGTCCTCCTGCTTTCCCATTTGTTTGGGTGGGCATCTGTATGAGGAAATGTCCTCATACACTTGTATGATGAGGATAGCAGCAGCTGTCTCTCAGGTTTTCGTCAGCAACCTCAAGGCATACTAGAATCATTTTGGATATTACAGAAAAAATTTGGTTTATATATGATAGACACTTACCTTGCTGTTGTAGAGTTGTAGAGTTACAGGTCAGAATGGAGTTCTGCAAAGTTTTTTTTTTCTTACTTTCCAAGAGAAACTCAGAGCCATGATTTCTTTTTAGTAGTGCCTAGCGTGCCTGCACTGTAATATATACAGAATCTGAATAGACAATAAGAACTGGTCTCTACTCCAATGACATTGGGGAAATTTTTTTTTTTAATTAAGAGCTACATTTTATAACTTTTTCTTATAAGGGTAAAGATGTACAGAGATTTCAAGTTTGCCTTTTCTAGTGTAATTTGAACCATCCAAGAAATAATGGTAAAACTTTGAGAAGTAGTCTTGGATTCTCCTGTTTTATTTTTACAATTTGTTGTAATTCCTATAAAAATTTTTCATCTTTACCATTCTTTTAGAAGTATCAGTGCTTTGGACCTTTCTGTTTCTTCTGGCTACTAAAAAATGTTACTTATAATAAAATATGTAGGAATTTGGTGCATTTGAGGACTCTATTTTTGTCAAGCTTGTCAGTGAGCTCAAAAGTTTGTGGAAGTAGTTATCAGTGAGTATTTTTTTTTTCTTCTGTAGGGAGCTAGATTATAGGAATTTTAAAATAAATTATAAAGATGTCTATATTAGATAGGCACAAAAATGTTTGTTTATTTTTTGTATAACCTGACGAAATCCAGAAGAAGGAAGACCCTGAAAAGTATGTGAAGAAATAAGATAATAGGTAAGGAATAATTGAGAATAACTTATGCTGAAGAAGGGGAGGTTGGAAAAAGGAGTCTTCTCTACCAAAATTACTCGTTTAAATTAAATTCCGTTCAATTCTGAACTGGATATAAGGCATACTTTTTTAAGAATCAAGATATTGTTATAAAATGTCCTGTTCTCCTATATCTGTGTCATCCATAGCATCTTTTCTCTTGGCCGTTTTCTAGTATGAAAGTTGAATATTGTTTTGCTTTATTGTTGTGTTAGGTTAATTTTCAGGAGCAGAATGTTAAGTATCTGTAACAAGGTGCTTTTAACAGAAGTTTATCAAACTGTGCTATTTTCTTTGGCAGTGGAAGTATTTTTATTTTATTGAGAAGATAAATAGATTTTGAAATTCCTTCTGAACCCATCTAGCCCTGGTATATGGGGCTCGTCATAGACAAGGGAGAATTGATTTAGTTGTAGCTTCTTGTTGAAATACTTGCAGCAAAAGAAACCTATCAGGATCCTAAGAGAGGGGTAAACTGGGTGGTTGAGTGGGAATATGACAGATTATCTGAATAATACTATCATAGATGTGCAAATTCACAAAGAAAAAAAACAGAAATGACATCAATTAAAATCAACTGCCAGAAGAAAATTCCATATGGAACCAGTAAAGCTTAGAAAGTAGTCAGAGGACGGATTGGTTAAAGGCAGGGTGCTTTGCTATATTAGTTAAATGCAATTTTCAGGATTTTGGGAATATCTAGTTCTTACAGAGAACATACCTCTATTTATTGTGTTATCAGTAGCAGCACCATCCTTACTGAAGTGTTTTGAGCATTTCTATTTCAGCAATGTGGTCATTTGCTCCAACTTGGAATTCAAGCCCCTAAGTTTTCCCTGCCTCAACTCAAAATTGCTCTAGATCTTTCTTAAATAGGACTGAATGAGTTTCCTTTCTGTTTTTAATACTGTATTTCTATCCCTTAATGATCTACACAAGAATACTTTGGGTTTTTTAAGCGCAGGCAGAAATAGCAAAGCTCAAAAGCTTAAAGTTTTATTAAGTTGCCTTTGCCTTTTGTTAACCTTTTAGTTATCTAATTTATGACTGGATATAGCATCAAGCTGAACACCTCATAATGGCCAAGCCATTAGTTCAGTTTATTGTTCTGTGTCCTGTTGCAGCACAGAAGCATTTAGTAACTTGAAAATGATCAGTGTTCAGAACAGCAGCGTAATTAACTCCAGTAGAGCACTAGGAACAGCACTAGTCGTTATTAAAAGGCTATGAAAAGTTACTGAACATAAAGCTTGATCAAAACTAAAACATTGTTTGTGGCTGGAACATGAAGGAATGCAAGTTAAGACTGTGTCAGATGCCTTTGGGGCAGAAGAGAAAAGTAACTGAGGTAAACTTAAAAAGGTGAGCGATGCGACGAAGTGCAGAATTCTAGACAGTGAGATGGGAGAGTCCAGAAGAGTCTTTTTCTGTAGTTGCCTTGCTATAATACTGGATTTCTCTTGGCGATCAAATTTGTTTCTGGATGGGAGGGAAAATGTCAATTTTAGAGTTACTTTCAGACTGGTCAAAATTTGGGGTCTGTGTCGGTGGTTAACTATGTGAGTAACTGATGAAAGTTCTGCTGGCATAAACTTCTCATTTAAAGAAAATACCAGTAACTTTGAAGAGAGTGAAAAAAAAAATTCTCGTCTGCATCTGAAGTTGTTGATGATTAAGGATTTTGTAATGCTTGGAGTAATTGCTTTAATTAGCTATTAAACAGGTTTCAGGGTCAATGTGAGAACAAGTTTCTCTCTTTCATTTGATTTAGTAGGAGCAGTTAATGATTATTTTTTTATTATCTTTACTCTCTTCTTTAGAATTATTTACTTAACACATGGAAGGCAACAGATATTTGCTATTATAAAATCAATTTCATGCCTGACTAAACTATCTTTTCCACCTCTGTCATTACTCTTGGTGCTTGGGGTGTTATCTTAGGCTTATTTGTGTTTATACAACTAGATTGCAGTGGGCCTTTGCAATAATTATTTGGGGATTTTGGACCCTGCAGCAACAAACAAAAAAATGTTCAAAATAGCAGATGTTCAAGTATGCTTGCACATGATTGTCATATTCCTTCCTTATAGAAAAATGACTGCTTAATTTTGGATAGTGTATAAAGCACATAGATGCTAAACAATTTCAGCTATTCTTTCCCTTTAAATAGAGGAAAAACAACTCAATATAGAAAGGAAGAATATAGAAACTGTTTAGTCAAGTGAGTGTTTTAAGTAAAAGTCTGAAAGCAAGATTTGACAATCAAAGTACTGACATTTAATGTTTACCATATTCCTTACATTTCTAACCTGTATCTTCTGTGTTCATGTTTTTTCATTTTGAGCTGATGAATCCAGTAGTCATATAGATTATGGAGCAGCTTTTGATTTCAGAATGACTTCTCAAAGAGTATGTACAAAGTTGGCTGTCAGAATGAAATGTTTCCTTATCAGTTTTTTGGGATGTCTAGCATCTGTAAGTCAGTTAAAATACTTTGGTATACAAAAGGGAAAGAAAAGCAGATACTGCAAAGGCGAAGAACTCATACCTGATTCCCACAATGATGAGCTGTGTGTGTACGTGATTCTGCCGCATAAGCTGAATTAGTTTGTTTCAAGTAACTCCAACAGTATTCAGATTAATACTGTAAATGACATGGGGTTTAGCTGCACTCTTGAAATGTAGGTCACATTGTATAATGTAAGACTAGATTTTTCTTCGTCAAGGTAACGTCCTTCTGTTGGGATTTGGGAATTGTTTTGTTTGTTTTCTAGATGGCCTCAGTGCCTCAGAAATAAATTACTTCTACTTGCTTGTGTTTTTTTAAATAATGTTTTCTGGGGGGTAAAGAAAAAGAGTAGCTGGTGTGAGTAGATTTTCGCTGGACCTTGTATTCTAGCTGGCATTAACTTACAGATTGTCTCTGATAAATAACAAAGAAGGTACAAACTGGGCCATTGTATCTTTCATAACTGTGAAAGAGGAGGTTCTCCTGTTCTGATATTCTGCTTGCCAGTTCAAGTGCCCTTGCTAAATGACTTTTTCTCCTGTGAAATACTCAGCATTGCCAGTATTTTCCTATTCATTAAAGAAGCACTTGTGCAACCTGAGCACCCATGGGTGCACCTGCCGCGCATAGTGATGTAGGAGACAAATTGTCCTGGAAAATACTTAAATGAAGATATCTTCCAGCTCTCAAGTCTGCTAGACACTCACCCTGCATCCTGCAGATGGGCATTAGACAAGGGGTATTCTGTGACTGTGGAGGGTGCCAAGGCAGTATTCTTGAGATTTCTCACCTGTCCTTCCACGAAAAAAAAGGTAAGGGGAACAGTTACACGGTTACAGTCTACATGTATGCCACAGTCCTATGTGCAGTTCTAATCACAAGCTAACACCTTTTCTCTGACATCTCTCATTTCTTACGCCTTTCAGTGCTTTCACAGGAACTAAGATGCTGAGTCTATCCAAGCGGGATGTCGTGTAATTTTTCGTGGCTGTGTTTTTTTTTTTGTGTACTGTGCACATCAGCAAAGCTGTTAAAATGGAGCTGAGAAAAGCGCTGCTTCTTGCAAGCTATTGAAATCAAGCTATAACAAGGAGTTTTGAGCAATTCAGAACATTAGAAACCTGAAAAACTGAAAAATGAAGTTGGAATTGTCTAAATTGAGTTGATTTTTACGACTGAGAAATGAATAGCTCTTTTAAAATATTGTTTCATACCTGTGGCTCTATCTTGACCAAAGTTTTAAAGTTCCTCAGCTATAAATAAATGAGCATAAATTTTGATTTGAGTCTGCTGTGAGGCTTTTAACTGTCCATATGTATAAAGCATAATGACTAAATGACTTCGCAGTGTTAAAAGGAGTCTTTTGGAGGACTAATATTTAAAAAACACTTATACCTGCATTGCAAAGGGAATGAGTCTGTATGGAGAAGATACTCCTCTCGCTACCGCATGCATGCTGCGGAGGCTTGCTAGAGGAGCAAGGTACTGTTTCAGGAAATAATTCTGATTATTTATTTTTTATATTGGTTTCATTTGGTTTTCCGCCCTTCTCGGGAGAGAAAATTTCTGGTTTTTGCTTTTCTTTCTTAATAGAACTATTCATAAGATAATTGGAGTGGCCTTTCTCCCACACAGTTGATCAATACAGAACTTAAACTCTTGCCAGCATCCACATTTGAGATTTGGCCTGGCTGAGCCACTACAGCAGTAAATAGACCACGATGTTGTGTTACATGACAATGCTCTTCGTGGAATTGTGGTGGGACACACTTCTCCCGTGAAGTCAGGTGCAACCAAAGATAATGCAGTTCTGAAGCAGTGGATGTTTGGGGGCTCCTGTTTCCCTTTGACTGACTTCGTATGTTTATTCATACACACACAGGTTAGGAGAAAGCAGCAGTGGGAATAGATATAAGTTATCTAATTTCCTACCACTGACTCCACTTTCTGAATTATACATTAAATGGAAAGAATCTGAAATTTTAAATAGAGTAACTTGGTATTGAGATTAGAGGGGGAAAAAAAAAACCTAAAAAAAAAAAAAAAGAATTTATGTACATCCAAATAGATGGTCCTTCTAGTTATTGTTCTTGGACTTTCTGCGTCCCGACTTGAACCTGCTGCCATCATCATTGTGGGAAGCAACCAAAAAGAGACAGTCATTTAGAGCTTAGGCATAGCAGGAACTAACTGCTAAGAGTTGCCTTCTATAAACTTTGGAGATGCTAGATGTACCTAAAGGACCTGGATTTTGTTGCCATTAATTCCTGGGCTTGGGGTGTCATCTTTGCATTTGGTTCTGGAGCTCAGTTTTTGTGTGACAACTATACTTGACCAGTCAGTTGAGATTTCATGACTGAAAAGGCTGAGTGGGACTATGTAGCCTCCTGAGTCTTTTGAGATGGAAACCCAACCATGAAGGCAAATTTAATTTAATCATTCTTACTATGATATCCTTGCACCATCATGGTTATTCCAGTGAAGGTTTGGCTTGTCTTAGGTTTTGTATTAAGCACTAAAACTATCTTTAAAACTGGTTTTGGCTTCATGTGACAGATGGTGACACTTCAAAACTGTACTATACTATTATTTTTTGCAATAAATTGGGGCTGGAGAGTACTTTAATTAAAATTGTGATTGTGAGGACAAATGATACCTCCTCTTTTTCACAAGCTCTTCTCTAGGAAATTGACATGTGTTCAGTGTGTTTTCTTAGGAGTCCTGCTGTTTTCATGGCTTCACCTTTCTCTTGTTGCAGATATACTTTTTAAGCAGACCGTGTCAGAGGGAGAAATCCTGGTTTCTGTTCTAGTTGAAATTATTTTAATAGTGAGAAGTAATTAGGTTTCTGGGTTTTATTCGGTGATTCGTTAGTTGATAGTGAAACAACCTATTGATTTTTTTTTTTTTTTTTTTAAGACAGTGACTTGAATTATAAGATGTAATTTCACCCTAGCTGAGTAATAGCATTCACCACCTGTATTTCCACACCAGCTGTTCATGAGTGGGACTGAAATAGCAAGGCAGCTTACTGTCACTTCTTCGTTATATGGGACAAAGTCTGAAACACAACAAAAGAGACTGGAAAAATCCAGATAATTTGCTTATATAAGATGTCATAGAAAAGCTGCAAAGAGAAACTTCTACCATCAGCTTGTACAGTTATTGAGCTATGGTTGAGTACCACTCAAGGTTGTTTCTGCAGCATAAGAAAGCTGCCTCTGTTGAGCTCTTTAATGTCCTGGATTGCTGAATATGCAACCCTCTTCTCTTTGTTTCACTGAGGGACTAGCACTTAGGTAGGAGATGGCTTAGTCCTGGAGACCAGTGGTATCCCATGCGTGCACACTCCATTGGGGTGCAGGAGAAAAACACCCACCACTTTTAATACCACTAGTAAAGAAAAGAAAACAACACAACAGTTCATCTAATGTCCCGAGTCCTCCTGTGTGGGCTCCTCCAGTACTCTTTGGTGTTCTACATCTTGGTGGAACTTGTGGCCTAAATGTGAAGATAAGTTGACTAGAACAGTAATAGTTACCTGCTCATTTTCTTCATTGACACGTTAAATTTAACAGTAGTATTCCCTTCCCTTCTGTCATCATTTTCTCTGAGATTTAACTCATTCACGTGTTGATTGAAGTCAGGAGCAACATGTCTTTTGACCTTGTGTGCTAAGATGGTATTGTCAAAATCCTTATTTAAAGGAATACAGTCATTAGCACAATTAATGAAACATTTTAAAGTATGTAAGGTTACCCATGCTGAGGCTTTACATGTTTTTCAGTGAGAAGCTTTTTATCACGTGTCAATTATTAATGAAATTTGTTAGTTATTACATATTACTGGTAATAGGCAAAACCCTTCCCCAACCAAAATTTGGGATGCACTGAACTGTTTTAATGCTTGATTTGGATTGTTGTCCAGTATGTATTGTATCCTTTTGTATTTGGTAAGATCTCTTTGCTTGTGAGCATCCTTTTTTGTTACTTCCTCTTTACTGTGACTATTTATTCCTGCCTTTTTGTTATCCCCAAAAGTTAAGACCTATAGAACTTCTATCATGCTGATTTTCTTTTGTGTAGTTCAATACTTTGTCTTCAGTAGGAACTAAGTACCTGACAGTGTTTCTGTAAAAGTTTCGAAAGACTGTTGCTTGTGTGTATTATTAGATAAAAGGAGAACTGAGCACATGATAAGTTACCTTTTAAGATCGTGTATTCCAAAGAGAATCAGGTCACTTAAAACTGATGTCAGGCAAACCAGGGTTTTTTTGATTTTTTTTTTTTTTCTTTCTAAGAAGAGTTTCTACATAGATGTTCTTTGTAAAATGCTACCTCTTTTCCTTTCACTCTTCCTTTTTTTCCCTGACTTCTCACACAATTACTGTGCTGCTGTTGCTATTGTTAGGAAGAATTGGTAGGTCTGTGGGTAGAATTAAAGTTGGTTTTATTTTTAAAGGAGGTCGTGATGTAAGCAACAGTTTATCTCCAAGCACAAGTTAAATTGGTTTTATGACCTCAATAACATCTTCACATATAAAAATGACTTCAAATTCAATACATTAATTGATGTGGAAAGAGTCCTGGAAGTCTTGTGCTTTTTTTTAGATGGGTTAAGTTGATCTGACTTGTGATTGAGATTATCTAGTCCAAAAGCTTATTGATTTGTTATTCACCATTCCACTTTTAGGCCATCTAAGTAAATTCCATGTGTAGGTCTTTACCATGTTGTCTATTACACGCTGTTGTTTAAAACAGATTATAACCAAATGGTTGTAGAATACAAGCAATGTCATATAGCGCACATGGACTAAAGCTAAATACAGAAATAACTGTGAGAATTTTACTAAAATTACTAGCTGTTGTATATGACTAATGCTGTGACAAATACCTGCAATAGTATTATGGGCTCAGTTGAGTAGCTGCTATCTATATGCACAGGTTTTATTGACAGGGACCATAGTGCTCTAAAGCATCTCTTGGAGTGTTCTTGGCCAGTTTGAACATCATATCCAGAGAAAGGCAACAGAACTGGTGAAGAAACTATAGAGAGTATGACTAGAGTCATATGAGGAGCAGCTGAGGGAGCTGAGGATGTTTAATCTAAAGAAGAGGAGGCTCAGGGGTGACCTTATCACTCCCTACGTCTACCTGAAAGGAAGTTGTATCCAGGTGAGAGGTTGACCTCTTCTCCCAGACAACTAGTGACAGGACAAAAACTGTGCCCGGGGAGGTTTGGGTTGAACATCAGGAGGAATTTCTTCACTGAAAGTATGGTTAAGCATTGGAATGAGCTGCTCAGGAAGGTGGTGAAGTCACTGTCCCTGGAAGTGTTTAAGAAGTTACGGGACTCGATGATGTTGGAGGTCTTTTCCAACCTCAGTGATTCCATGATTCTATCTTGCTATAATGATGTGGTCTGCTCTACATGACGAACAGTATCCCCTGAATTAGCAAGTGTAGTGAGTTAAAGGAGGCAATACAGGAATGTCCTCAAATTAATTTTTGTATATTGAAACCTCACTTTTGAAGCTGAAACTGCAAAGTTGAGAAGGACACAGTGACCCACATCTGTTACTTGTGTTGCACTGCATAAAGCTCAGTTGTGTATTTTTATTAAGGGTTTCTTATTCTGGTAATGCAACCGGACTTGTCTGTCTCGCATTGGCCTTTCTAAACCACCAGCGTGCTTGTAGCAAGTGTGGGTAGAGTCCCTCCCAAATCTTCGTTCGCAAAGCCTAGCCATGATGATTCTGATAAACAGATTCTCTTTCCCTCAGTTATTTCCATGTTTTTTTATGAAGAACTTGATATATGTGAATAACAGATTATCTTTAACATTGAATATATTTAACACAGAGTTGATTTTTAAAGGAGGTGATCATGTGTGTCAGCACTATTTTCAAACAAATTACATTAATTTAATTTGTGAAGTACTTAGCATGAAACTGATGCTGGAAGACAACCTTTTCTAAACTGTTACCTAAATCACAATAACAGAACACACTCACTACATTGGCCCATTTTTCAGGGGTCTGCTAAAAATTCCTGTGTTACCTCTGGGTTAGTGTGTGCAGGTTTGTTCTTTCTTTGCGCTTGACCGCTATCCCTTGTGCCAGCCTATACACATACATACCTACTCTGTGCATAGGCACAGCAGTGTCCATCCACCCACCTACACACTTGCCTCTGCTTGAAATGTGAATAGCCCATAAACTTGGTGTGTGCCAGCTAGCTAGCAGTCTTATGAGGCTCTCTTTCTGCTTTTTTCCCTTAAAGACTTTGAACAGGCCTAAACCGCAGCAGATGAGCCCTGTTTCATGGTGTACTTTGGCCTGTGGCCGTCAGTGCTTGCATGTGTTATAAGTTCTCTGGCAATCACTCTTTGGGTGCTGGGGACTCCTAAAGGGGCAGCTGAAGTGGCTCCAGTCAATTCTTATCCCCCTTTCCGTTGTACCAGGAGGGCTTTTTGCATCTTAACATTAGTACTGATGCTGATCCCAGCCTTGAAGAAATAATTCATACACTGCTGTATGGATCTGAGTAACTGTGAAGATAAAGGGCATGTTTTGACATCATAGGTGTCCTCTGTGGCCTTATGGGCTGGTAGTGTAAGCTTCAACACTTGGTATGTTCCATCATTCCCAGGACCTGTCATGTGTCATGATCCTTGCTTAGAAACTAGAGACAGCAGCCATTGCGGAGGAGAGGTTAAGTTTGTTCTCTGTCAAGTCAAAGAGCAAGGTGATGCCTCTGCTAATAGGGAATGGTGGATGCAATTGCATCTCTGTCCAATGCCTGCTGTGTCACTGGCAGCAGCTAAAAGAATGGTTGAGTGTGATGTACCTGATTCTCCCTTGGGAATTCAGTACTTAGCAAAGTTTCCCTAGCCTGCCTTCAGAATATGTGAAGGCTCTAAATCTGTTCAAGCTGTCCTGTGACAGGTATTCTTGGACTGATTTTCTAAGCAAAAAAATATAATCTCCGGGACTGGGTATATATGCTGCTATCCAGAAGTGTTTATGTGCCATCAAAACTCATCCTAACGTGTTACGAGGCCTTGTCTGAGTAGTAGTCCTGAGTGACAAAAAAAAATGGTAAAAGATCCAGCAGCTAAAAATGAAGACGTTTGCCAAACATGATCTCCATGCACGTTAATATGCAAATCATTAAGACACTCGAAAGCTGTCTTTTGACTAGTTGCGTATATTTGTATATCTGTGTGTATAGTAATTTGAGTACACAACTTCTACCTGCTAATCAAATATTGGAGTGTGCTCAGTCTGTGAACAGTTAAATGGTTATGTAGATATGCTCATACACAACACTGACTTGAGTATGTTAAGAATACATACAGAAGTCCCTATTGCATAGCTGTGAGAAGACCAAATACTGCTTAAAAATAAAATACTCTTATCTGTCCCAGGAATTTGTTAAATTCTAACTTCCCTAAATGTCAAAGGAAATACTCGTTGTTGCCATCGTTGCAATATTAAAGGTAATTACTTTCTGTATATTTTTCTTGAGGTTTATTTCTGAAGGTATTCTGTAAAAATTACTGGAGTTTCTCAGCTATTGCCATGGAACTCAACAGTTAACCTACAGATCTTGGGACAGTGAACAGTCTATATTCTTCAACAGCTTCACTGTATGGCTTAATTTTTTAGCATATTTTCAATATGTTTTTCTTCATAGCAATGACGATTTTGTTCTTCTACTCTTAGGTGCCATGCAGGGAGTCTGAGATACTATTCAAATTCTATTCCTCTTGTTTTTGTATTGCAGAGAAACTATTAACCTCTTCAAAAAAATATGGGAATAATATCTGTTACAGATATTGTTCTGCTCTGTAGGCAGATTTTGGTTCATGTTCTTGAAAGAATTGTTTTGATTCAGAAATTGTTCTTGATGAAAAGCTTAATTTAAAATAGCAATATCTATATCTCCCCAAAAGATAATTCTGAACTCTTTTCAGTTTTTCTCTCATCTTGTAAGACATGTATTATATTAACTTTTCACAGTTTAAACTTTGGTTAACCTATTATGGTAGATTGCAAAGCAACCACTTTGTCTCCACTTTAATAACATTCCCCCTCCTACCCCAAGAGAAACTTTGATTATTCCGTTTCTGTGGAACGAGTTCTCTTTCTGTTTGATGAAAAATAAGAATAATATAAATTACTGGTTTGTTTTATCCCCCCCCCCCCCCTTCAAGAAACCTTAATAAGGATCTTGTTTTTATTGTTCTTGCACAGAAATATATGAAAGTGTTGCCACTGTTGCCAGGTTATCAGCATACAGTGATAAATGAAATTCAGAGTTTGGGAAGGAGGGTATAGTAAGATTAAGTGCAAACAAAAAAAATGCTTCATGTCATTTGGGATATATAATACGATCATATCTTGCTGCCCCTTGCTCGCCTCTTCTCTTTGCCTCTAGCTACCTTTACTCTATTGGACTTTCATTTAACTGCCTTACTTTGTTAATGTAAAATGTATGAAGATTCTAAAATATTGCATTCCCTGGTATTATGTCTATGCTGCATATGTTAAGAAAAAGGTGCAAATTTGGGACACTGCACATATATTACTGCTTTGATTCTTCCCTACATATGCTGGAAGTTAAGGCCAAAGAAATATAGTTAAAATGTTGCTTTGCATATTAAGAGCTGAGGTTAGTTTTTTGATGGCTTCTGAAGTTGATCACACAGCTCAGTTATGTAATAGGAACTCTTTATAAAGACTTACGTGTAATATACAGATTTTTATGGAAATCTGGGATGATATAAATAATCGCCAGTAGGTCTGTCTTCTGAGTTAGTCACATATGAAAGCCAAGTTTTCTTTGTTTCTTTGTTGGGCACAAACCTTTTTTTATCTTATTCTGAATATGGTGAATGTAGTTTTGAAGGTTAGAACAAAATTAGAGGATCTTGCATTGCCAAAGTGTCTGAAGATGGTCATTACCCCAATGCTTTCTACTTGAAATATGCCAGTAAAATATACAAATGGTTGCACTGACTTAGTCTAAAGTCTCGTGTTGGCAATAGGATAGTGACTTTTTGTTGTTGCTGGACAAAGATCCCAGAATATTCTCCTAGTCTCTTGTGATTGGAGGTTTTTTTGTTGGGTGTTGGGGGTTTTTTGTTGTTTTTTTTTTTTAAATAGCTTGGAGAAGTTTCAGTCCAAAAAACCCACATCCAGTTGTTTTGTAAACATATGAAACTTCTCTGTTGCAAGTACTTGAGCAAGAATAAAAAATAGCGAGGAGTGCCCTCTATGAATTTGACACATATTAGCTTCATTTCCTTGGTTACTAAATTGGAAGGTGCACCGAACTGTTGTTCTGTCTGCATTTTCATGCTATTCATTCTCTTATAAATTACTGTCATATCTCAGTTACCTCATCTTCGGGACTGAGGAGTCCAGGTGTCTTAATGGTTCCCCAGATTAATCTGTTCCATGTGTTTCAAGGCGCTTGCTGTCCTTCTCAGTAACTTTCCCCTTTACATCCTTTTTGTGATAAGAGGAATCAGAAGTGTCCAGAGTATTACAGATGTGATTGTTCCATGAATTTATACCAGGGCATGATGTTCTCTGCTCTTGCTGCTGGATAGTTAGATTGTCTATAGATAGCAGAGTACAGTACAGCAGATCTGAGCAGATTCCAACAAATACTGCTGGGCAATGTGTTTCCAGAGTAACTACTGCCCTTGTCTTTACTTTGGTTTTGTGGCCTTCATAAAGTTATCTATCCAAGCACCTAGTTACTCTTACAATGTAGCAGTCTTGTGTCTTTAAGAGGTTTTTGTGAAGAACACTGAAAGATGCTTTTTTTGTTAGTAGTGCCTGATGGGATTTGCTTTTCTTTCGTGTGGAACCTCCTTTTAAGGTTTGTCCATCATGATGCTACTTTACAAAAGCTTTGATAAGTCTTTCACAATACGTTCTGTTTGTCTGTGTAGTCAGAAATACTGTTTTTCAGAATAGTTCATCTTATGGGTACATTCACATCAATGTAAAAGGTTAGAGGAATGGTCTTTGCTATCAAAAGTATGTTTTACATTAGTGTAATCACATTTGTGTAGCTTATATCACTAGAGATGATTTCTAGAACTAGTCTGACAGCATATAAACAGTGAAATGACAAGTCTTCAGTGAAGTTCTGAGGGTCACTGAAGAAAAAGGATCTTTCATAGAATCATAGAATCATAGAATAGATTGGGTTGGAAAAGACCTCCAAGATCATCAAGTCCAACCCCTGATCCAACTCCAATTACTATATCATGGCACTAAGGGCCACGTCCAATCTCTTTTTAAAAACCTCTAGGGATGGTGAATCCACCACCTCTCTGGGTAGGCCGTTCCAATGCCTGATAACCCTCTCTGTAAAGAATTTCTTCCTAACATCTAACCTAAGCCTCCCCTGGCAGAACTTGAGCCCATGTCCCCTTGTCCTATTGTTGGTTGCCTGGGAGAAGAGACCAACCCCCACCTGGCTATAACCTCCCTTCAGGTAGTTGAAGAGAGTGATGAGGTCGCCTCTAAGCCTTCTCTTCTCCAGACTGAACAACCCCAGCTCCCTCAGCCTCTCCTCATAGGACTTGTGCTCCAGTCCCTTCACCAGCCTCGTTGCTCTTCTCTGGACCCGCTCCAGCACCTCAATATCCTTCCTGAACTGAGGGGCCCAGAGCTGAACACAGTACTCAAGGTGTGGTCTCACCAATGCAGAGTACAGGGGAAGGATCACTTCCCTGCTCCCGCTGGCCACACTGTTCTTGATGCAGGCCAGGATGCCATTGGCCTTCTTGGCCACCTGGGCACACTGCTGGCTCATGTTCAGCCTCCTGTCGATCAGCACCCCCAGGTCCCTTTCCGCCTGGCTGCTCTCCAGCCACAATACCATAAATGCTAAAGCTCAGTTGTCTTTGGATTTATGCCCTTCACTTTCCAAAGAGGTCTTCTTCCTCTTCACTCTTGAGTTTCTTTTCTAGCATCCCTGTTTGATGTCATTTGGTGTGGCTTCTCTAAGCCGTGCACACAAGACCTCACCACCCCACCCAAAAATTTTGTAGATTGGACAGGAAAGATCATTTAGTTCAACCCCTTTCCTCAAGCAGGGCTGTCTAGATCAGGTTGTCCAGTAAAGTTTTGAATGTATACAATGTTTATATACTCAAATATACATACGCACATGATATATACTTAAATGCACAGACATGCAGGCTGTTTTTATTTCAATTATTGTGTCAAAACTCTTTTGCCTTCACCTATGAGCATTATGTAGGTGTTTCTTTCGTAGAGACTGTAGTTTTTGTAGAATCCCCAGGAACTTAATTATCTTTGAGTGTCCAAACTCTTTATCAAATTTAGTTGAAATTTGCCAACAACTTTAGAATTTAAATGTGACAAGTTAACAGATGAGGGACTGCCTAAGCCTCATTTCCTTGGAGGCTGAGACAGTCCAGGTTAAAAATGTCTCTATTTTTGGGTTCTTTTAGCATTGCCAGACTAATGTAGCATGAAGCTGTTCAACTGTGCTGGGAAATTAAGGATTGGAGTCCACTGTTTAATGTGTATTGTGTGAGTGTTGCCATTCCTTTCCAGTGATGAAAGCAGTGTATGTAAACGCTGTCCTGGAAATTGTTAAAATAAACCTTTATTAAGTGATAATGATAATATTAACAGACAGTATATTTTCTAAATCTCATTGCTGATGCAGGAATTCTTTTCCACTGTCAAAGAAGTCTCTGTATTTAGATTAAATGTGTTGGGCTCTTTTGTCACTTGTGAATCTTATTTTTCTGTTTTAGCCCTGTAGGAGCTCAGTGAAGTCAGTGAGAGTGTTTCCTATCAGATTCAATTTCCTGAGAGTCCATCTGTTACATCTCAGAGGAGAACATAAGAGGTAGAAGTAACTTCCTAGCAAGTACATCAACGTCAGCTCAATAGAACAGCAACTCCACAAGGGTTTGTGTCTTAAACAGTAAATGAAGTTGTTAGGTACAGCAAGAAGATTAATGTTGTGACTACTAATCATCTTGTCTTTAGCTTCTCTTAACTCTTAATTAAAAAAGCCCCAAATCTTCCTGTAATTAAGGCAGCTTCAAAGAAAACTTTGTAAAGCCAGGGATTTCGTGAGGTGTCTGGATATGTTTAAGCAAAAAATGGCAATCTGTGAAATAGTACAAATAGCAGTTGTGGTAGACTGTGTCATGATAGGAAAACTTTTCCAGAGGATTAGAAATACTTTTATATGTACAACAAATAATAGCATAGTGTGCATGTAAAGTGTCATTCCAATGACTGACAGCTTCTGAAAATTCTTTCATGATTGAAAAACGTGGTTTAAGGTTTGGTTCCTGAGCACTGCTTGGGTGGGGGAGGATGTTTTCCTCATCTTAAAAGTGAAATAGGAGGAGCAGCTCTGCAGTGACATTGCCTGCTGTGGTGAGCTGTTAGATTGCTTTCTGTGAGTGAACTTCACATGACTTTCATAGCATTGATTAATTTTGAAACATTTTTCAATATGACTAGCTTTGAAAGATGACTGTTTATGGGGGAAAAAAACAAGTAAAGGCAGTTAGATGTGTATCTGTCAGAAATGTACAGTACAAGAGAAGCTGCATTTAAAAATTCCTGATTTCAGAAGTAAAAGTGTGTTTACTGTTGGACTCAAAGCCAGACTATGAAGTGCTGTGTTGCCGTGTTATGGAGAAGTACAGGTCTGTTACAGTACTGCACCTTTTTGTTTCTCTCTCCCATTTTTGTCTTTCTCTTCTTCCTCTTCCTCATACCCTGCTGCCTATGCCAGGTGAGTGCAAGTGGGATGAGGTATTAAATTGGTAATTTGAAATGTATGTAATGATAAGAATGCAGCATGGATTGAATTAGGTGATAGACTTCTTTCTGCTTTGTAACAATATTTTCAACTAGTGATGGCCAATTAGAGATAGTATTCGACAATTAATGGGAAAAACAAATGAGATGTGTAGTAATTGCATGGTGGTTTAAGTTGTACCTTTAATTAAGTTTAAAAAGGTATTTCAGGTACCAGACAGAGTCTAGGTATTGCTCAGTGGAATAGGTAAGTCTGTGTTAAGCTTTCACACCCAGAAGTCTCCTAGCAGCAAAGGCTTCTTGAAATCTGCCTTTAGCATCTCTACTTTATTCTTCATTGTGCAGGTGGTTTGGATATGTTCATCCTGGAAGAAACACTGTTCTTACTGAACGAAAAATGAGAATTGAGTAGAACAAATTCACACTTGGATTACATGAGTTTTATCCACAAGGACGTTTCATCCTGGTTTTCAGACATGGTGAAGTAGAGGTCAGAGGCTTGCTCTCTATCTGTCAGCTGACTTGTCAAATGCATCTTCCTCTTCCTAAAATAATTTCTGAAGCTATTGGCCAATTGTCAGATTAGAAAATAAGATAAGGTTCCCAAAGGTGCTAGATTTCCTATTCTGTGATTGTTGAAACTAGACATTGAAACAGTACTTTCTCCCTGTTGAGAGGGGAGCCTCTCCCTATCTCTAACCTCTCCCCTCCTCTATCTTGTTTGGTATTCTGTCAGCCAGCTGGCTGGCCATAGTACAACTGCTAGACCCCTTATAGAATGTGTCAGACAATAGTGTGCAGTGGGGAATATCATAGGCTTCCTGACAAGTGTTCTTACGTTGTAAATGGATGGCTTGTAATGTGAATTGGGTAGAAAACATTGTGTTTTTTGATAGAACACATCTTTTCCTGTAATATGCAACAGTGTAGTTATTTCAGGTAAGATTTTTTTTAAGAGGACTGATGGTATACTTAAAGCACGGGATACTGAATAGATGTCTTTTAATTAGTTACATATATATAAAAAATAATGTTTCATTACTAATACAGAATATATTAGCTGTTTTGTAACATAAACAATAAAGTCTGTTAGGAGTGAGGCACATGCTTTCTGGGAAGAATTATGTATAGGAAAAATACTATCCCAAAAGCAATTGATTACCTCTTCATAATTTTACATCCTTTAATATGTTGCATTTTGACTGTTCAACACTGAAGATGGATTCTGTTACTATGTCCCCAAATGCTTTTTTTTTTTCTTTTTGAACTAAAACAATATCCCACATCATGTTTCTGTAGGTAGCAAACCCTACAAAAGCAATACCCTGTGTCATGTTTTGTAGATTTGCTTTGGATTTTTTTTTCTTAATACATTTTCAGGTTTTCAGAGGTTCTGCAACCTGCTTTTTCCTGTTTGCATTTCTGAGGCAATGTTGTTCTGTTCCAGATTTTGTTAATAAAATAGGTTCACAGTTACACACATAGTAGGACAAAGAATTGTGTTTAATCACATCAGCAAACATTGATATGGTATTCAATAGATACAAAATTAAGAGAGTAAAATAAACATTGGGGTATTGAGTAAGAATATCAACTCCCATCCTTTAGATTCCTTACTGGGGTGATTTCCTTGCCTCTCTTTGCTTAGGGGACAGTAATAGCAATGGGCTTCACAGCTGTTGCCAACAATTATTAAAATAATTGAAATTGTATCAGCTTGCTCCAATAATGAATGTAGTTCTGCTTTATCTTTGTGAAGGATTATTGTACATTATACTGAAAAAGAATTGTTTGAGATCCTAGAATTATCTGCTACCTCCTTTTAAACTGATAGAATCACAGATAGAATCTGTGAAGATGTTCTGTTTATTCTTGCAAACATGATATTACTGTTACTCTTTGTGGTTTATTGGGGTTTTTTTAGCAATTGGATTATCTATGGTGCTTGAAGTATTTTTGTTATATTTCATAATATCTTTTCTCATAGGGCATGTATGTAATGTTAAGATATATTCAGTGGGTATCTTTTACTCATTTAACAAAGTTTGACTTAAACCTTAATAAAAATTTGTCTTCAGATTAAGCATTACATGTCATATATAATATGCTTTAATTTGCATTTAGCAATTACAGCTCTGCCTAGAAAGAGAAGGTTGATTTGATTATTCACACTTAAAGATTACAGTAAATGAAAAATGAAAATGGTTTGACTTGATTTCTGACATAATTGCTTCATTTGGATTGGCGTCACCTTGCACCATTTGTTGAGAAAGGGGGACTGATTTAATGTAAAAGAATTGTGAAAGTGATTAACCAATGCTGAGGTTGATAACATTTAAATAAAGCTTTATATGAAGATCAGTGGAAAGAGGAGAAAAAACTCACTTTAACACTACTGTAGTGCATGCTTTTTTAAATCTTAACCCCTGTGTTACTACTGTAATCTGGCAATAAGCTTCTCCCTATTATTATGCGCTGTGAACATAAGAAAAATAAAATAAATGATGTTGGGAAGAAGAGGAAAGGGAAAAGTAATTTTTTGCTTAAATCATTTTAACATTTTAGAACAGCTGTTTTGTGTTGATCTGTAACAATTTCTTTCTTCTTAATGGTTCCTGAATAAAATTAGATTTGTCCAACTGTGGCATTTGTGGGGCAGAGTCCTAGTCTGAATTCTTTCTTCCCTTTAGAGCTCTTTGGCAACATCTGTCCCCTCAGCTTCTGTGTTCTTTTCTTCCCTTGGCACTTGAAAATTCCTTGATCCTCACAGCTGTACACTTAACCTCTTGCCTGCCAAGTGAGAGTGCTCTTTTCTGGTACTAACCAAGTAACACTGCTAATTGTGTTGAAATATTATCTCCTAATTTCATCTTGCCTTAAAAGATAGCAGCATTTTGTTTTGGAATTAATGAAAGAATTGCACTCCAAATGTCTGTAAGCTTCTTAGATGTTTTGATTATGTAGGCTTTTCTGTATCCTTGTTTACAAAAAGGGACCCTTCTTATGCTTATATGTCAGCTTGTTTTGCTGCTTAAACCCAAATTCTTCCTTGTTGCTGTATGTATTCCCACGATTGAAGAGCACTGGTCTTGCACTGCAGGCAGGCAGCTTTGGAATGAACCCTTTGATCATGACCTGCCAGTAAAAACCAATTTGTCAGAGTCCTGGCTTCCCAGGTATGCAAAATCCACACTGCAAGTACTTTTGAGTAATGCGTCTTGCTACTTATGCTTCCTTCTTAGTAATAAAAACCTCACCGGTGTTAATTCTGTTCTAATGCACTTCTGGTCGCATCTGCTGTTTTCTGCATCTAACAACCACCTTCAGTTTTTAAACTGAGAGGTGGTAACTTTTTAGTTTTAGCCTTAATACGAACTTTCTGAACTGTATTGCATTTTGTAGGTCTCCTGTATGTTGTGAACATCATCTGTTATGTTTTCTCTGTTTTCCAATTTATTTCAGTAGTAATTTTCATGTGTAGAGAGTATCAGTGCTGGAGCCGCTCTCTTGTAATAACTTTTGGAACAGCTGCAGAGTCAGCTGGTGGTTGCAGAGTTGGATTTGAATACATCCTGGGAGCTGCTTTTGAGGCCAGTGCCTTGTGGCCTTAGGGTCAGCTGAACTTCTGTTGCTTTAGGGGAGCTCATTCCTGATATTATTCCATTTCAGACTGTTACTTTGTAGGGAAGAGATTGAATCCTGAATGGGTGGGGTTTTTTCTTGTTTCTGTCATGAGGTCACCCTTTGTTTCCAAATCATCAAATTCAGCTTCCCAGCAAAGAAAATTTCACACTTTGTGGCCCCTGCTTAACCACCCATGGCCTTTGTCAGGCAAGCTGTCGACTTTGGATGACAGATAAGAAAGTATGTGAACCCATTAAAGATGTTCTTTTTTGGCTTGGGCATAGGTGTGTTAATATTCTGTGTGCTGCCCTTTATGGCATAATCGTGGCAGGTATTCACTAAAAACTGCAGCAGATCTAATGATGATGGTCTCCCTCATCTACGTGTGCATTCACAAAGTGGACATTCTTCTCATCTGTATCAAAGCAAGACAGATTTTGCCAGAAGCTGTAGCTGTCCTATCTTGTATATTTTTGTTGAGACTAATTAATTATAATAATGGAGGCATTTCAATATGGCTATCACAGAACCCAAAACTAGAAGTCAAGATGCTGCTCCTAATTTTACACTCGATCCAGCATTTATAGCCTTGACAAAGATGTAAGTGAACTTGAGAGGGGGGACAAGGTTAAAAAAGAATCTCTGGCAATAGAAATTCCTTCTCATGAAGGGAGAAAGAGACATAGGCCACAGGACACTTGTTTCAATTTTACCACTTTGACATCATCAGTACCCATGGTCCAATAGATCTTTCTCAATGTGCTTGACCTTGCAGACACAAGGTCTGAGTGCTTCTAAAGAGGAAATTTTGCCATCCAATGGATGTATTGTCAACTTCATTTTCAATGAAAAAGTGATTGATTTATGTCCTGTCTCTGCAAAAGATTTAAATTGTTCATTATTGGATAGTTTAGGCATGCTGTATATCTTTCAAATCTTGTCGACCAGTATTTTGGGGTAAGATTGAAGTGGTGGAGCGTAACAATATCTCAGTAATAACTAGGAGCTTTGTAGTGCATGATAGCTGTCAGCAGAGACAGTGATATATGGTATACATTGTTAACAAATGTGGTTTCTGGATATCTGTAATGGTTTACCTTGCTCCCCCAAAAAATCTGTGCATGGGTATCTTTTAGGATGTGGGAGGAGACTTGTCTCCTGAGTGTTGAAAGCAAGCCCTTTAAGTCCAGTTTGATGAAGTAGTTTGTAATAATGGCTTGTTTATTAAAAAAATAACAAACCAAAACACCCAAACCCTGCCTCCCAAAACAAACTCCAACAACCAAACAACAAAAATACCCACCAAACCAAACCCAAAAAATAATTAAAAAACTAAAACAAACAACCACAAACAGGCTTTACAAAAGTGATTATCCCAAAGTGGTCATCACCTATGTCATATTTAAAGAAAAAAATGCTAGTAGTTGCTCAAACTTACGAAAACAAAAGATCTGAACAAGAGGGTGTGGGAGCAGAACATAAACAGAATATAGAGTGGGACATGCAAAGAAGAAAGGGAATCTCAATGTACTGGACTTGACTTCGAAGAAACAAGATCACATATGGTCACATTTCTGTGATTGTGCAGTTGTATGTGAAGGGATATGAAACATGAACAACAATAAACAAGTAAACAAAGACTTCTGTACAGTTTTTTAGCTTTTATGACCTCTTCTTGTAGCTCTTCTGAAGAGTGGGTAGTCTGTTGTCAGAACTGTTGTGTGGTGCCAGCGGCGGAGTAGAGATGTTGATTAGAAGGTTCTAATTGGTTGCTGTCAATTATAGGTGTTGTATAAGCCAGTGAGAATAGATGTTATGTTTGCTTCTGGCATTTCAGTGTCTTTGTGAAAAAAATAAAAAAAAAGGCACTATAAAGAAGAGCTATTAGCTGAGAATTAGCAACAGCATATAGCACAAAGAGAAAATGTTTTATTAAACTATGAAGAATTATAAGTTTTAGATTCATGCCTGAGGTGTTTGTGGCTGTGATGGGGCTATCGTAAGAAAGTGGAACCACTGCCACCAGAACCCTCAGGTGTTTTTAAAGAGATTGTTAATTTTCTTTCATAACAGTTTTCATCTCTTTATTTGCATTATTCTCTCTGCTGCTTTGTAAGTGCTGAAGAATTAAGTAGAAATTTCAAAAGTTGATTGCAGTATCCTTTGTCCTGTTGATATGCTGCTTTATTTTCCAGATACAATCTAAAGAAATGTATAATGGAATTATATTAATCACTGAATTGAAAATAAGGTGAAGTTTTGCTATACCAGTCAAATTCAATTTTAGGTAGCTTTCACATTTGGTTAGAATGACTGGGCTAGATAATTAAGTTTACAAGTAGCATAAATAGAGATATAATTAATGTTAAATGTGAAGGCCATGTCAGTCAGCAATAAAATGCCATGTCCAACTTCCTTGAAAAGATTATCTTGCAGTGCCTTTGAAATTTAAATGTTACTTGCAATGTCATGTTAGTCAGTTTGTGCTGGGAGGTTTGCAGCTCCTGGAACAATTATAGTATGCTCTGTTCCTCATATTCTAACTTTGTGAACAAGACACATCAGAAGTCACTCTTATGCATCATCAATAGCATAAACTGCTGCGCAGACTCAATACTAAAGTCTTCAGCCTTTGTATTTTGCCTGACTTTTTTAGTTCCCTTTAATTAGTTTACATTGAAATGGTGCATGAAAAGAATTTCATACAGGTTCTGGGAGGCAGTTATAAGTACAAGTGTCTATAGTTAGTTATTAAAAAAGATAAATAGTAGTTGTGGTAAAAATTGGTCTTTTGTCAAACATTTTTTAATTTAAAAACTTTGTAGCCTTACTGTATTCCTGAATAATCAATCGTCATCTCATGGGAACCTAATTTAGTGGAATTTCATACTAAGATACTTCAGTTTTATATTTTGGTGAGATGAACAAACTCAAATGTTTTGAAACATTTGGAACATGGGAAACATGGGGATTTTTTTCCTAATATTGGTGTCATTTTTACTATTGTGAATTTATCTCTAAACTACTTAAAGAGAAATGCATCATCCTTATTTATACTTATTGTTACATAAAGATGTGAGCTAATTAATTCCTACCTAGTTACTAGGTGATTATTTAAAAGGATGCCCCTAGTTAGCTTGCTATAGGAATTATGTGCTTGCTTGTATAATAAAAATAAAAAAAAAATACCAATGTTAGCAGTGAAAAGTGTTGAACCTGTAAATATTCTTGCAAGCAAACACTACCTGTTTATCCTTGCCATAGTGACTGATGGGTAGCAGATATCAATCACTCAAAAAAAAAAGTTTCCATCGCTACTGAATTTAAACAAGTTATTTACACTTGTAAGTGGTAGAACATGCATATGGGTCTGAAAATGTTTGGGGGGTGAGGGGAGGTTTTCACTTAAAATTATTGAAATTTGGATTGTATCTGTGAATAACTCGAAAATCTAAATTCAACCTGCAGCCCTGTATAATGACCCTATATTTTGTCATTCCTGATCTGAATAATACACAGAAGGTAACCTACTGTACTGAAGTCTTTCAGCTATATAGATCCTACTGTTTTCATTGACATAGAGGTCTCAGGTATGTCACAAGTTTCAACACACATGCGAACAAAATAGTTTGCAGTAAAATAGACTTTCTTGATATTCAAGGAATCCTGTGGAAATTCCCTCTTACTCCTTCTCCCCCACAAGAATCAGCAAGTAACATAGGGGTGCTAATAAAAAGGGACACAGCTTTATAAATTGGGTAATAGAATGTTAGAATGTGAAAACTGTTAATTTTTATCATCAGAAACCTCGAGACTGAACATTTTAACGACTGTGGGGGACAAAAATAAAGAGCTAGTTCACCATTATGCTTTGAATATAGGTTACCCAGCCGTCTCATTTACTTAATTGGATGTATTTTTTGGCCCTTCTTTGTATTCAGATATTTTGAAAAATAGTTTACACATTGCTAAACAGGAACTATATGAAATATCTGCTTTTGGGTTGAGCAAACTTAATATGTTAATCTTGGCTTAATTTAATTTGCTCTAATGTTAGTGGTGAATTTTTAAATGGTTCATTTGGTTTCTTAATTATTGTTAAAGGGATTTAGTGTACTTTCAGAATACTCATATTGTTGTCAAGTGCAAAACCCTTTCATCTGGGTACATTTCTTGCCTTTCCACTATACAGGAGATGAGAAACAGTAGGAGGGGAATCCTGGTGATTTGATTGCTCAGAGACAATAAAGGTTTCTTCAAAAAGGCTTTTAATGTCATGATACATTTTATTTCCTGTGATGTAGTGTGAGAGGCATAGTCACTGTTCATGAATGCCTCAAGCTGTGGTATTTTACTGACCTCTTGGGAGGCTGTAGGAGATGCTGAACCAATGTCAAAGAAGGAGCTCAGAGGAGGTCAGATGTTCACACAAAACTCACAAGTTTTTTTTATCATTTGCACTTATCTGTTTATAACAAGAATATATGCATTTTTCTTTATGGAAAAGCTTTCCAGTTCTAAACAAGTTCAGTGGGTTTTAGGCAACCTAGCTTATGAAATCCGTATTTGCTTGTAGAGGAGATACTGTGCAGAAGGTGTATGCTGCCCATGTTACAATGGTAAAAGCATGTAAAGTAATGTGTTAATGTGGTAAAATACTGTGGAGAGTGATACACATGTAGAATTACACAGTTGATCTGAAATCACATTTGCCATGCTTCTTTGAGAGCCTCACTTTCAATGTTCCCATTAATCCATTTTTCTGGGGACTTGTTTTGAACACAGATTACTCAAGGGTTCAAATAGTTGTGGGGGAGAAAGGGAATGAATGGCTCATCCTCAGTAAATGCTTTTTGGCCTATGCTTACAAATATTAACCTTTCACAATTTTATTTACTTTTTAAACATTTAGTATGTAGGAGCCTAAGACAGTGTAAGTTGTTGTAAGTTGCACTAAGACTTAGAGAGGTGGGGGACATAAATAATTGACTAAAAAATTTATACAGCTGCATCTGCAAAAATGATTCTGAGAATTCCTTTATCCCGTCTGAAGCCAACATGTCTGTTCTTCCATCCCCCATCTTCTGTCCTTACTTAGGGTCATCTAGTGTATTAGAGTGATACACGTGGTAAAATTGAAATACCATCTCCACAGTGAACCTCAGAACATTTTATACGTGTTTGTATCTAGGAAAACTATCAGTTCATTTGGTGGCTCTCAGTTGGAAATGCAGTGCCTCCAGGTGTAAACAGTAAGGTCATTGTGGGGAGTTGCTTCTTGTCGAGTGAAGATGAGATTTGAATGCAAACAGTAGGAGATAAGTTTGTATTTTCTACTGAAATTACCTTCAGGTTACGCTGTGACAGGACTACAAATTGAAAAGCAGCAGACCTGTCCAGCAATGCACTGCTGGAATGTGAGGGTAGCATACCTCATTAGTAAGACTTGTTCCTGAGTGGTAGTGGAATGAATTCAGCTCTCACTGTGTTTCGTGGTGTGTTTTAAGTCATATCTGTGTAATATGCTTCAGTCTTGTGACCTGACTGAGAGCATTATCACTCAGAGTTGTCACAGTAGGAGCAGCTACATTACATCTCCAGCACACCCAGCTGGGAGTCATCACTGGAAGTTCTTATCAATAGCTTGTTTATACCTCCCAGGTAAGTAAGTCCTCAGGACTGTGTCCAGTGTTGCCTTTCTGTTGATGCCTCCTTTTTCTTGTCTTCTTCTGAAAACATGGCTAAAATCTCTTTTGTTTGGAAAAGAAATTAAAGCAAAACCTACCTCTTCAACACTTTTTTTTTTTTTTAACTTGGTATGCTGCTAGTTCCTATCTGGAAAATTAATATGTCTGTATTTATTTTCTTAAGATGACCCTCACAATTAATTCATAGATCCTTACTGTTCTCAGTGAGAAATAGTTATCTTTTCCAATTTAGATCAGATATGGCCAGTAGGCAGTATTTACTCTTCGTTCTTCTTACTTCAGGGTCTCATAAGTTTTCTGATGTAAACGAGTCACTTGTATGTCTCTTATATAATCACTTGTGCATCTCTTGTATGATTTTATGTAACCACCATTAAAAAAAATAATTAGCCTATTTTCCCCCCGCCAGTAGCTTAGAGTTTGGAATGAGTAATATTTCAAACTGTATATAAGTTTTTTGACTTAATTCTAGTGGATGTTGCTGGTGTATAGTCTTCTAAAAATCAGTAGGCAAAGCTAGTGATCACAATACCTCTGTAAGGGACATTTCAATTTCTTTATCCCTCCCTATCCACCTCTCCGGAACCTTCTTGCTTCATCATTCAAAGCTGAGTCAACACTAATAGTTTCTTTAGTCTTCTAATATTTTGTCCCGAAAATACTTCTTCAGTAAAATTCTTTAGGCAGACACATGCCTGGTTGGGCAAAATGTCAACTGTTGTCAGCCAGTGACCCACTTTAGCTTGTTTCAGTGGGTAACCATACATGGGTACATGTTATTCCTGTCTTATGGAGGGGTAATCCCAGATGTGAGAGAGGAAATCAGAACAGGAACTTTTGGTTAATTTCTTCTTTTTATTTGTGCTTTTCTCATTTTTTTTTCCCTGTAAACCTGTCAAGAATGCTAAGCTTCTGGCTGTTGTTTGAGCTGACCTTCTCTACATCTCTTAAATACTGCTGCAGGGTCTTACATGCTTGGTCTTCACTGGTTCATCTCACATAACTAATGCAACAGGTTGCATCAACAGTTTATAGTGTTTCAAGACCAAAACGTTGGTTAATTTAGTTTCTTTTGTATTAGGTTAGGAAAGAGAATCTCCTCCAGTTTTTTCCTGATGAAATGCTGATATTATAGACCATTATTATTTCAGCTGTGGTAAATCTCTGCATCTGAGCAATTTTTTCCCTTTGTGAAAATTAGAATAAGCGATGGATACACAAATCAGCAGTGCTGGATCTTCAAATGTCCCACAGTGACTGTTTCTTCTCTCTTCAAATTTGATGGTGGTGGAGTATGTAAACATTAAGATTTTTGAGCTTTTGGGAATTAAACAAGATACAGGTCAATAGGTTGCTTTTTTTGCTAGTCCTCTGCATAGTTGAGTAGAAACTATAATTATTAAAATACCTCAATTCTTGGAGTATCGTTAGCAGGTGCCTTATTGCTGCTGCAAGTCACGTTTATCTCTGCTGTTGTACTGTTAAAGTCAATTCCGTTGTTATGGGGCCTGGAGTTGGTCTCTAGAGCATTCCTGAGACCTAAATATATTCCAGGCTTTAGGGTTGAAGTTTTTTTTCTGCAGTGACAAAGAAAAAACTACTGACAGTTTTATTTTCTAGTCTGTGCCCCTTCTAGTTATTCCTGTCCATTTGTTTGCTCCTGTGTGTGGCCTCTGTCCTTTCTGAAGCAGCAGTGCAAAAAAAGTGGAGAACGGAGAGATTTTGAGCAAAGTGGTTTCATGTTGATTGATTACACTTGAATGAGAATGAAATGGGGGGAGGACAAAAGGGATCAACTCTCCTGCTTTTGGGACTCCAACTACTTTTAATGTCTGTCTGTGTGCCACCACTATATGCTATGCAGACATATGTTGATAGTTAGTAAGGAATAAATCTTCATAACACCTCTTGCACAATTTCATTATGCCTGTAATAGATATCAGTGAATTGTTCCTTGTGTCTTTCTCGTAAAGATAGTTTTACTTACCATCACCTTGTCTTCTCTGTACATACCACACAGGCAATGTCCTTTTGTGATGTCTCTGTTTAGGAACTGGGCTCATGGGTGAATCTGTCCCTGCTTGACTCTCTCACTAATTATCTAGAGAGAAATAATGAAGACATGTTTAATGTTTGATTTCATAGTCTCCCCTGAACTGTATAATATAATTTATCAGGGACAGTACTCTGCATGCATGCCTCAAATTACTGTTTGACTGTCAGCTCAGTCTTTATCCCGTGAGGTTTAGTTTGTAAGATAATGATGCTAAGGGTGGAAGCTCTGAAGTATGAGGTGTGTGCCTGAGCTTTTAGTCAGTCCTGAAGGTGAGTGGAGGCAAACAGGTAATGTTGAACGGTGGTTCTGGGAGGCCTTGCTGAGGCTGGTAGATCTGGGGATTGGCATCGCCAACAGTGGCATCAGGATATTCTCATGGGGTCTCATTGAGAAGCTGGAGCCAGTGTCTGCATTCAAAACCTGTGAGCGTCCAGAAGAGCTCAGAAACATACCAGCATTTAGCTATTTATCACTGTGGAAGTTCAGGATGGCAAACACAGCTCCATCGAGGTTGGCTGTACTCTGCTCCACAGGCAGGGCAAGCTACTATTTCTTGATACGATAGAAATCAGTCCAGACGAAAGCCTGAATTGGCTGTGGTGTAATCAAGCAGAATTTGAATTACAGGAAGCAATGGAGCCACAGTGGTGTCAGCAGATTCAGGTACTGTACGTCAGCCTGGGGTCACATCTGGGTTGGCTGCTCAGTCTTCAGACTTGTGAATACCCCCTGAGATAGATTAACGTTACATCAATTGGCTTAATATGCTCATTCCACCTAGTTGCTGTGTAGGTGTAAACCCCCTTACCTACCAAAAATTACATACCAATTACATGCCAAAAATGGTATGCAATTAGCCCAGATCATGATGACTTGCAGAAGAATTACACCCCTTCTTTCCCCCATATATACTTCATTCTTCTGGTTTTGGTGCTTCCCCCCCATCCCACCCTGCCCCATTTCTAAAGTATTTCTTGTAAGATAAAATGCTGTAGAACAAAAGCACAAATATGCATTAATATTTTTAAAATATAAAATGCTTTAAAAAATGGTCATTGTGGTCATTATTCACAAATATTATATGTAGGAGTGCTGATGAACCAAAGGACTGCTTTACACTACCTCTAAATATGTTGAAATTCCACTAAACAAATGAGGAAAAGTATAAAAATGCCAATTCTCTGCACAGGTAATTGTAACGTAATCAAGATGTGAAAATAGTGTTATTGATAATCTAGTAAGGGAAAGCAGCTTGTACTGCAGCATTTCCCTGATAACCCCTACTGGTTTGTGTTATTTTCTTTTCTCTTCTTTTCAGAGTGTTGTTTCTGTATTCCACTTACAGTGTGAAAACAGTGTCTATGAAAGCATGTAGTAATCAGACTGACTGTAACCTGGATGAGACTGGATTCCTTGAGAGTGGGAGGTGTGCCCACTCCTGATAGATTAGAATGGAGATCAAACAACATGGAAAAGATTTTATGTAAAAATTAAAGAAGGGTCTAAATTACATTATTTATTTTTACATAGGCTTCAGTGGTGCATCATGACAATGGGTTCATTTAGAAAACTGAGTAAAAAATTTTGGTATATAAAGCTATTAAATTAATCTTTTGCTTTGGATAGCTATATTTAATGGGAATATTACTGAGTATCAGGTGTTTTCAAAGCCCCTGTTGAGAAGACCAAAGAGGTCTTAGGTCTAACTCTCCTATCCTCATAGGAGGAAGCAGCAGCAGGTGTTGGCAGAGGATATTCCATGGGAAGAAATAGGTGCTGGTTAAAGGCCTGTTGCTTTATGCAACTGGCTGAAGATAAGACACAACAAAGTGTTTTGTTTTAAGTTTCTCTTTATACTTATGGTGTGTTTTATTTATGGGATATTATGGAGAGCTGAGTAAGTTGGAGCAGAGGGATTTTAGTTTTGACTGCCTTGAGAAACAGAGAAGGAAGAAGTTGAGCATTGCCCTTACTACTGTACCAATCATAGGTAACCCATGGAGGACACTGCTGAATCCACTTACGTATTCATTTAATTGTGTCATAAGTGTCACTTGTATTTCTTGGGTGCCTTAAAGTAGTTTACTTTAGGGTTTTAAAGTTCATTAACTTTCCTTAGTGTACATTTTTACCACCTGTTTAAGTTACAAGCTTTCTACCTTAGAGGTACTACTCTCAAGCAGCAAGTTTGCCTTTTCACTGTAGGGTTTGACTGACTTTTCTGTTCTATACTTTTCTCAATCTATGTGTGGCTTCCTGGTTCCTTATTTCAGAGACAAAATCATAATTTCTTTTCTGAGTGTCAGTGGGAGACATGAACATCTACTTAATGTATGAGAATATACTGAAACGGGGAGAAGGGCCTTGGGTAAGTTGCTTCATTAGGCCTTAATGTGTTATTAGGCTACTTTCACAGCCTATAAGCCCACTATTCTGTGACATTAGTAGCCTGTAGTTGTGATATCAAAACACGTGACATTTCCACTATTACAGCAGCAATAAAAGACCTGTCAGACAGTTGGAAGTTGGCACAATTTCTACAAGTACTGCTCTTCCTGGAATAAATGCTGGAGACTATTAAACGTTGCTGATGCTTCAACACCATTATGGGGAACAATACGAAGAGAGCTTCAACAGTGGTGTTACTTGCCATCAGAATAACAGGACTGGATAAAATATGGTTATCTACAAGGAGGTACAAAGGCAGAACTGGCTTTTAGAGATAGGTAAGGTAGTTGTCCAAAATGGACATATGGGCAAAATGGCCATGATTTTGCTGCCTGTATTGCTTGGGAAGAAGCCTCGATCAGTTGGCTTGCTGTAGCTGCCATGGAGGGAAGGGTAAGCTGAGGGATGCACTTTTGTTTCTACAAGGCAGCATAATTGTTACTCAGGGAGTTGCTCACCCTTGGCTCTGCAGAGAAATTAGCAGTCATCATGTGGGGCCAGTAGGGAGAGGAAGGGGTTCAGGTTTACGTTGATCTCAATTTAGGATATCACTTCAGCAAGACCAGTAATAAAGCCATGATATTAATATGTAATTTTTGGACCTATTTATGTAACAGTTTTTGCTGCCTTTGGTATGACAGGCCTGTGTAATTGGCTTTCAGTTAATTTAGATTTCAGAAAAATATGTTGACAAATGTAATTTTTCCTATATCGAGTAGAGGGTGCTATAACAACAGAAGGATCTTTGCCTGGAAGAAACCAAAAACTAGAATAATTATAATCAGATAGAATATTGCTTTGGAACCCCCCCCCATTTTTTCAAAAGCCTATATTATTTTTAAAAAAACAGTCTGGATTAAAAATTTCGAGTAGATCTAATTTTTGAATTGTAGTAAGACTGAAAACTTGGAGCTACAAGAATTTTGTCTACCTTTACATTGTGCAGGTAATGCTGACACCACTTCACACGTGTTATGTCAGCAAACGTGGTCCATTAGAGCTGGTTCATTGGTCCAATGCACGAGTGGGCTGGTACCGGCAGAGCCTGGTTTCATCAAGCACCTTCAGTTGGCATTTCCACTGACATGAACATGCTTGGATTCTTCTGAGGTGGTGTCTCACCAAAGAATCAGATGCACCGTTTGGGTTGTTAAAGCCTTAGTGTCCATACCAAGTTCAGAGGCTGCATGAAAATACCTCTGATTTTGTTATCTATCCAGTAATTTAGATATTTATCCATGAACATGCCATTCTAGTCCAAGGAGATAAAATTACTAGTGAATTCACTGACCAGTCATAGGTGTCTGTCACAGGAGAGCCAAATTGCTCCTTTAGAGTTCTGTGACTGTAGCAATTAGATCTTGGCTGAGTAGAAGAGCAGTGCAGTCTGTTACAGGGAGTAGATGATTTATAAAGGAAGAATACTACTACTCTGCTCAAACTTCTAAAGTATTCATTTTCAATGAAATCAGTGTTTGTTCTGCTCATCCATTCTCACTTTTTAACCAACTTCCTTTTACTGAGCGGTCTGAAATACATGTCATGGTGGGAAAGAAAAGGCTTTTGGAAGAACTTTAAAAGGAAACAAACGAAGGAACAAGAAATAAGGAACAAGGCAAAAAGGAAACAAGAAAATTCTGAACAAAACCCAGAATGCAAGCACTGGGCCAAGAAAGTTGTGGTCACAACCAAGAGCTAGTTGAAGTATCTAGCTGGCACTGGCTGCCCGTGTTCTTGAAAGTGAAGAGAAAGTCAGCTTCAGTGTTGAATATGAAAAGAAAAAAATTATGAAGCTGATGGACTCAACTAATGTACCCATTCTGAGCACCCTGGTTTTTTAACTTCCTGTGCTAAAATGTGTGTCAAAGCATAGAGAAGGAGGGCTTTTTCTCTAGCACTTGGGATTGATTTTCATTGATATTTTGGTGCTTTTGGTCTCCCCTCTGGCCCTACGAGTGTCTGTTTCTTTTTCAGAGGAACAGTATCCACACAGTCCTCCACTTTGATTTTGTGTCCTCCAATACCCTGTAAAAGTGATTGATAGTTCAGCCCCATATGTTCGTGCCTTCTTTACTTAAGTATAGATCACCTTTTTTTTTCATAGGAAAAGTTAGATTTTTTTTTAGACTTTATTGTGAAATTAACTCTCAAATTCCTTGCCAGATGTAGTCCTTAATGTTCAAAGAAGCTTTGGCCAAGAGTACAAACTGTTCATATCTGTTTTATCCAAATGCAGCTAAAACCTTTTACTGTTTTCTTTAATCATTTTATTCTTTGATCAGTGGCACAAGAAGTTGTGAAAATTTCTATGTGTCCAGGTGTTCTGTGCTTAGATTGTGAGGCAACAAGGGATTTTGACAGGTATGGTTAAGCATTTAAAGCTTGGAGTGAGCATCAAACCAAACCCTTGAGAGTCTGTCTTCCTCCCTAAACATTTACAATGTGCGATTTCCATTGTCTTTTAGAGTACAGTGAAGAGCAAGGGAAAACAGACATTTAGCATTTGAGGTATGCAAAGATGATTTGTTTCATGTGGATCGCAGTGTAAGATTTTGAGATGGATGACATGTACTTTTCTGATGCAAGATCCTCTACTGCCTTAAATTTTCGTAGCTTCATTGATGTTGATAGAAGCAGAGCAACGTAGACCTACGGAGCGTTTGCCTGGATTTAGTTTGTAAATTTGCCAGAGATACTAAGGAGAGATTGTGCAAAAAAAAGTTCTCTTCTGCACATTTCTACTTAAGTCTGTATTTGTCTGTGCATATTGGGATCCAGCTGCCCCGGTGACAGGACTAAACAGTTGTTTGGAGTGTGTCTTATGGAGATTATGGGTACTGGTGGGGTAGTAGAAAACAGCCCATGAGAGAGACCGCTGTGCACCCAGGTTTTGCCCATTTTGGAGTGGGCTTTTCTGAGCAGGTCCTGAAAACAACTGAAGCCACTCAAAGAGAGTTGAGCAGTATGTGTAGATGGTTTCATGAATGGAAGCGTGGGCTGAAGGGGACTCAGTGGTAGACAAAATGAAGTTATAGGGTCTGAACTAAACAGAAAGACCTAGGAATTCCCTTTATCTGTCTGTCTATCTATCTGTCTATCTAATCTTAATATTGCTGTTTGAAAGGGAGAAAGAGAGAGATGAAGCCAGACAGATTACACAAAGCACTTGGAGCTCTGAGTTGTAAGCACTGTGTCGGATCACCATCAGTCTGAGACTTAGTGGCAGGGAGCATTAGTCCTATATCTCTGTTTTGGTAAAGGACAGCTTTATCTAAGGAGGTCTCAAATGCCTTCTGGAAAGTGTTACAGATATCTCTTCTGTCTCCTGATGAATGTACAAAGTTAATGACTCTTTCTGTAAGTTATAAAATTTGTCATGACAACTGTGGCTTCTGTCACTCCAAAATCTGTGTCACAAGCTAGTTTCTTAGCTGTAAGGGCTTGTTTTATGATTCTTAGGATCCACCTTCCAGCTCTAGAACAGCAACAACCTCACACCTTCATGACACCCAGTTCTAGGCTTTGCCTTCAGGTTATGTTATCCTGCCGTCAGGAAATAGATTAGGTGCTTTCAGTGCGGACCTTTCCTATTTCCAAGATCAACCTGATCTCCCTTGCAGATACTATAAGGGCTGTTTGGTGCTTGTAGAGACATGCTGTTCTCGCCTTCCCAGAGTGACTGTGACAGCTTTTCTGTTGAGGAGCTTGTCCTTCAAGAATATTGACTGCATTAAAGCTCAGGACACTCTGAAGCACATTACTGCAGTTTTCAATGGATTCAGTTTTACATCAATTGACACAGTGGTGCAAGATCCCTTATTTTCTCTCAATGGATTTGAATTCTAGAGTGTAATAATGCATATTCAATGTACTTCATTTTGGTACATCTTATAGACTTGCCAAATGTGTCAGCAGATTGTCTTGGGAACTTTTCTCCTGGATCAAAATTAGGAAAGGAGTCTTTCTGGTCATTGTCATCCTTACAAAAAGACTGAGATATTTTTGTCTCTTTTCCCTTGTCCTCTGTCCCCATATCACTGGGAGCAATCTCTGTCTGTGTCTATCTTAAGTCCCTTCCTGATGTTGTGCCCAACTCTTGGAATTTTTTTCGTCTGGAGTCACAAAATTCAGCTGTCTCTGCTTTTCCTCAAACTTCTTTCTGTGGGTCTAGGGGCTTGGACATGCTTCTGACACATGCTGTGTGTGGAAGGCAGTCCCACTTGCCCAGGATCAAGCCCTTCAGATCACCTTTCAGTGAATATGGAATAACTAAGAAACCAAATGTTTAGCAGTGTCCTTTCAGCAGCTATTCAGTGAGATAGCAGCCTTGTCCAAGACTCTGTAGAACCAACTAAACTGGAGTTACCTCTGATAATGAGAGTGTGCTTCATGGGAGGTCAGGGTGTATCAAAGACTTTATTAAAAAAGGACTGTATGTACAAAGCAGCTCTTTCTCATAATCCTAGCCATTTGTAATGGAAACTAGTTCCAGTCACCCTGTGAAGTGTGTTAGTGTACTGAGGAGTGTTGTTCCACTTGAATAAGTTTTCTTAGTCACTGTTTCACCAAAGGGCTTTGAAATTTATATCCCAGTCTGAGAGTTTGAACATGTCATGCCTGAATTCACCTGTAGAGAAGATGTGCACACAAACAAGACGTCAAGGGACAGTAAACAATGGAAATTAAAGTTGATTCAGTACCCGTTTGAGGCTTAGTGAAAGTCCTGATAGCCCCCTGATGAGAGGGGATCAAGGGGAAAAATGACATCTTGCTTTTGCTATATTTGCAGAGCAAAAGGAAGAACCTGATACATACCTTCACATGTTATCGATACTGTAAAGACAACCTTCCCTCACAAGTGTCTGCAGTCTCTTGACCTATGGTATGGCCACATACATAGAGAATGCCTCTTAAGATATATGGTGTGATGAATATCTTCCTTTACTGTCCCCTGGTTTCATTGGCTGTGTAAGGGCTTACAAACTGCAGTTTGCTGCACTTTTTAGTTAACTTACTCAGTGTTTTTGTTCTGAATGAGACAACCTGCAATTCAGTCTGTAGATAGATGTGTATTTTACTGAAATGTAGTTATGCTGCTTATATATTCTACTGGTACAAAAAATTAATGCAGGCATGAGTACAGCTTTAGAAAATAATCTTTGGGAATAAAATGCCTGAAACATGATCCTATTGTGAGGATTTGTGCTGTGTTGTGGTGCTGTGTCTAAAGCTATTAAGACAGAATATCAAAAAAGGCAAACTCAGAATAAAGAATTAGTTTTTAGGACATAAAGAATGTCATGAAAATGAGATTGACTTGTTGCGTAGTATCATTGTAGACATGAAATAGGCACAGTGTTGTTTCCTAGACATTTTTTAAAAATGTGTTTTCTCATGCAGATGCACTTGGCAACAATGCAAAGATTCTTCAGGTCTCCTTGATACAGAAATTGCTATGGCTGTGTCAGACTTCATTTTTTATTCTACCTTCATTGGAGTTGGTTTTGAAGGTGATACCTTGTTGTGTCTTAATCACTTCTCCATAGCAATTCTGTGGACTATAATGGGCAAGATACTTATCTGCTTTTGTGCCCTTTCTTGTACTCTGTCACCCTAATAGCCATCTTTCTGTATAGGGGAAAAAAGATGGAATGCAGATTAGATTTCTGTTATAATCCTTATCTAGACTGAGCCCTCTGTTTTATGCTAAGCAGTAAAAAGTTGTGCTGAATTTGAGATGTGTATTTGCCATTTGAACTTGTGACTCAGGGTGAAATAACTCAACAGTTACGGTGTAACTGTACATGTAGAATGCTGCTTATACAGACCCAGCTAAACAGTGCCTGTATTGATGAGCATAATTTATAAACAAGGAAATGTCACCAAAGAGAAGCAATCTGAATTGATGCTTGTTGAGTGTTGTTTTCATTTCCCATTCTGCAACCCCTCTTGCTCCAACTTCAGGTGACTGGAGGGTGGTGGTTGTGGTCAGGCATGGTAGTGCTCCCTCACAGCAGTGCTGTGGTTCCAATGTGGCTGAGAGTAATGCTAAAGCAAAGGAGACAGCAGAGCTCTTCGAACAGTGGCCTCTTAGTGATGGATTTGAGATGCAGGTGTTCTCCTCTCACTAAAGAGCAAGTGCTGACAATGCCTCTTCTCTGCCCATCCTCAGCTGGGGAGCAGTAGTAGGCAGGGGATGGAATGGGAGATAGTAATCCCAGCATTGGTTTTTCTTCCCCACTGCTTTATGGGACATACTGTAGTATGGGATGGCAAGCTGTCTTTCAGTTGGCCAGTTCTTTAGTGTTTTCAGCAAAGGACAGAGTACTTTTGTTTGCTTTGGAAGGGGGTGGATTTTTTAGGTCATGTCATGTGTCATGGCTAGGCTTCATGAATGAAGATTTCGGAAGGGCTCTACCCACATTTACTGCAAGCACACTGGTGGCTAAAGAGGCCAATGCGAGATAGACACGTCCGGTTGCAAAAGGCACAGCAGAAAGACTCCTTGGATGGTATCGGCAAGATATGTTTCTTTTGGTGTTGTCTTTTCTCTCCGAGAGTGATCCTGCGTGCGTTCTCAAAGGAAGCAGCAGCGCTATAGATAGTGTGTCTCCAGACCTCCCGATTGGAGGCCAGAGTAGACCAGTTATGTTGATCAATATGGCCAAGGCTGAGATGTTGTTTCAGGGAGTACTCGTATCTCCTTTTTGGGGCTCCTCTCTTGCGGCAACCAGTGGCAAGTTCACCATAGAGCATGATCTTAGGGAGGCAGTGGTCCTTCATCCTTGAGACGTGTCCTGCCCAATGCAGCTGTGTTCTCAGCAACATGGCCTCAATACTCGTAAATGCTGCCTGTTCTAGAACAGATGTATTGGTCACATAATCTGACCAGTGGATTTTTAGGATTGTACGGAGACAGCATTGATGGAAGTGTTCTAGAAGTTGCAGGTGGTGGCGGTAGATGACCCATGATTCGGACCCATATAAGAGAGTAGACAGCACTATGGCTCTGTAAACACTGGTCTTTGTACTTTTCTTCAGGTGTTTATTTCACCAGACTCTTTTATGGAGTTTTCCAAAAGCACTATATACCTTTGCTAACCTGTTGTCTATCTCCCTGTCAGTCTTACCATCCGAGGAGATGAGGCTACCTAGGTAATTAAACTGCTGGAGTGATTCAAGCTCTGATTGGCCAATGGTGATGTGGGGATGATGGGGGACTTCCTGAGGTGCAGGTTGATAGAGAACTTCTGTCTTCTTTAAGCTGACTTCCAGCCCAAAGAGCTCACCAGCGTCTGCAAAGCAGGATGTTAAACACTGCAGAGCTGCTTCTGTGTGGGCGACGAGGGCAGCGTCATCAGCATAAAGCAGCTCCCGGACAAGATGATTTAAGGTCTTAGTGTGGGCCTTCAGTTGCCTTAGGTTGAATAGGCTTCCATTGGTACAATATCAAATGTAAATACCATCTTCTTCATCGAGGTCTGCCGTGGCCCTTTGGAGCATCATGCTGAAAAAGATTGTGAATAGGGTTGGTGCGAGAACTCAGCCTTGTTTCACACCACTGGATATTAGAAAGGGCTCAGAAAGTGCATTGCCATATCTGACTTGGCCGTGCTGATCCTCATGAAGTGAGATGATCATTTTAAGGAACTTGGGGGGACAACCTAAACTTTCCAAAATCTGCCACAGACCTTTTCTGCTCACAGTATTGAGAACCTTGGTGAGATCAACAAAGGTTACTTAGAGACATTTTTTCTGTTCCCTACACTTCTTTTGCAGTTGTCTGAGAACAAATACCATGTCTGTGGTACTCCTGTTGGCTCTGAAACCACAATGACTTTCAGGTAGAATTCCTTCTGCTATGGTGGGTATTAGTCTGTTCAGAAGTGTTCTTGCCAGGATTTTGCCAGCACTGGAGAGCAGAGTAATACCACGATAATTTGAACAGTCTACCCACCCGCAACCCTCCAAGCAGGACTGCCCTGTCCACCCTCCTGGCCGTCTGGGGACTGCACGGCCCACCGGACCCCCTCCCACTCCCCCAAATTGGGCTGGCAAACCTCTGTGTGCCCCGAAGTTCCTCTTCTCCTCTCCTCTGAGGCTGCAGCCCCTGTGACCGCCAGGAGAAACCACCTCAGCATGGCTGGGGCCGGACGGGAGGGTTTTTTAGGTAAAGCAGCTGTTACCAGCCTCTTATTCTTTGAATCACTTGTAGTTGTACCATAGAATGCCTCTGATTACAGTTACACTTTAAATAATGTGACTTAAATAGTCTCTCACTTATTTTATTTAGTCTTGTAAAGAAAAATGAACAACCTTTTTACAATGATTAGTTTGCTAAAAATAAATTGAGTTGACTTTCCTTCCTGTAGTTACTGTATGGTACAAGGGAGAAGTGAATGTTTTCATTACCTCAGATTTCATAGGTGACAGTTAAGGAATGTTAATACATGCTAAGGCTGCATTTATTAATTGGACTACTGTACGGGGACAAAGCTGTCTCATGTTCTGCAACCATAAGGCATGTTAATCTCTCTAGTTGATGAATTCTTAAATGAGCAGATTGGGTGAATAACTGGGTTTCTCTCTTAATCCTTAGTTTAAAATATGAATGCAAAATGCTTTGATATTTATTAACATAAGATATAACGTCTTCTAATTGATTTATTTAAAACTTTTGTACTGGCAATTGTTTAGTATGCTTGTTCTCAGTGCTTTGGAAAAAAATTATAGAAATGGAAGCTTACAGTTTTGCTGTTCTCACACAACTTTTCAACTGCCTAAGCTGAGAAGGCAAACAGTACTTCTGTGAAATTGTAGTATTTCCATTTTTGCTGGCTGTCACATTTCTTGTGTGAAAGCCCACAGCTATTGCCTGATGTTGCTGGGGAGGAAGATGCACGGAGATGTCATGCTTATCTTTCTGATTGCCCTTTTACACTTGTATTTATGCAGTCCTCTTACATTTATTTATGTTATTAAATTCTTAACAAGGGATGTCTGTTGATTTTTGCAATGGTAAGCAGGCACAGAGTGGAGGCTGCAGACTGGACAGTGAACTGCAGGTTTGATAGTACCTTCCATGTTTATCTTTAGTCTTGCTGAAACTATTCTAAGATGTCAACATTTTTTTCCTGCCGTTTTGTTTTAGTTTAGGGTGTCTTGTTTTTTTAGAAGAGGCCTTGTCAGTGTCTGATTTTGCGTAATAAATGAAAATCTTGTAAAATTTGTAATGTAAAATAACCAGTGATGGGGTAACCTACCATGGGCAGGATGAGACTTCTCACCATACTACGGAAATGTAAAGTTTAGTACTCCTGGTCGTTAGTGGATTGTTCTGAGTTTAATGTTTGCAGAAGCAGTTTTTAGCAAGTGAGAACATAATTTTCCCCGAATATGCTGTACACAGATCTGCAACAGTGACATTGGAAAATTCTTCTAAAAGTTTTGTGCAAGAGTTTTTCTCAAAAAAATTTTGTGCTGGGGGAGTTCAGAGCTTCAGGAAGGCTGTGGCTTTTGTCATGTTTCATGCTGGACTTAAGGCAACTCAGTGTTTAAGCTCATGCGGTCCCCATGTAATGAGCCCTATTGCTGCTCTTTTGTTCTGCTGTGTCTGATAGTTTTAGCTTTATTTTCTTTTGTGTATTTTTGGCAGTGTTTTAATATTTGTTTCTAATTTAATTAATTTTTAAAATTAATTTAGATTAACTGCTGAGCTATTTAGCATTCATTTTCAAAATGCTGTAAACAGCATTAGGATTAAAATTCTATACATAAATTGCAAAAATTTTACAGTTTTCTGAAAAACTTATTCAGACTGTCTTATCCAGCTCCAGTGCTTCTTGGAGTTCATTGTTTTTACAGTAGAAAAGATTGTGCTTTTGTGTGAGAGCTGTAAGACTGGGTTAGTCTTGTCTTCAATTTTCCAGTTTCTACGTTTCAGTCTCGGAACAGCTCTTCAGTGCTTCATACTTGCTGTAAAACTGTAGATTTTGTAGTCCTGGAACTATAGAAGGGAGAAAAAAAATGAAACATGTTATGGGAGAAGGGACTTTGTGCCTGTATTACAGTCTCTTCTCTTATTACCTGAATAGACTGCTACCAGTTGCTGTCAAGTATTTCCTCTGTGTATTGCAGTTTTATTAGATTCTTCCTCAGAATCCGTCCCCCATCAAAATTAATCTAGTTACATTTTTTTGTTTTCCTTTAGATATGGATGAGAATGATCAGTAAAATCCAGCATAATGCTGATTATACTTATACAATTACACTAACATGACTTCTTCATAATTCATAAGGGCAGGCTTTTCTTTTGATATTTTTACTACAATGGATTTATAAGTTCATAATACCATAAGCTATTCCAGTTTCTTTTGTATCCTCTGGGACACCAAATATTGAAGAGTTGTATTTTTTTTTCCCCTGGAGTTGCTACCATCCTAGTATTCCTCAGCTTGGTAAATTTGAGGAATAAGCCTTGCTTTGCTCTACCTATTAAGCTGTGGTACATAAGCATACATTGTCTTCCTGGTAATTAGTCTCCCATTGCTCTATGAGAAATCTAAGGATTTTCTTCTGCAGGGCTGTGGTTGATTTTTATTTTTTTTTCTTCAGTCAATCAGAGAAAAAGATGTTTAGTTTTGTTTTGGTCTCCTTTTTTTTATTATTCATAATTGTTCATGCCTATTAGTACAGTTTCTCTTGGTTGCTTATGTCCTCTGAGAAGAAAATAAGATATAACATGCTGTATTCTAAAAGTGGCCATGGGCATCTATGCAAGCATCACATTTTCTTTGTAAAATAAATACACAGTTGATATCGTGGTCTTTTGTGCAGGTGGGATGAAGTACTGAGAAGCATTTAAGTTGCTTCCTACTGAGTTAGTAACAGGGGTATTTATTCATTGTAGGGGCACTCTCACACCACCTGTGTGCTCTCCCAGTTTGTCAGAGGGCAGATGTGGCTCTGGAGTGCAGGGGTCGATTTGGAGCTTTCAATGCCTTCAGTGCCTCCTGCCCGCACGCTGTGCACTGAGCTCTGTCACGGCAGGGCTGTGATAGCCCATTGATTAATGTGCATGTGGTGATGCCAGGAAAACAGACAAACCCTTGCTTAATCGAAATACTTATTTTATTAGCTCATTAAAGTACCTGAAGTTAGTAAAGCAGTAAAGCTAGAGAAAAAGCTACATAACGCAAGAACGAATAATAACACTTCCTAAGACTTATTCCACTTGCCTATTCTCTGCTGCCCCTGCTGTGGCTATCCAGAGAGGTCTTGCCCCTGCTTATCCTTCTCAGTGGGTGGCCGATGGAGGCTACTTGTGATGGGCTTTGATCACTGGTCAGGATGGTGGTTGTCTGACCATGGTCCAAGTCAGGGACCAACATGGAGTTTTGTTCCAGATCCAACAGTGAGGAAAAGGGCTTCAGTGCTTCTGCACAGTTGTCGGTCTTGTTGACTGATGTTCTTCCAGGTGTTTGGAGGATCTTCCCCCTTTCCCTTGACAAAATTGCCCTACCGTGCCAGGAGATGTCACTAGTCACTTGGTCTGATCATTACATGAGTCTTTGTATCTTGCATTGCTTTGAATAATTTCGTCTCATGAGCCATTTTCTGCTCTTTTTGGTTATTTCCTGATTTTACTTTTGGGATTGGTCTTTAGGATTATTTCTTCATTTTGCTTTTGGAATGCTGACATCAGTAATTTCCAAGCAAATGTATACTCCCCTTCTATCGGTCATGTGCAAACTCTTAGTTCCCTTTCCTTACAACCCAGAGCTATAAACAGCTGCTATATCATTTGTATGTGACAAGCTCACAGTGTCACAGGAGGTCTGTGTGGAGGCATCCACAGTTATTCAAGTGCTTGGGGATTTTTTTGGAAAGGCTTCATGGGATAACGTAAGATACTACATTTCTAGCAAATTGAGTGAAGGAAGAGGAAAGGGCAAATACCAGAAGTGGTGTTGCAAGGTTTTCAAGATTTATGGCAGTGTAGCAATGAATGCCTTCCAGATTTTCAGGTCTGTCCAGACAGAAGCAGACTATCACAGGTTCCACTGATTAGATTTAGACTCATTAAGTAGGCTGTGCAGACTCATGTCTGTTATAACTAGTAGAATTTAATTTCATTAGTAAAGTGGCTATGTACTTTTCAATGTCATAGAAAATAGTGTTGCAGCATGTTTGAACTATAATTGATATTTTTATTGGTTTATTTTCATTAGTAGTATATTTTCCACTTTTTGCTTTTGAAGAGATTAGACACTCTTCTTTTAGCATTTTCCAGCACATCTCAGGCTCTCAGCTTACCCTTTGGGCTTAATTGTGAATGCACATCATGTTTGCAATTACATTAAGCATAAGCAACAAAATGTTACATGAGTTAAGGTGGACAATAGCCAACTTCCTTTCAGAGAACACCAAAGTCAAGGAGATAAAAGCGGAAAATTAAGCTAGATATTTTCTTTTCAAAACTGGGGACAACTGTATTTTGAACTTCTACAAAATCTGGAACACTAGTTTGAAAGAATTGAGATTACAAAATAATTGATGTTAAGCAGTATTTAAGTTTAATTTTTAAATACTACCATGTAACATAGTTTTGTACAGAAGATAGGATTTATTTATTTGCATTGTAACATTCAGTTTAAATATAGAGGAAGACTAATTTATCAGAAAACTCATGCCTTTTAATGAATTCCTGTGTTATAACTTGATTTTGTACTATTTGTGCTTTTAAATGAGCATGATCTGTTTGAATTAGGAAAAAAGAGCATTACTGATCTTTTGTCACTGATGCTTAATGAAGTCAAAGGTATGCACCATGCATATTCTTAATAGTTCCCAAAGGGATTGTGCTAGGAAGACAAGCATATGCTTTGTATAAAGAAAAGAAAAAAACCAAACAACCAGAATCACCCTGTGAATGTTAGATATTGTTTGGAGGACTGTGACTCTCTGTTGTGACTCCAGAAAGTGCTGCAAGTTAAGCAGGAGGTACTCCTGCAGAGGTAAAGCTGAAAGTCCATTTTTGTGGAATTCTACATTGCATCTGTAGTGAAGGAAGCCACAGAAACAAGGTATTCTGCATCTTGAAGAGGGTGATTAATGATGCTGATTGGAAACTTCGAACAAATAGTCAGGAGGGTTTTCAATTACCATTTTCATAAGAAGTTGGTAGGGAAGGGAAATACATAGAGACTACAACTTGGTGCATCTAGAAAAATTGCAGCGAAGCTCCATATAATATGGAGAATATATATTTCTGTTCCTTTTTCAGTAATGGTAGATATCTTAAATAACAAGCAAAAGGTGTGATAAGAAGTTTTATATAACTGGCAGAATCATTTGAACTGAATTAGAGTCACTGTATGAAGGATAGAGAAAATAACAAGTCAGACACTCTGTTTTTTAAGGACTTCATTAACTTTCTTAGTGTTACTGAGAATGTAACCATGAGGTTTTGAATGTGTGTGGATCGATATGCTGCCAGAGGGATCTGTTACCAACCATCAAATGATACTAGAGAAAAGAAAAGTTACTTTAAATACCTCTGTAATTCATAGTTAATAAAATGGTGGTGTTATGGGAGAACTTCAATTTAAGAGACATTTAGTGGAAGATCTGTGCAGTTGGACATAAAACATGCTATTGGTGCTAGAAAATAGAGGATAATTTGCTAAACCAAAAAGGTATTGCATTGAATATATGATAAGTCAATTCTCGGTTTCATTTTGATGGATAAAGATGAAATAACTACTGGACTAGAAGCTGATGGTTGCCTAGGGACCAGTAATTCTGACCTGATTATATTTAGTATAGGAAAACAGAGCACAACTCTGGTCACAGGCTTGTATCGAAAGGGCTAATTTCCCAGAACTGAAGGAAACTGTATTTGAAATTGTCTGGGAGGAAGATATATACAGAAAATTGGGAGTTCCTTTAGAAAGAGTAAGGGAAGAGCAGCAAGGAAAATATCTATAGGTAGGAAATGGAGGGAAACCATATGGTTTTTATTCTAAAAGACATTTTGATCAGGAGAAATTAGTACAATGTTACAGGCTTATAACTAGAAAGAGGTGGAAAAGTCTTAATGTTGATTTAGGGGAAAAAAACCACAAGAATGACAACTAATTTTCTTTCTGCATTTTGAAGTGTGTATCACAGGATGTACCAATGAGATTACAGAAATCCCTCATCTTTTCAGATCTTTTAGGAATAAAGGACAGCAGTGATAAATAACATAGACTTATGGAATGAGAACTGCTATTATTCCTGCACCACAAGAGATTGAGCAAACCTACACAAAATTGTTGCAGTTGGTTATTGGACTCGTGAAGAGCCATTTAATCACTCAAAAGGTTGTACCTTACTACCTTCCCTGTCTTTAAAAACTACACTGCTTTCTGTGAAAAAAAATTGCAAAGGCAACTCTGTTTGATGAAGGGTTTTATGGGACTCATAGGACCCCCATCTTGAAAGCCTAAAGCTTATTTTTCTTATCCTTTCCAACCTTCAAAATGAATGCAGGGGAAGAGTACATATAATCTTTATGTAAAGTTTTATCATACTTGCTCAAATAAAAAAAGCCCCAAAAACTGCAAGAAATCTGTGTCACTGATTGTTGTTTCCAAGATTCACCTCTTGCATATTTAAATCTTGCTTGTCTGCAATACTATCAGTGCATTTTAAACCCTGTTATGTTCATAGGACTAGCTTGTTCAGGGTGTGATGATGCAATGATAGGACAATACTGCAGTGATACAAGATAAACTATGCTAAAGTTATCAACAAGAGAAGTAAAGTTTCTCTGTCCCAAGTTGGTAAAAAGCTTCCCTTCACCCTTCCTTCTGCAACAGGAAAGAAAATCTCTTCTGTGTACACCTTTTCTTTTTCTCTGATTGTCAAAGCATGAAAGCTTATTAAAGTACTTTGAGGGACAACATTTTTATAAGTTATCTAAGAAGTATGATGTGTACATAGTGATGATTTGGTTCTTACACAGTTTGAGTGCAGCATATTTACAAAAGTAACTCTGATCTCTGTGAACAGAAAGGTTTAATTCTGCAATAGGTGGTATGAGTTCCTACTTTGTTTTCATATTCTCATAGGAAAAACATCTCAAGTCATGGTATTGGCTAATTAATACAAATCATGGAAGTTAAAAGGTAACACACAGGCTTATCTTATTGCTCTGTGGCTCACATCTTCTTTGTTCATTACATTTTTTGGAAAATAGAATCCAAAACTACAGGCTGGACACTGACTTGTAAGATTCCTAGTGTCAAATGCTGATATCACCTTCTGTCTTATGAATGCTTTCTTTGAACTTTGATAGAAATTTGGATTAAACTATTCTTTGTTCATTGCCTACTGGTCATATATTTGCTCCCTATAGAAACAAATAAAAGTGGAAAAAAATTGGAGGGAGGATCCAAAAGAATTGCAGTTTTGGCATGATTGGATAACCTTTCAAGATGGTTGAAAACTCAAGACTTTGAGTTTTGTGCAGAATCATTGTAACTGGGCTCAATCCTGAAGGTCTTTTCCAAACTAAATGAATCTGTGATTCTATGTAAAATTTCAATTTTGATTTCTGATTGTTTTTTTTCTGTTAGAGCAGTAAGCTAGTTCAGTAATGTTGGTTTAGAGATCATAAAGAAATGATCCCTAGGTTATGGGGACACAGTTTCCTACTTCATTGGCCTCACTGTCTTTTCAGACTTCGTTAACTGTCTGTCTTGCTTGTGGAGATTCATGTATAGGAGTTGTCCTTTGGACATGAGCAGTTCATAGCTTTTTATATTTCACTGTAGTTGAGTATGAGAATACTGTGAACACTTATTTAAGCCCCACTACTTGTTCCCATTTGGTTACTGTGACATTTTTGCTAGCATCTCTGAATTACAGTTACACTGCACAGACATCAGGGAGAAGTAATTAATTATTTAATGTCAAGTACATTTTACTGATTTATCAACAAGAGATGTACTTGGAAATGTCTGTCAAGCAAATGATAGAGCTGAGCATTCTTCCCCACGGTCCAGTGTGTGTAATGGTTCTAGGTCACTCTTGAGCCTCAGGCAGGAGGTGGGACAGCTGCTGTATTGCCACTTCAATTGGCAGGCAGCATCTTTATTAATTCATGTATATTTAACTGCGCACCTGTTGTGCATACATCTAAATCTCAATTAGGAAGCATGTCAGGCAAAGATGATCTGATTCTGCTCTGTTACTGTTCTTCCAGAACTCAGGTCCACCAATCCTCCTGATTTTATTTTTTTCTTCCTGCAGTCTGCCCTTTGACAGTACCACATGTCTTCTGGCCTTCTGCCAGGTTTTATATCTGTTGAAACCTTTGACCATCTACCACTGCCAGTTGTTACAGTTGAGTCTTCAAGTTGCTGACCAGTTCATTATAAAATCAAAAAAGCACTTTGATCTCTTTTAGTCTGGACTGCAAAGCAAATTACTTTCTTATCTTGCTAATATGAACAACAGGATGCTGCATTTGTGTGTCACAGACTATTGCAACTGGGTAGAGAGTACAGATGGCTGAGTGCAATTTCTGTTCCAGTTTAAGTCTGGATGGGATGGCCCTGGTTCATGTAAGTCCAGGCTTTAAAATTATTCTACTGTCCAAGCCCCTCCATCAGATCCCTTCCTGGGACGTGTAGGAGGGGGAGCAAGACAGTTGAGACTAATTTTCATTGTTGTAATGGTTGTTTCTGGGAGAGGGAGACTGGTTATGCAACACCTACACATATATCATTTGTTCTTCTTGCTTCTTGTTTACTTTCCTTATGTTCTTTCAAACAGTATCTGTGTAGTTTTCAGTTTTGATCTCCTGTAGAAACCACCTTTATATTTGTATTTTTGTTTAGTCTTCCACCCCAGTATGATGCTGTTTCTGTTGAAGGACCTTAAGAGTTATGTGTTTGTCCAGTAGTCAGCTTGGGCATGTTACGGTCATCTTCTGGTTAAGCAATACACAGTTCCTTTACATGTTATGAGTTATCAGCATCACAGGTCATAATGATAGGTAGAGAAAACTCTTGTGGTATCTCCAATATCAGTGAAGCTCAGTTGTTGACCATACCTACCAAAGGATGAACCAGTCATTAGAAAACTCTAGATATATCTGGAAAACAGCTTCTGTGTCTTCCTTTCTTATGCAAGAGAGATGGGGAACAAAGTCTGTTTCTAGTGGAGTTCACTTAATAGTGTCTTACCACTTACTGCACTTCTGTAAGTGTGTGTTGTGTCAGTCCTTCTCTGAACATTTATGGCATTAATAGCAGCTGGCACTTGTTCCGTAAGGTTTGCAAGTGTGATGAGAATTAATTTGAAATCTTGCTATAGATAGTGGTCAGCAGCAGTCACAGAAGATCTTCCTGAGATGTCATCTACTCCTGCCCACAATCCCAAAGCAAAATCTGTTGGATTTTCTGGCAGATTAAAAGCAGGCTAGGTAGACACCTAAAAGAGATTTCACAACTAGAGTAATGATGGCCTTTCTAAGATGTTGCACCATTCCTTAGACTTCCCTTTTTATTGTAAAGATTCTTGTATAAGAGTATTGACAACAGAAAAATGAAAACACAAAATGACAGTATAATTCAAGCAGGTAGTAAACGAAGTATTATATTTGGTTTCCTGCAATATATAGAAAACATTTCTGGGTTTAGAGTCTGAAGGATCATTCTGCAGGTAAGGAAGGTCAGTCTGTTAACTGAAGTAAAATTATTAAATTATTAAAATAACAGTGTAAGCTCATCCCTGATATTAATAGGTTCAAAAGACCACAACTGATGGGAATTGTTCTTTCAGATGTAAACTTAATCATGAACTCCTCACTGTCCATTCGTCCTCTGTCTTATGTTCAGCTCTGTCATGTTTGCCAGAAGTTGCATCATTGTTTCTTTGCTAGAAAGGAGTTAAGTTCAGAAAGTTGTCTTCCCAAATAAACAACTGGTAGTCTTCCACACTTCTTTTTTTAGCTGGTAATTTTTTTAAATGTGATTAATAATGTTTTGTCATTTTATAGGTGAAACAGGCAATTATTTTCCCTTATGACCTTCCTTAATGTTTATTGCAAGAAAATTTGTTACATTATTTCTGTGGAGATTCAGTGGAATTTTAGGTAAGTGTCAAAGAACTGCTTTTCTCTTAACTTTTCTACTTACACAGGGAAATGTAGTATAGCGTTATCTCCAGACTAAATGGGTCCTAAAACGCTGAGATCAGGGTTTTAGCTACCTACTGCAAATTTAAGGTGTGTAGAAAAAGAATGAACAGTTCATACTTCCAGAAAATCTGCATATGCCCAGATGAGAGACAACTGAATGTGTTTCAGCAGTTAAATAATTTTTATTTTGAACACTTTTGCTTGTTGTGGACAAAAGTTGTAGGCATTCGAGGAAAATAGTAACAACCCCCTAGAAGGTGGATTGATGAATAATGTATGCATGAAGTTGTAGCATAAAGGAAGGTAAGTTCCATGTAACTAAGAGTGTGAAAAGCTGAATTAAATGCCATTTTACCCCATGTGGAATACTTCAGCAGGCGTGTAATTTGGAAATGTCAACTACTGAGTAAGAGTTTCAGATACCTTGGAAAATACTTATAAAGGGCTTCCAGGCATTATACTTTAAGATGAAATTACTACTGTGCACCTAAATGAGATGCTTATTTCAGTCCCTGAGCAGCTTAATTTCAAGACAGCAAAGGTCAGGGAGACTCTACTAATAATCTAATAACAATTGACTGCACGTTTCTAGGAGATTTATCTGCATCAGAACCTGGTTGCTGAGAGCAGGATGAATTAGTGATTACTTCACTGGCATAACTTGGAGCAGCGTCAGCCACTGAATGTGACTGTAACAATGTCATGAAGTAGCCAAAAGCAACTAATGCTTGGAAAACTGCACTAGAAAGTTGGAGCATGGTCAGTGTGGTTTTGAGCAGATTTGCCTGTGTCCCACCCAATAAAGATGTGATTAAGTCAGGATTGGGGTACCTAATGTCATGGTTTTAGCTGATAAGCATCAGACCATGGTTCTGGAGAGGAATTAGATGTTGAATGCATTCACTCAAGTAAAAAAATTACTTCTGGCAACCTTAATCATTCCAAAGCTTGCCTCCCTCTGAATCTGACTATGATCAGACTGTATGACGAGTGTAAATTCACTTTGAGATGCACAGATCTTAGGCACTAAGCATTTGATGAGAATTTTTATAATACTGGTAGAAAAATAATATTCTGATCACAAAACCCTATAACAGTTTCCTTGGAACACTGAGTGGACATTTATGTCTTGAGACCAGAAGCTTGTTTGCAATTTAGTTGAAGTAAATGCACATTAATAGTGATAGTATTTGGTATCTTTAAAAATTTACAGGCAATTAATCTTCATATTTCCTAGAGGAGTAAATGATAGTTTGGGGATGACTGATTTGACGTGGTAATTCTAAATATGATCTCAACATTTATTAATACTATTTAAAAAACATTTCTCATTTATTTTCTGGTAATCTGGTGAAGACTCAGTTTAAAAAGTAAACTTCTGGTTTTGAGTGAGTATATTTGTCTCTTGAGTTGGAGGTTAAACTTCATATGTCATGGAAGGGGGAGAGACAGCCTTGCTGCTGCAACTTGCTCTATCCCCTGCCTGGTGCTGTGGGGCTGTGTGAGACAGGAGGAACTTGTCTCAAAGGAGGTAGTAGCTGTGCTCCCATTCAGTGTCTCTGATGTTCACCATACTGCTTTGCCTAAGAGTTAAACTTGTGAGCCTGGAAAGAAACTAGGCCAGTGAAATAAATGAAATCTCTTTCTGCCTAGTGAGTTGAATCAGTATATGAAAAGACATGCTAGAACAGATGCCAAAGGATTGTGTGAGCAGGGGAAGAGGCAAATTGTTGCTCTTGCTGCTAGGTTAGCTGCTAGTCATGGCATTCCTGTTTAACCAAAGTATTTCAGCATGAAGATTGATACTTTCTCAAAGGAATATTCAGTCGTTCACACTGGTGCTGTCTGGAGTATTAAATCCTGTTTGAGAAAGCACTTGGAGAAAGCAGAAGGATCAGCTGAAGAGCTGTGAGGGATTGTGGCAGTTCTGGAATACAATCGTCCCTTGTCTTCCCTCATCATCTTTCAGGGATCATGATTTACATTTTCCCAGTCATTAATTGCTTTGAGACTTTGGGATCTTGGAGATAGCATCATTATTTTGTTGGGTGGAGCATGTAGAGCTGAATTTTATTAGCAAACTCAATTTGGGAATAACATGAGACAGTGTATGGAATTAACATGATATGTCTTTATTGGGGGGAGGTTACCGCAAATGGCAGGAAATTATGGTTGGGATCTAACTGGAATCTCTTGGAATATGTGCCATTCAACATATTTCTGAGTCTGGAAAAATGACAAATAGTGAAAAGACATAATTGTATAGCATCAAATAATTAAAGCATTAAATTAAAACTGGAGAATTACAGAATAATCTCATGATACTCAGTGACTGGGCAATAATGCAACAAATGAAATTGTAGCAATAAATTCTAAGTAGTGTATAGGGGATAAAACTATTGCTGGTAACACAGTGATGGGCTGTAAATTATCCATTAGCACTCAGAAAAGAGGTTGGATATCATTGTGGTAGGAGGCTGAAAATGCTGGTGCTCAGTACCAGTCAGAACAATGTTAAAAATTATTAGGAGAGGAGGCAAGGGCAAAATGTAGAGTGTTTTATAAAAGTACTGCACACTTGCATCTTGAATAGGAAAGAGCTACTGTAGGAGGAGAGATTGATAGGGTTCTCCAGTTTATGAAAGAGGTGATTGAGGAGAAACTGATTTTATTATAAAAAATATAGAAAAAAATATAAAAAAATCGTAAATGTCTTGGAGAACACTAGACTAGAGTATATTGAGTAAAATTAACAGGAAACATCTCTAAATTAATGGAAATAATTTTCATACTGTACCACGTTATTCAGTGGGCCTCTTTGCGCAGGAAAAACTTCAACACGTCCGCCAAATGGATTAGACATGGAGAATAAATCAAGGATGTACACAAGGATGTGTACAAATTCTTCAGCTTTAGAAGTCTTTAAAATACATATTGCTGTATATTTGGAGAGTTATTTGCATACTTTCCCCACTTTTTTAGTGGCATTTTCTTCAGCATCTTCTACAGCTGCTGTCGGGGAGAGGGGGTTGGTTAGACTGACATCTGTTTTTATCCAGCAAAGTTGGTTCTACACACAGGTTTTAGTCGCAAGAGGTATATGTATAGAAATGACTGACTAAACAGTCTCCCAGTAGCATTTATGCAGAATAGACACAGCAAATAGAAATTGTATGTGTCTCTGGTGGTTCTCTGTCCAGACCAGTAAGTCCATGTGATCTCTAGTACTGAAGGCATAGCAGAAGATAGAAGGCAATTGTAGAGGAGAGACAGTGACAAGAGCTGGACACTAATACAGTGTGTGTATATAAAAAACTTTGATTCTGGTCAGAAGTGGTTGTGACTATTAGAAACAGTTAAAAAGCAGTAACTTTAGAGCTTGTAGCTTAGCTGTTAACTCTTGTGCTTGACTGTAGATAAGGGAAGTTCCTTGAGGTTTCTGGAGTTTAATATTGTTTTGCTTTTGTAAAGATTGTTTTGTGCCTTTCCTATTTCAGCTGTCAAATTAGAAGAAAAGCATCTGGGGGAGTATAGTCCATTGGAGATTGAAAACCAGGGGCTAGAAATTGAAGGATTGCTGAGATATTTGCCAGAGTTTAAGAGGCAGATTTTCCTGAATATGAGGGGAGACCTAAAATTTATGGAGCTGAATCTTCAGCTTCTTTACCCAAATACATTGTAAAAGGAAGTTGTGTGGAAAATAAAGCTTTAAAAATGGCATAGAAAAAAGCCTAGAAGTGGTAGACTATGGAAAAAATGTGGAAAGGAACAGAGTGCTTCTTACTTGATAGAAATGTTAAACCAGGAGGGTGAAGAGCTTTGTATGAATTCATTGTACTGAATTCATATTTTTCAACTTGTCTTGAAAGGATAAAATTAGAAGACCACCTGTGGAGAACTGTAACTGAGTGGAAAATTTTGTATATGACTTGTTATGTGGAAGGTTATTGGTCCCTGTGGATCCTTATGGATCTTAAATGGTGATTCACTTCTGGTGCCCCAAAGCCTGAGGAATTGATATCCTCAGTACTTTTCATGTAACAGCACAGTAAATTCCTGTGACACTGTTCCACAGGTTGGTTGCTGTATTTCTTATCATACAGAAGTGTGTAATTTAGATGAAGAGACTTAGAAGAGTATTCAAATTGATTCAGAAATAGATGGCACTTTTAACAGTAATTTGGTGTTGTGACTCCATAGCTTTAACACCATCCATCAAAGCCTTTAAGAAAGTTTTGTTCTAATCTCACTTGTTTATATAGTTCTGCAAACACAGAAGCTGAACAGCATCCAAGTGCAGATGAACACATTGAAGGAAAGCCTTTGCCTCCCCAATAGTTTGTCTGTATAATCGTACTTATTGTATTATTTTATTAAATTGTTGTTCTGATTTATAATCTCTTTTGAGTTGGGTTCATTTCCCCTGCCGGTTTACCTTTAAACCAGTACAACATGTATCACTGGAATTTTATGCCACTTCTGAACTATATTTATATATCATGAGTAAACAGGTAATGATGAGACTGATTTTTTTTTTTTGTGTAGTATGTGTTAGTAAATTAAAGAAAAATATGTTAGATTCTAGTAAGTTGCAGCCTATTTTCCTTAAATATTGCCAATCGATAATATGCTTAAGCAGAAATGCTTTATGAAATCAGGATACCTTCACTGAGAAGATCTAAAAATAAATCCACCAAATAAGAATAAATGAAGAAATGGATAACAATGTGGATATGTGCTGAGCTCAAAGTTCTTCATGTATTCAAAAGTGAGTTACTGTGCCTTAGTGATGCCAGATGGTATAGTACATTGGGGAAATTGGAAAGAAATAGATTAAGGAAAAAAGTCTAGCAAGACTATTTTTCTGGTCTTTGGTATAATTCTGTGCATTGAAGTGCTGAACCAGGATCACCTGATATTTACAGAGCAATAAATTAGGATGATTGGCACATTCTGTATGACATAAAGCAGACTGTCCATGACATTGATTAAAATATTTTAAAGTAAAATCAACAAGGTAGTTATGAAATTGAGAGAATACTCTTCAAGGTTTTCTGATGTTACTTTTCCTTTACAATCATTTATCACAAATGTTTCTGGTGCCTTTCACAGTCCTAGTGTCAAATTTGCGAGTTACTGTATCCAAATCAATACACAAGCCATGACTAAGATTATCTTTTAAAATGTCCCATGAGTAACACTGAATCACTCTACATCATCCAGCTATTAGAGAAAGTTGTTGGTATTCTTGGGTGAGAATTTATCATTTTGTTCCATGTGCCATAGAATTTATTCAGGTCAGCAAGCTGAGGCAGAATTTAATCATAACCAACCATCTGACCTAGCTACATGTGGCATGAGTGTTTTGAGTCATTTTTATTTCCTTATGAGGTAGTGGAGGCAATACACACTTTCAGATGAGAAAGGTGATATGAAAGTTGGGTAGTGTATTCTCCCATTCCACCGTGTGAACGCTGTATAACCTGGGTGTGAGAAAGATCATAACACTTCACAGAACGGGATAGTAGAAGGTGGTGATTTTCAGGTAGTTTGTTTTCAAGTAATGTTTGTTGTTTTTGATGTTATGCAGCATTCATACACACATGATACTTAAGGTCTCTGGTCTAGGATCGGTCATTGGTTACACTTTTGCTGCCCTAAGAGACACAGATTTATATGACTACTTTTGTATCCTAGTCAGAGCACTGAAATTATTAATGTCTTTCAAACTACACTGTACATGCTGCTGTGATTACCTGCTTGCAGACACTTGAAACAGCTTTTGAAAAAACAGAAAACTGGACACAGTTTCACAGTAACTCAAAATCATGAAAATTTATAAACAGAACGTATTCCTTTTGACGTTTCTGGCACTAATGACTCAGGCATCTCATCAGACTTGATTTATAAAGTAACCCTGAAGAATTAAATGGAACTAATTTGTTGCTCAGATGATTCACTGTGTTGCATATTCACTCTTGTTGAGTTTTGTATCTCTAGTTTTCAGAAAGTAATAAGAAGTCTGAGTATTCACTGAAGGAGTTATTTATTTTCATCAAATGTGGGTACTTAAGCCATACAGTGTTCTATTTAATGAGCTATTCATGGGGCACTTAGTTTTATAACATACCTTTGTTTCACTGGGGGATGACTTCCATGGACTAGGGAGGTTTGAAATCAGTCTGAATTGCTGATGGTTTATAAATCCTTTTTTTTTTTTTTCTCGCCTCTGCAAGTAAGCTAGAAATGGTATTTCTGTTGTGATCAAAAATGAAATACTGGTGAAATTTTTGGCTTTTTACCTTGTTCTTAGAGGGTATTTAAAAACATAAATATGGTTCTTTATCATTCTTTTTAATACCAAAAAATTTGAATACATTTAAAGAAAACATTCTTGAAAATATGGAGACTCTTCAAACACCTTGTCATCAGCAAAAATCCCTGTCTCATTCATCCCAGAGGGTTAGACTTGTTGAGTGAACACGCTGTTTGCTCATGTTCATTGTGCATTCTTGTGCGTCATTTATGTACAACAGACGCATCCTACAGCAGATACAATCTTTTCATTTCCCTGAGATGTTCTTTGTAGCTCTCACTGTAAGATGTCAGGTTATCAAAAGCACATTAGGAAAAACACTGTCTCCTCCCTGATTACAGCAACCTCTTAGATCTCTGCAAACAATCTTTAGAGCATCCCTGTGAAGTTGTGCTGGAATACCTGCTCACATATGAGGAAATAAGGCACAGAGATTATAATAAATAATTTTGGCCAGAGGAATTTGGGAAGTCTGGAGCTGGACATTTTTATTTAGTACTATCTTACTGTGTTTTTATATCAATGGTAGTTACAGCCATTTGGATTTATTGAATAGTGAATAAGACCTCAAGTGGTCATACTGGGTGTAGTAAAGATGCAGAAAGGCATCTGATGGAGACTACTGGATGCCCACTGTCCTCTCTCTAGTTTATGGAGGAACAAGGCTCTACAAGAGAGCAGTCAGTCCACCTGGCTACCTCTGACCATCTGATGTAGAGACCTGACTTAAATACCTTCAGCTAGTGGAGGAGAATCTGGATCTTTGTGATTATCTTTAAAGAGGGATTGTACAGCAATGTTAGAGAAGACAGACAGTTTTCCAGGTCTTGAGAGCATAAACCGCCCCAAATCTGCTTCTCTTCCCAAGTTTCCTCTCTGAGTCATTACACACTAACTTTTGTGACAGCAGAAATAAAGAGATCCATATGGCTGATTTTGTAGACAAGTATCACAGACATTCTCAGATTCATCTGTCCTTTATATAATTTAATGGAAAAAAGAGTACGTGTTCATATAATGACATAGTGCATTCTAACAAATAGATGACAACATTGCTTAAGTAGGGTTTATTTTCTCATTTCTTGATTTTTGAATGGTGGACTTGAAACTTCAGCATCCTTTTTGTGTTTTAACACTCTAGATGTTCAAGTTTGAAAGTTGGAATATGTTGCAACTCTGTGGATTCTCCTTTCACTTGATGGATTATGTATGGTGTTTCAGATTTTTTACAACAGGCTTGTCTATCAGGCTGTTCTTAGGATAAGCAGGATGTCATATCCATACAGACTTTCTCCTAGAAGATGGTGGAGAGCTAAACTGACAACAGAGTGGTGTTTACAGTGACTTGGCCCAGTCATTTACTAACTGTAACCAAGTCAGAAGAATCTCCCTAATTTAGATGGTGTTGCTGGAGAATGATCCCAGAGAGATCAACAAAGAATGTAAACCTTCCAGTAGAATAGAGCTGACTTTATGAAGAGTTGCTCCCCAGTCGTCATAATCCCACTTGCAGCCCTTTTCTCAGGGCCCATAATACCTTTCTTTTTTTCTCCTCAATTCTCCATTTTTTCCAGTTCTCTACAGGTTTTTTGTAAGCTTTTCATCTTATATCCCTTCCTTCTCTTATTTGGTTCTGTTCATACTCTTTTCCCATTGCCATTTTGTGTTCCCTTCCATCCCATCTTTGTTCTTTCTGTTGTACGTATTTGTTGTGTTCACATTCCTCTGAGTTCTTGTTTGAAGTGCTTACTTATCCTTTTTGCTGCTGTCTCAAGGGGCAGTACAGTCCTTCTACAGCTTGAAGAAAGAAAAGTGCTGGAGACTCCGAAGAAGCAAGAGGAGTTCGCAATACACACACAGATGGTTTTCCATGGTGGTATTCACTTTTTATTAGCTTCTGTGATCCTTTGACTGGTATTTGTCATAGGAACATCTCAAGTCTGTTTTGAGGTTTGTTTAAAAAGCGGTCTGTTGATTGGAATGAAATTCACATCTGCTATCTCTCTCTCTCTTGAAAAAACCCCCATTGTGTTACTGTGCATGACATCTACATGGATGCCGTCCTCGTCTCCCACTCTCTGGAAGGATGTAGTAGCATTATGTAAAGGATGGAACAGATTTTGCAGACAGATTAAATTTTATTCTTCAACTTGAAAAGGGGGAGTTGTGGGAGGCTTTTGATAATGTTAGGAATGATCAAGAGGAGAAGAAAGCATAAGTTAAAAACATCGTGCTCTGGTATAAGTCCAAGTGATCTTGCATCATAGAGAAGGAGCAATTTTTGTGTGAAGAGACTTCAAAGAATTTTTCAGTTTAGAAAAGGAATGACTGAGGAGACTTAAGAGTGAAGTATATAAAATCATGAATATCATGGAAAAGGTGAAAAAGGAATAATTATTTGCTTTTTCTCATAGTACAAAAGTAAGACCATATCCAGGGAAATGATTAAGCAGTAGCTTTAAGACAAATGAAGGGAAATAATTCTTCATGATGTGCATAAATCAGTTGCAGGGTTCATTGCTACAGAGTGTTGTGGAGGCTTAAAGTCTGAATAGGTTCAAAAGGAATTAGGCAAATTCATGATGGTTACTACCATCTAGGGCTGTTAAGCACGATGATGGGAACTGGGAAACCCTAAACCACAATTCATGGGAAAATGAAAGGTTTCTGGAGGTTTGGGCAGAGGGAAAGAATCACTCTATCAAATAGGATGGCATATTCTTTTGCTAAGGATCCAGTGCCAGCCACTACTAGGAATGGAAGCAGTAGGGAAGGAGTGATGACTCTCTCCTATTTGCACCTTCCCCTTATTTATATACGTTAATGAGATCCTCTGAGCCCTCCTTTCTCCAGAGCGGTGAGCTGAAAGGTCCCAGCTCTCTCAGCCTCTCATCAGAGAAGAACTGGTCCAGGCCCATCATCTTCACTCTGTCCCCAATACTGGACTCAGTGCCGCAGGTGTGGCTGTACCAGTGCTGAGTGGGTGGAGTTCATATTGTGTTTTGAGTGCTCGGATTGTAGCAGAGCTCAAGGTGGGTTAAGCAGCCAGCTTTCAAAGTATATCTGACCATGTAGCAGACAAGGAACATTTCAGCAAAGCAAACTTATTGGGTTTTTGTTGTTGCTGTTGTTGTTTTTTGGTTTTTGTTTCCCTAATTGCATTTCTGTGGTATAGGTTTTAGGAGAATGGATGCTCGTGCATTGCTGTTTTAGTGTTAAATGCTGTCTGAAACTCTTAGACAATCAGAATTTCACTTGATACTCTGAAACTGTTTCAGGAGTGTCTGTATGCTCACTTGTAATCTGCTGTGTATGCTAAAGTTCTTTGTTTTATTTTACCATCCAAAATTATCTACATGTTTAGAAACATCAGACAAATTACCAGTAGGATGAGAGTGGAAAACAAAAACAAAGTTTTTCAGATGCAAGATTGAACTTGGTTCTAATTGCTTTTCTTTTCCAAAGTAAGAATTTGAGGAATATAGACAGCACTATTCTTCCTTCTTCTGTAAAAGAAACAGAGGCATTTGCATATGTGTAATATGATCCTGTAAGGTACTTTTGTGATACTGCAATGGATGATTCATTGTACTGGATTAATTAACACTTTGCCACCTTCAAATAGAAAAGATACTGTGCAAAGAGGAATATTTAGTCTAAATATGTTCGAGAAATGAATTGCTTGACTTTTACTTGTTTTTAGTTTTAAATGTATCTAAAAGGATTCCTGACATCTTGAAATGTTGCAGAAGTCTGCCATTTGTATAATACTTTTTATTGTTGAAGAAGGCTTATGGGTTTTTTCCCCTGTGGGTTCTGTGTTTTTACATCGTTCATCAAGTGATGAAAGAAAAGGAAAAAAATCCCTATGATTCATATTTGAGAACTTTGAAGCAATCACAAATTGGAGTTTAAGATAATCTACTAGAGAGAAAATGTGTATGTTATTTTACATTACATTTTTATCATAAAGTTTTAGTGTTTGTTATACAGTAAAAACCAAAAAGCAAATTGCCATATGAAATTGTAAACAGAATACAACTCAATCGTACTAACTACCGAACACTTGGCTATGGTTTCAAAATAACACATAGTGTAGGGTCTCTGACTTATGCTATTTTTGGAGCCTCTCCAAATTTGGAAATGAAATACAAAGACACCACAGAACTAACCTGATAACTTCAACTAATTCCGTCACTTTTGTAAAGCCTGTATTTTCTGTCTTAAAAAAAAAAAGTCTCACAAGTTACTATAAATATAAATGCTGTTCAAGCAAGGAGACTTAATTAGTGTTTTGCTTGTACAAGAAAAAATTAAAAATTAATTGGTGGCATCCATGGCATGCTTTCGTTTCCTGCAAGCTCCCCTGGATCGTTATCTCTCTGATGGAAGTTTTGGGGCTACTCATGCTGTGGATATTCTATTCTGTTTGATTACTGCTTGCAGAATGATAAACCATTGGTATAGAATCAAGTTTTAATGAATATATGTGTAAGTCTTAGCATGACAACTCTGAACTTAATATGCAAAAAAACATTTAGGATTGTGTTCCAAGCAATCAACTAGAATAAGGCAGGAGAAAAAACCCCAATATATTAGAAATTACTTCTACTGTTCCTTGTCTTGAACCAATGTTTTTGTCTAGGTTTTCAAGGAAGAGGGATCTTCTGAGCATTTGTAAAACCATGTCCTAGCTGAATAATGTTTTATATGAGACATGATTGTCATTACCTTTAGTAATATAAAAACTAAGAGTTATTAAATGTCAGCAGGTGACAGGTTCAACATAAACATGTTAAGATAGTTTTTCACATGAATTAATGAAGTGGTGAAACTTTTTGCCAGAGGATGCTTCCATATGGTCAAAGTCTTCATGTGTTGGAAAAAACAAGTTGATGGAAGAAAAAACTGCTGTGGGTTATTAAACACAAAGATACTATTTCTGTATCAGGACATCCTTGAACTGATATTTCCACTGTTCTAAGGAAAAAGCATTACAAGCTTGGCCTGTTTTTAATATCTTTCGGTCCTCCTTACTGGACACTGTCAGGAACAGAAAAGTAGATTAAAAAAATAAAATCTTTTGGTCTTACACAGCATCTTCCTTTGGTTGAGGAATAGCTGCATTAGATTTCAGTAGGGAAAGGGTTAGCCAGAATTATGGCTAAAAATTTATTTACTTACATTTTCATATTGATTTACTGATTTATTTTTCCATATCAGAAAGTTGCACATGGAACATTTTCAGTCTAGGGTCCTTGGTCCTGCCTCACACTCTTGCTTCTGAAGTTCCGTCATTGCTATTTCAGCTTCCTTTTACTTATTTCAAATAGAGAGTTTAAAGGGAAGAGCAAAATTTCACCATGTTCTAAGGATATCTAATTTGTTCTTTCTTTATGATGTTTGGGTCTGCTGGGTTACTCTAAAAATATTTCCCTTTCTTGAATGCAGGTAGTTCATGAACTTTCCTCCCCAGGGCTCAGTAGCATCTTCCTATATTGAGTAAACGTTTCTTTTTCATTCCTAGTTATCCTGCTGAGCTTCCAATAAAAGTTGCTTTCTCCTCCATAAAGCCATTGGATTTTAATCATAACCTGAATTTAAGTTTATTCTCTTCTTCTCTTTAAAGAACTAAGAGCTCAATCCAAGCAAAGCTGATAGATGTGATGTGGGGCCTGTAAGGAATTTCATTGTTAAGAGTCTAGTTATGTCATCCTAATCTTTGCCAAATTTCCATCAAGCCCCAAATGCATAAGCACTTTTAGCTAATGTAGTTCCAATTAAATTCCCGTGGTGCCTGAAAGTCTGCTTATGCACATTTCTAGCAGTGAAAGCAGTCTTAGCAGAGATGTCTGTACATCATACAGACAAATACATACATACATATGTACATACATACATATATACAAATTCTGAATATTTTTTGAGTATCCTACTCTCTTTGAAGTGAGTACAGATCACCCTGCACACATGTGACAGAATGAATGACATACATAATACATTCACCATGGCTTCTTGAGAAGCGCAGACACTGCCATAAGTGTCTCAACACAGTAATTGTACTCAGAACTATAATTTTTAGGATTTGTAAAATGAGAGGGAGCACATTTACATTTCCTGGTCCAAGTCATTCATACCCTTCCTTGATAGGGTAGCCATTGACTTACCCCAATGGCATACTTTTCTGCCTTAGGAGCAGAGGGCACCCTGCTTTCTCCCCCTGTGCCTGTGAGTATCTTAGAGGTTTCTGTGGCATGTGCATGTATATGTTTTGGGGATACAATGCTGTTGATTAAATCATCTTTGGCGTGCAGGGCAGAGGAAGTTACATCTCTCTGCATCTGCGTTACCGTACACATTTCAGCTCCAAGTGGGCTCGCTCTAATCTTACCCCAAGTTTCTGACCCTGTATTTACTTATAAGGCAGGTATTAAAACAAGAAAAGAACTGAGTTTCCAAAATATTTTTCCTTAAGGTCTATGAGTTTGATATTATCCTGAAATTACAGCAATGTACACTCTTGGTCTAAAAAACTCAGTGTGTATTGCTCTGTTCCCCACATTGAGTAAGAAGAACTATTGCATTGCTTTACTGAACTTAGAGTAATTCCTAGCGAAATCATAGTATTAAATGATCATTAGGCTTGGTATTAACCATAAATACTGGTATAGGTTTGTTTGTTTCTAATCACTGTTTTCTTTGCTATTACTTTGCTAGAGACCTACCCTGAAGCTTATTGAATGTTGATGTGGAACAGTAGTCACATAAAATGCTTTCTGAACTCGGAGGAACTTTGTCTTCTGATCTCTAATGTTTCCTTTGCCTTGTTTATCTTTCCTGATAAATGGTAAACATCTGAATCACACAGGTCTTATGCAATTTCATGATGTTCAATCTCCTTTCTCAAAAGATATTTCCACAGGTTACCCTTTCTGTCTTACAGCTGAAATAACTTTTAAAGCACCGTCTAACTTGAGCAATTGCTTTTTGTCCAAAATGCTGTTCCTTTTTATAAAGTTGATGATGTTCCTTGAAGGAGCTGCAGGACTTCAGGAACCACACATTATTCAAATGCTTGGTGAGAAGCAGCAGGTCTGTGGGGCATTGAAGTATTGTGAATAAAAAGGCAAAATTACAGTGCTTCATTTTTTCCAAGCTACTATGCTCTATTACTCATTCTAATAAGTCCTGTCTATGTACCCTTCCAGGTTCTGAGATACACAACAGAAATGCATTGGGTTTATAGGTAAATTTATCCTCTAAAATATATTTTTAAAAAATTTATTTAATAATATGAAAACAGCTTCTCAGCAAGGAGCACACAAGCCAAAATCGTTTGCAAATTTTTTGCTAGTTACTGTGTTTGAAACTAAACAATTCAGTTATGAGAGTTACTAAATAATCAATAATCTTTGATGTACAGTGTTTGAAAATAACTGTGTGACAAATGTGTGAATCAAATACTTTGTCCACATGAGCTCTTTATTAGAACTACCACCTGCCTTGGCATTTTACCTTATTATTTAGCATTATTTACCTTATTATTTACCTTGTGTTCTACCGTAATGTTTATTTCTAATAAAATGATTTGTAACTCCAAATTCTGATAAATTTGGAGGTGAGTTATAAAACAGTTCACGTTTCATATGGGCAAAATAGATTAAAAAAAAAGGGAGAAAAAAAGAAAAAAGGGAGGGAAAAGAAAAAGAAGAAAAAAGAGAAAAGCCTGTGTTAAGGCATTTCAACTTATAAATTTTCTTTTAGAAATTCAAGGTAAACTTTTTGATTCTTCTTTTGGCTATTAACTATTTCAACATCTTATTGTAATTTGAATTTCAGGAGTTTTTTTCTTTTTGAATTCTTACGAATTCTGGACAGGAAAAACTATTTCCCTCCTCGATATAAATGCAGAGAGAGTGAGGAGGTGCAGTAAGGGCATACAATCGATGTTCTGCACACTTTGGATCTTGGGAGGAAGGTCTATGATGGGACCATGGATGAAAGCAGGTACCTTGTGAGGATGCATCACAGCTATTCATGTAACAAAATGAGAGAATATGCTTTTGGGGTCTGTTGAGACAGGATCTCTCAGATCAAAACATCCTTGTGGTTATTAGGCAAATCTATAACCAGTGTTATCTCTGTGGCTTAGAGTAAATTTCCTATAGTTCTACAATGTAGCTAGGTTTTCTTAGAAATCAAGGTTATTAAAAACTAACAACCCACCTAGTTTGGCTTTATGTAATTTATCTTATATTCCCTGAGTTCTTCAAGATGACGTCTGTTTATGCCCTGAGTTCTTCATGATGATGTCATGTAAATATGAAAGACATTTTTCTTTGAGCCAGTAAATAAAATTTAGTTTCAGTGAAGCCTTTTATATACAGTTGAGTGATAACATTATTCAAACCCAAGGAGCAAACTGTATCTCTGAGAAGCTGTCTTAGACACTCATTCCTGTGTACTGGGGTGGACAATTTAAGGGAATTGCTTCTTAATTACAGAGTTGTCCATGATAACAGTGAGAAAAAATTGTTTTGGACAGTATCGATTCCAAGCACTTTTGTTCCTCTTTCAGGACATTCCCAGCCAGCAAAACATTCACTGATGGTCAGATAAACCATCTTAAGTTCACCCCATGCTTAATTTAATCAATAGGAGCCTATTTACATTGCAGAATGTAGGCCATGTTAATTTAGCTGTGGAAATACTATCATCATCATGTACTTCTGAGGTAGAACAGAAAACAAGTTTTGATTAAATATGTACAAGGCTATCTAAGTCTCTGAAATTTACCCCAGTTAGTTTTTTTTAGAGTATAGTTTTTTACAATGTTAATTTTGGCAAGTTTTATCCATCTGTCTTTGGCTGCATATAATGATTCTCTCTTTGTAAACATTTGTTTTGAAACATGTTTGTTTTTAGCAAGAGGTTTATGTCATCCTTCATGTATACCAGGGAGAACTGAAGACAGCCACTGTGGGCTAACTCTGGGTTTGCGTTTGGAAGACCTTTGATGGAATATTTCACCTTCAGAATATTTACCAACGCTGCTCACAGAGTCTGTGAGATAAAAGAGTAATAGTATAACTTCTTAGAGACAAATTGGGATGAAGTGAGATTGATTACTTTGCCTAGAGCCACAGTTCAGGTCAGTCGTCGTGTGGTCCAAAAGTAATGTTCCACAATGGATAGACTCAAGTGCTTTGCATAGGGAGTCTATCAGTCTAATTATACAAGGTCATCCATGTGATATCTTTTCTCATTATCAGAAATGAATAATTAAAATTCAGAATAAACAATAATGCAGCATAGTTTGTTTCTTTTTAAACAAACACCTCAACTACAAGTGGATTAAGATTCCCACACAGGTATGCCTGATGTCCAATCTACAGTGTGCAATTTTGTCTTTTGCATTTCTTTGTTGGCTCTGCGCATTTTCTCAGCTGTGAACTTTTTGACTTGCTATAGTAACCAGTACAGAAAGCGAAACATTTTGAGATTAAGTTTTGGGGACTTGATTTTCTCTGATCATGTTAGTATTACTTTTATGTATACTGTGGCAGCAAGTCCATTAGAAAAACAAACAGAGGCTAGAATGGGAGCTGGTGAAATGAATACAGAATATAGGCAGAAGTAGATAAGATGGCAGTACAGTCTGTGACTTAAGACAGTGCTTGAGCAAGGCTGTTATCGCCTGGGAAATCCCTTTGAGGTGAGAAAACCAAGGAGCTAATAATCTAACTATAAGCATAAAAATAACCATAATCTTGAAATTTTCTTCTGAAAAACATGGCAGAAAAAGGTCTGTAACTAGGTGGGGAATATTGCAAGATGTGGAGCATAAGTAGTGCTTAATCTCAGCAGTTTTGCCGTAGTGACCAGTGGAGCTCCAAGTGATGTGGATCAGTGTCAAGAATCAAGTGAAGGCTGACATGGCTGCAGTGCAGATCACATCATGTGTGTCAAGACGTGGCACATGCTGGCATTTATGGGACTTCCTTCCTAACTATTTCCAGCATCTGATGGGATGAGGAAGTACATACAGACAGCAGCCGGCTAAGTTGTTATAGGCGTGTATAGGGAGTGATAGAATAAAATTGATTTTAAAAAGAAGATGAAGAAAAATACTTCTTCTGTCATGGTCTTCTTCTGCATCTTTTTACCTAACCAAATAAAGCATTTGTAGAGCAACTGGCCATAGGGTTGGTAAATAATTTTGAAATCATATAATGAACTATGTCTTGCATGCCAGTAACAATTGTTAAAGAAATAATAATTGCATGGTGTCATATTTTGCCATTTGTTACCATTTAATTTCACAATATGCATGACATGAAAATGAACCAATTTATTTCCATGTGTGATCCATTTTAGCTTTTTTTTTTTTTAAACTATGAAAATTAAATTAATAGTCCTTTTTGGCTCTGATCTGCAAATAGTGTCTTACATCTGAGTCGTGCTACATCTAGTAGCATCACATTTAATAATAATAAAACCTCACTACTGCAGTCAAGTGATAGAACTGAAATAATTTGAATTTAAATTTGCTTTTTCTGGCCAGAGGACTTGCTTCTCCAGTTACAAGATGCATGAATGAGAGAAAAATACTGTATATAAAATGTTCTTTATATATAATTTTTGTAATGAAGTTTGGCATTGCAAACATAAATGAGCATTCACCAGAAATTTGGATTTTGAATGGCGCTGTTATGCCTTAATTAAACTCTTTGTGAAATGTGTCTACATTTCTGTTGGTCTTAGCACTTTTTTCCCCTTATAATTCTGCCTTTTGAAAAAAAATAAAAAATTACACTTCTGTTTAAAATACACATGTACAAACAATTTGATCCTTGATAGACTGTTTTGGGGTTTTTTGTAACCTGGTAGTGCATACAGTAACAATCTAGGAATTTGAGTGATATTTTCAGATACTCTAGTATCTGTGTTCTAGTCAAAAGTTAATGTCCTCGTTTCAGGATCCCAGGTATTCTTCAAGCATTGAGTATTCCACACTTGGAGAAACACAAGTTTGAAATCCTGGATATTCCATTGGCATTAACATTAAGCTGTTGTTCCTGGAAACATTTTTGCTGCAGGACGGAGTACAGAACTGTCTTCTGTTTCTTGCTCTCCAAATGTGCAAAATTTAGTTGCTTTGACAAGTTTTCTGCAGTGACCCCCGGTATTGTCATATATAAAAGCAAAATCATGATTTTACATTTGTTCTAAGTAACTTCTTGTAGGCAGATGTAAGGGATTCACATTTAGACAGTTGCTTTTTTAGTTAAAATGTTATTTTCAGTTTTTTCCCCATCCAATTTTTCTGTGTCCTCTAAGAGGAAAACAGAAATTTTAGATGATGGAAAAGCAGCAGTGCCTTCAAACCAATACAGTGAAGAAAGATAGAAGTATTCTTCTCAGAAAATTGTTTACATAAAATACTGTAGTCAGAAAGTGATAAAGAATAACTGGGGTTTTTTTAGCAGCTGGAGAACATCAGAATATAGTCTTCAGTTCCCTCACTTGTTTTGTAATGCAGATTCCCTTTAAAGTAGCCTTGCCAATGTACCTTAAATATATTTTAGAATTATTTTACCATGAAATTAGTTTTTCTCCACCATTGGTTTAGTTGAACACTTCTTTTTGATCAATGCTGGGACATTAGAAGTGAAACCGTGGCTGCACATACTGTTTTAGTAGGTTTCTATCAGAAAGTATTCTGCAGTAGACCATACCCATTGAGAGCAAAGGCTATTAGCGTATCCTGGCTGCTCCTCCAGCTTTCACCATGGCTCTTAGTTAATTCCCACACTTTATACTGCTGCCACCAGGTTGTATTTACATATTTATTAACCAGAGGAAAAGCAGAGAAGGGAATTTCAGTCTTGAGAAGAAGTGCAGAACAGCAAGAAGCTCTTCAGGCTGTCCTCTTGCCCTGCTAGTCATCGCTAAGCCCGATCTAAACTCCAGTCTCCAGATTTCCTCTCTAGGAACCAACTTGCAAAATGTTGCCAGCCTTTTAACCTTATACATTAGGTTTGGTTTTGGGTTTGTTTTTGTGGGTTTTTTTTTTTTTGTTTTTTTTTTGAGAAGGGTTAAATGAAGCACTTACTTAGAAGAAATAAATTGGTCTAGGTAGACAGTTTTGACTTACTAATATTTCTCTATCATTGTCCCATTAATGGCTATTTTTCCTATTCACATGCAGGTAGTTAAGGAACAACTATACTAAAATCAAGGTGCACTTTAATACTTTTACCAGTTCACTTTGAAGCAATTGAACCTTATATTAGGGAAAAATGTTTTTCCTAGGTTTTCATGGTATTTACTTCCCATTTTATCTGTGGATATCTCAGTTTTTGGTGGGATGCTTTTTTTCTTTTTCCTTTTTTTCCTTTTTAAACAATAGTTGCTTGCCTAACACAAGCAAGAAGTTACACAAATCTGTAAAAGATGTGGTAGCTGGATTTAAGGGCACTGAAGGCCATACTGCAATTTTTGTAACTAAGCTTCCTCTGAAGTGAAACACAAGTGACTTTCTTTCTGAAGTAAGTGCATACATGTGTTGCTACCCTAATCTTGGTTTTGTGAGAACCAGGAACTCCAGGCATAAAAAGAATATGGAAACATTTTTAAAGGTAGTCCACAGCAGAATCTGATCCACGCATCTAGAAGACTGATCTCTGTTTTATTTGCATATACCTAACATTGTCTCTGTAAGTATAGTCACTGAATGTCCATGAGGGCTCTGTTTGCTGTGACTAGTTTTTTCAAATCAGGAAAAGAAAGCTTATATTTTTTATGATGTTATGGTACATTTTATCTGTTGCAGTTGGAAACATCTGGGCAGCACATAGAGAAATTGCCATGGCTCTGCAAACCTATTGTACTCTGCTTGTCTACACTTCCCATCTACCACTACAGGCAGAGAGTCTCAACAAATTCAGCATCCATTGAGATTAACAGCTTTGGTTCAGATGTGCCTCAAAATTAGTTGGGTTTAAGTGTTTATAACTAAAAAAGATTATTTCTCTGAGCATCTCTGGGTGGCAAATCAGTAGTTAATGCTTAGGTACTGTGCTGTGTGAAGAAAGGTAAACTGGTTAGAAGGTGATGCTGACTTGTCTTTTCATATCTATTCTTGTCATAGGAACGGAAATTGACATAAAACTAGGATAAACATTGTGATCTCTACTTATAAATAATAATTCTGTTAGTGACAAACACATACTAGCATTAGACATCTAGTTTTCACCTGAGTTTCAGGTGTCTTAGTTCAGCAGGATCTACTTACTACCACTGCCTGTGTTGGGAGTACAGGCATTTCGTTATATATCGTATTATATGTATTATGACATATATTACATTCATTATATATTCAGACATTCTGGTTACAGTCAGAGATCCTCACAGAGTGTACCTGCCCACAGCTCCTTTCTGGGGGCTCACTTCCTTTTCCTTACCGCAGAAGCTGGACCACATGCATCAAGCTAGACCTGTTCCATGCCCTGGGGTGTCACCTAGCACATGGATTCAGGAATTCAGTGCAGAAAGCAGGTAAGAGGTATGTAAATTCATTCCTTAAGTTTGGCAGTCTGCATCTTAAGCTGAATTTAAAGGTACATATGTTTGTACCCCAAAGTTTTCTGACCCTCTAATGTTTTGGACAGCACACATGCTGCATGACTTAATACTTCTATAATTTGTAAAATAAATTTCCATTTTGACACAGCCTACTAGTGGCAGGGCAGTTTGGCTTTTATCCAGCAATTAAAATGTGATGCATGAATGTACAATTTTTTTCAAAGAAATCCCCTGATATTTTTAGAAGATGCGCACATCCAGCCAAAGAGCCTGTCAGGTACCAACCAGGTACTGCCTGTCAAGTGCTTATTTCTAGACACCTCTGCCTGTCATGTGTCTTTGTACCGCAGTGATGAATATGGGAATGGCAAAGGTTCGGTTTCTGTGTCTGGTGCCTGGGCAGAGTCAACCTGTGACTTTGCACATTCATGAAACCTCTCTTGGAGGAGTAGATGTGTCTCTCTCTGTGGGAATGGGCTCGCAGGCTTGGCATCTTGAATGCTCTGCTGCAATCATGTAGTGCCCAGTTTGCACATCCAGTAACAGCAAGTGTGGATTCATTTTGTTGAGACTTTGACTTGCTGCTTGGACAGATAAATCAATCCTGCATGTACATCAGTGCTCTGCCTCCTGAGTTAATTTTTCACTGAGTGCAAATCATCTTTCTTAAGCTGCTCAGGACTAAGTTTTCTTCCTGTTCTGTGGTTCTCTGCTTTCACTTTGCTATTTGCTCCAGCAGCCCTGCAGGTCTAACTGCCCCTTGATAGCTGGGCTTTTGATTTACACTTAAGGTTTTTCCCACCTGTTCTGTGGAAAACTTCTGTAGTGGCAGAAGCTGCTCTGCTTTCTCCCAAAAACTCATGTTTTCTGGAGTTCATGGGCTTTGCTTGCTGGCCCTGGGCAAAGGGGCAGAGGGTCATATACCAGGCCAGGAAAGAATGGGCTCTCTGTTCAACCCTCTCCAACTGAAGAGGCCCACATCTCTATGCAAGGAACAGTCAGTGACTGAGGGATATGCACATTGCTGCAGTCCCAGTTCATTAGCCTCAGTCCAGTGCTATTCACATTGTAAGCTCAGAAGCAGTGGGGCAGCATTTGAGACTGCTTCTTTGGGCAGTCCTAAGAGTTGCTCAAAAAAAGTGTGTGCTGCTAGGTGCTCAGCTGCTCCTGCACCCCTCTGCATTGCCATGGCACAGCCTGACAGTTTGCATTCCAGTTGGCTGATAGCTTGGTCTTGTGATGCTAACATCTTAAGCATGGCCGTACTATTTTAAAACCTGCAATGTTCCCAGAAGTTCCCAGGTGTGGAGAAGGAAATTAGCAAACAAGTCAATAAAGCCCTCGATCTCCCAGCCTTTGGGGCAGGGAAAAGCAGGGGAAAAGAAATTATAAAAAAGGTTTAACTTTCATGATCAAACTAGCAAAAATTGTGTTTAGTCACAGATGTTTTAGATACCTTTTTATTTCTTTAGAAGGATAGATATTTCTTTTTAGAGGATCATAGAAGGAAAAACTACCTGTTAACTCACCTCTACATGCAGCTTCTTCACTGTATCTTCTGGTGTACCAGCTGCTGACATGTATTGCAGGGCAGAGAGTTGGCTTAAACTGATTATAAGGAAAACAAAACACTGCGAATACTTGAAATCATCCCTGTGTATGCTTCTTAGCTTTGTTGGATAATGTAAAGATAGTATGCTGTTAGTGTTGTTTTTTCTTTTTCTGAAGAAATTTACCCAGAGGGAAGAAAGAAAAGTACCTGGGTTGAACCCAGGGAGAATGGAACACACCGAGGTATTAGAGCGGTCTGTAATAGCAGTGTGTGGGTAATAAATCAGCTGAGTAAACTTATACTAGAGGGTGGAATAATGCTACTTGAACAAATAGGTATTTATTATTTGTTTTGAAAGCTTATTTTCTGCTTAATATAAGCAAACTCACTAAGTGACACTAATATGTAAGAAGGACATTTATTCAACTTAATACTAATTTGAAATATATGGTTAAAAGCATTGAGTGACTGGGTGATAGATGGCAGATGAAATATTACGGAGTGCATTGAAGAGGAAGAATTATATTATCTTTATATGTGTGGCAGTGAGCTCTTGAACATTCTATTTCCATTCAAAAAAAAGATCTTGGAATTATAACATGTAATTCCATAAAAGCATTATCTCTGTGCTCAATGGTAGTCCAAGAAACAGAATATTGGGGATGATTATGTGAGAATAAAAAACAACGCAGGCAGTGCTGCAGAAACCTATAACTTGTATGGTTCTGTCCCTGCCTCTGTCTTGAAAAGAAATGAATAGAACTGCAGAAAGTACAATGCAGAGTAATAAAGAAAAAAGGTGTGAAAGCAATTCTGCACAAGTAAATGATTAAATAAACCAGGACTTATTATCCTTGGAATGAGAGGTGAAAAGGTGAACACTGAGTGGTTCTCATTCAGGCTGTTTGTCTCCCACCAGATCTCAGAGGCAACAAAGGAAGCTAACAGATGGCAGGCTCAGAACAAAGGGAGATGCTTCCTGTGTTGTGTGATTGAGGATATTGCATGTAACAGACGTTTACATGGGTTCAGAAAACAAAGTGAAATGGAGTGAAATGGAATAAAAATGTGTCACAAAACACAGAAAAATCTCTGTGTAAGCCCACAGGTAGTATGCCCGTGATTCAGGACAGTGCTGGCCTGAATACAACTGGGAGCATATCCCTAGAATGTGTCTCTGTGTGGTCACTTTGTCCTTTTGCTGAAGATCCTGAGCTAAAAGACTCTTTGGTTTGACTCAGTAAGACTGCTCTTCCATTTCTTTTACTGTGTGTGTGTGAGGCTACAGTTCAAAAGAGCAGAGCAGTTAGGGTTCACTCAGTTGTAAAAGACATCTGAACAGATCTTTACAGTGTACCAACCCATCAAGGATCATTGGCAGGAGCCTTTTCATCTCCTGCTTCTTTTCTGTTCATTACTAGAAATTAGTCTAAACTTCCTTTCCTTGTCCTCAATGATGTAGTCTAAGAGGTTGAGAATATATTAGATTTTTATTTTATTTATTTTATTTTCCATGGATTTTATTCTCAGAAAACCCTGTGTAGGCCTAAATAACATAAGTACAGAAATAAATAGTGGTAGCTGTGTGTGTGCAGAGGAGCTTTTTATCACGTAAGTGAACAGAAGGAAGGAAAACAAGAATGAAGGAGGGGGGAAAAAGTCTACTGAGATCTAAAAGATGGAAAGTGATTAAAGCGGAGGGGAAATGGGTGTCTGATTACAGATAAGGAATTCTGATGATGTGACCTTTCATGCCTGCTGCATCTTCGATGGCCAATGCTAAGTCAAGAGGAGGGCTGATTCAAAGGGCAGCACAATCTGGAGTTGGTTGCCACACATCAGAAATTGAGTTCCAAAATAAGGAGAAAGGCAATATTAGGTTGTGCATTAAAGCAGAGGGGGGAACAAATGTAAATGTGAGTGATTGGTAATGTAGTGACCCTTGCCTTTGTCTGAGTGTTGCAGAGCTGGACAACTGTGGCATAAGTGTGACAAAGCTGCAAGCAGACAATTTCACTACCGCTGAAAATGTAGGCTGGGTCTTGTGTAGAGGATGCTGTAGGGTAGTAGTGAAATAGGGGCAGTTTGCTTTCCATGCTGTAATTCAGCACTAGAAGGTAATATATGTTGGGTTCCCAAATAAAACATGAGATTTCCCTATACTGGCTTGGCTGAGAAGCTGCACCTCTCACCTGTTAAATGACATACTGGCCACCCCTGGTGGATATGCAACCTCTGTGTGAATTTGCATGGAAGGGGATGGAGGGCTGTATAGCTGAGTGACAGCTGAAGTGTTTGCTATAGTATGTTTTAACTCACACACACATGCAGACAGATGGAAGGTTTCTCTTCTCCCAGGGCTGTCTTTCTGTGCCGGAAGAACAACTGCTGTTAAAGATTGCAATTTCATGCAACCACGGTGTCCGTGTCATTTCTGTCCCCAGGCTCCTTTGGGTGACCTGCAGGATCCCAATGAGTGCTGGTTGTTGTTTTCTAACCAAATGGCAGAGTTTGGCCAGTGCTGCAGGGGAAGAACATCTTCACTGACCTGTGGGGGCTTTGGGTAGGAGCACCAGCTGCATCTCTTTTTCAGTGAACTTCTGGAGGGAAAATAATGAAACTGAAATCCTGTCTCACTACCATCGCATTTTCCCCCTCAACTCCTGGCATGTGCCTTCTGTAAATAAGCTGCCTTGTGTGTCAGGGATCCACGACTGAAGGGGATTTTTAAAGGCTGACTTGGTCACTTCCTTGCACAACAGTCTCCCATTGTCTTCTGGGTCCTTTACCTCTGTGCTCTGCCATCTAGTTGGGCTGGAAACAGGCAGGATTTCTGGGGTAATAATACTGGCCGGATTGATAGAGGCATTGGAGAAAATGGGGGAGGTGATGGTGATGGTGGTGAATTTTGGGCAGTTGTCCTCTGCTAATGACATCTCTCAAAAGCCTTCCTTGAGAGGGAAGTGCTGCCTTTCAGCCTTTAGTGGACTGCCATCAATCTTTGTTATCCCTTCAGGCTTTCTATTAATTAACAGGTTTTCAAACTTGTTATAAATATTGTAAATAGCTGACTTGAAAGCCTTTCTCATATTATCCCCAAACATTCCTAGCATTCATATGAGCAATTGTCCTTTTTCCTATAACTCTGAAGTTGATTATTGTGATAACTAAAGAATTTCTTCCATGTAGATGTTCTTCCTGTTGCCTAAAAAAGTGTTATATTTGGGTGCTTCAACTCTTTCCTTTGTTCATTTAAAAATCTTTTTCAGCTTTGGAATGCTCTCTGAACAGGTCAGATTTTCCAGAAAATCAGGAACAGCTGTGTTAGAAAAAAACCAGTAACATCATCTTTCCAATATCCCACATCTGGTGGTGCTGCACAGTGAGCATCTGTCATGGATTATTTTGTGAAGCACTGCACGGGTTTATGGTTTTTTTATCTTATCTGTTGTAATTGTGTATTCCCATCATTTTATGTGAGTATGTAATCTCATTTCATGGGTAATGGATGCACATATGTCAATATCTTTTCTGTATGTATATACATGGAACTACTTCCACAGTTAATTATGCATGGATTAGAAATAAAAAAACCCAACTTTATTAATTTAGGGAAATAAAAACATGTTAAAATTAGATCTTTATTAATTTTAAATATAGAACTTCTGCCTTTCAGTTTCATTCTTTATTCCTTTGCTCTTCTAGATTATAAACAGAAATCAGTAAATGTATTATCTCTGCACTGGTTTATTATGTACTCTATGTATATTGCTTACTTCTGTCCTTTCTATCTTAGGTTCCTGTACCTTATGAGGCACCTTAAATACCTCTGTGTTTTTTCATTGCCTACTTTTAAATTTTACATATTATCTGCTATAGCTTTTATTTTAGAGATAGATGGCAAGAAGTACCAATTGTTTATTCCATGGTACCGTGCGTTATGGCACGATAACTGGATACATGATTAGATTTTGTTTATTTGTCAAGTATGACCAAGTTCTTGCTAAATATGTTGTTCTAAGTGGAAAGAAATTGTGTTCTGCATTACCCAAAGTTGTTGGGAAAAAGAACAACAAACTAGATATTTTGCTGTGGAATTTTACATTCTTAGTTCTGATTTATTAAAAGTTGTTTGGGGAGATCTGTTTTCAATGTGAGCTGCAAACACCAGGCAGGTTCTGTAGCAAAAAGAATGATAACAGGTTGCACAAATCTCAATCAGTTTAGGAAATCTGGTGCTTTGAGGAGTGGCGACTCTTTTCCGCACCTACTAGATAATCTCTCCCAGTAACAGAGTGTTCTTACCCAGCCTCCTACATGCACTTTTAAGACTATAGCGGATCAGGAAGAAGTATTGCTTTGTCTCATAAACATTCCCAAGGTATTTAGACAGCACAGAAGGTACTACTCTAGCACTGCACGCACCTTTTTCTATCTGTAGTGGGTTGACCCTGGCCAGATGTCAGGTACCCACTAAAGCTAGGAGAGGTCACTTACTGGTCACCATCATGGGCAAAACAGACTCCAAGTGGGGATATTACTTAAATTTATTACTGACAGGATCAGAGCAAAAACGTAAGAAGTAAAATAATCTTAAAAACTCCTTCCCCCCACCCTTCCTTCCTTCCAAGTTCTACCTCCTTCCCCCCAGTGGTGCAGGGAGACAGGGAATGGGGATTATGGTCAGTTTCTTTTGCCACTGCTCAGGGAGAGGAGTCTTTCCCCTGCTCCCATGGGGTCCCTCCCACGAGAGACAGTCCTTGACGAACCTGTCTGGCATGAGTCCATCCCATAGGCAACAGTTCTTCCCAAACTGCTGTCCCAAGGGTCACTTCGCTATGGGGTGCAGTCCTTCACGAATGAGCTGTACCAGTGTGCGTCCCCCACAAGGCCACAAGTCCTGTCCTGGAAAAACCTGCTCCAGTGTGGGCTTCTCTCTCCATGGGCTGCAGGTCCCTGTCAGGACCCTGCTCCATCTTGACGCTCCCACAGGGTCACCTTTGGGCATCCACCCGCTTTGGCATGAGCTCCACCACTGGCTACAGGTGAGTCTCTGCACCCCGATGGTCCTCCATGGGCTGCAGGGGCACAGCTGCTCCACCATGGTCTGCATCACGGGCTGCAGGGGCCTCAGCTCTGGCACCTGGAGCACCTCCTGCCTCTCCTTCTGCACTGACCTTGGTGTCTGCCTTGTTCACATGTTCTCACTCTGCTCTTCCCTGGCTGGAATTTTCATCTGTGCAGTTACTTTCCATTCCTAAATATGTTATCACAGAGGCATTACTATCATTTCTAATTGGCTTGGCCTTGGCCAATGGCAGGATGCTTGTCCTGGAACCGGCTGGCATTGGCTCCACTAGACATGGGAAGCTTCTAGCAGCTTCTAACAAAACCCACCCCTATTTCCCCCCTGCTACCAAAACCTAGCCACAGAAACCCACTACACTATCTTAGTTGGTCATACACTACTTCTAACAAAAGAAGTTTACTGTTCATATTGCTTGTGTGCCTCCTTGTTTCGCCAGAACACACAGTATATAAACTGCCTGTTGCCTTTGGCCATGACTCTGGTGAGTGCGTCCAGCAGTACCTGGGGAGGATTGCAACTTTCAAAAGAGAGGTAGTGGCACCTTGCTGTGTCAAAGAAAAGAGAATCCTTAAATTAGACCTTAAGTGTATAGAATGAAAGGAAAAATACTCTACCATCAACTTCTTCAGTACCTTTCCTGTCATTTTTCTATAAAGTGATGATAAAAGTCTACATTTATTTTCAATAGTCTCATTAAAAGTCAGCATATCTTTTTAGGATAGAAAATTGTAAAAACACCTGGTAAATTATGCCCTAAAATAGGTTAATTGTTAGCTTTTTGTAATTATAATCAAGTGGGTTTTTTATTTACTAAGGAAAAGTACTATGTGGGAGTGTAGATAGTATTACTGAATATAAAACTTGATTTCATTTAATAATATTTTTCCTTTGATCTGATTATTCTAAATAACAAATCTGTCATCCATGTGAGCACTGGGAACATTGACTTTTGCTTGATATGTATTCAGTTCTGACAGGTAAGAAACTCACTTGTAAATATTTCTGCAGCATGATTTTCACTTATGCCCTACTTTGAGCAGATGACAATATTTTCATCTTGCACTATGCAAGATGCTTTTAATTAGTTTAGTGTAGTCAGCTATGAATCATTTGCTGTCCTTCAATGCCAGAACTGATGACTGCCATTACCATACTCTGAAGAGGTCTGAAAGAATCCAGTTAATGAAATAACCATTTGGCCATCCTTATTCCTTCCATGTATATTTTTGTTTCAGTAGCAATAATAAAAGAGTTTGTGGTTCACAATTATGTTTGTGTTTAGATCAAACAGCTCTTTTTAGATGTAGTTTGTATGGGAGTACATGCAGACAGTCAGATACCTGCTGTGAAAAAGGTTATACAGTTGTTTTAAAACAGTAACAATCACATAGGGCAGTGATTTTCTGATGTATGAGAAGGTTGTAGAGAGCTGCTGACTGTTAATACTGGAGCTTAAACTGATAATATGGGGACTAACTCTTTGACAGTTACTCAGATATTTTCTTTCCACAATCAACTTATATGGTCCTCTACCCAATATAATTTGTTCAGAAGTATGTCTTCACATATATGAAAATGCTCATTGTCAAGAGATGGTGTGAACTCCTAAAATGGCACAGGTATTAAATGCAAGGAAAAAACACTCATGTTCATGTCACACTTCCAAATCACATTTTAAACCTCTGCTTTGTGTCCAGTCACGTGAATATTGTAAAATGCCTTGCTAAGGCTATAGGTGGTTATACCACAGTATGGACCCCGAATTAAACTCTGGATCTTTTGAGAATACATTAAAACCATTAGTTTTGGCATAATTTTTTTTAATCTGAATTACTCTTAGAAAACTGTCTGAATATAAATTTCAGAAAGACTAATGTGATCTGATTCACTAAATGATATATTTTCTCCTTTATGAGGAAAATCAGTTTTCCCGTTGTTTCTATTATTTTATTAATGTACTCAAAATATGTAGGGAAGCAATAAAAACTGAAAGGTAGGGAGTCAAATAATTATGAGGTATATATTTGATTAGGAGTGTTAGTATATAAGTGAATGCAGATAAAAATTGCTTTTTACTGTTAGGATGTCACAAAAAAGCTACATCTAACTTAAATACAGCCTTATTTTTTTCAGGCTGTACCCAACGGGAGTAAGTGTGAAGGAGACTATAGCCCTTTCCCTTCAGTCTTTTCAACTCTCTTCCAGCAGCCTTTGATGTTGATGCTTCTCTGTGGCTTTGTTGTCCCTGCCATTGCTATTGGCATTAAATCTATGATATATGTTTCAATTAATAGTAACAGAGTAGAAAAATGTCTTCCCCTCCTGGTATGCAACAGGCAAAGCATGGCAGAAAGTAAAGATGTTGCAAGGCATAAAGACCACAAGGCAAAATGTAAAAAAGGACCCATCTTAACGTCTGAGTGCTTCTTAGTTGGTACATATTTGCTTATTTGTTATATATTTATATCTGCTGAATTTAAAGAGGAGGAAAGAAATTTGGGTGATGTTTATATTCCTTTGCATTTTCTTTAACTTGTATTTGGATCCCCAAACAGAGTGGGAAAAATTGGAGCGCCAGATGTGATGGTATTGGGCAAACTGGTCTATAGGCACCAAATTAGCCAATGCTTGCCTCCTGTTAAAACAACTGGGAATATTTGCACCTGAAAATGTTTAGGAGAAATTATTAGAAAACCAGGAAGAACCCGCTGTAGAGTGATCTCAAAGTCTAATGTTTTGCAGAAATGGCTTATCTGCTCTTAACTAATAATTTGGTGGGTTGCAACAGGCGATGGAGAACAGTTCCAGTCAATATAGGGTATTGTGAAAAATGTAGGAGAAAGTCTCAGTTCTCTGTACTCCAATAGCAAGTGTGGATGCAAACTGAGTCTGGCCTTCACTGAAAACTTGATGTACACCACAAGACAGATGCCAAGCTACAATAGGGTACATTTCTTCATGTCCTTCTCCCCAGTCTTTCTTGCTATCTCATTTACTTTTGTTGAGTATAGGTCATGTAAGAGGTGATGCAGATCTTAGAATATCTGGGACGCCTGAAGATGACAGGACACAATCACACTTACCATTACCCCACCTGAGCTCTTCGTGTGACTCTCTTGAAAGCTGTCACTGGTGCTGACCTGGCTTTCAGTGTACAAGGAGTCTTCTTGGCTGATGTTGGCTGGTTGTTGTTGCTCCATTGCTATTTCAGTAACAGTCATCAGTATGTCACCAGAATCATAGACTCGTAGAATGGTTTGGGTTGGAAGGGACCTTTACTTGAAGATCACCTAGTTCCAACCTCCCCGTCATGGACAGGGACACCTTCCACTAGACCAGGTTGCTCAAAGTCTTATTCAACTTGGTCTTGAACACTTCCAAGGATGAGGCATCCACAGCTTCTCTGGGCAACCTGTTCCAGTGTCTCACCACCCTCAGTAAAGAATTTCCTCCTAATACCTATTATAAACCTGCCTTCTTTCAGTCCGAATCCATTACAGCTTGTCCTATCACTACATGCCCTTCTAAAAGTTGCTCTCCATCTTTCCTGTAGGCCTCCCTTCGGTACTAAGAAGGCTGATGGAAGGTTTCCCCGGAGCCTTCTCTTCTCCAGGCTGAACCTGGAGAGGTAAATAATTTTGCTGTCAACTGGGATATTTGTTAGCTGAATCAACAATTTGTTACCTAAAAACTAATCATCTCCTATCGATATGTGCAGGCTAGGACAGTAATACTTTTATCCGTGTTAAGAGAATGGGGGTTTGTCTACACAGGGTCATTCAGGAAAACTAATCCAAATTGATTTTTAAAGTAGATTAATTAGATTAGGTTCCATCTCTTCAAATTCACTAAATGGTCAAATTTGAGGTAGTTAAATTAGATCAAATCCTTGCTTAACCTTTCTACTTCAGAATTGTGATGGCCTTAATTTGATTAAGCCACTTAAAAATTGAGACAAACGTGTGTTCATTTATAATCAAAATCAGAGACTTTGATCAAATATAACTAAAGAACTTTAAATCCAAGTGTTTCAATAACTGGAATTCAAATTTGAGTGTCCTGAGTAAACAAGTATCTGGAAAAGAAAGTATTGTGCAAATGATTAGGGCATTTTTTTAAATGCACATTTGTAAAAGATTAATGCTGTCTGATGGAATTAACATACTCTTGCTATGACTGTAAGTCTTGCTTGTGCCCTCAGTAAGTATTTCATGCGTGAATTTCATGCATCCAGTGAAAGATGAAAGAGCTAATATTTGACAATGAAAGAATTTTTATCTGCTGATAAAAATTGTACTGTTAATTCACTGTAATTGGAAACTGTATGCAAAATACCCGATGATACACTAATGGCCAAACATTATCCATGTCTATCTTATGTCTGAATGTGTACTTGTGTGTATCAGTTGATAGTGTATATATATATATATTCTTTTTTTTTATGTAAAAGATAATGAAGTGTGCAACGAACGGATTATACAATGGCTAGTAATGATATGTATGTAACAGTTCCCTCATTCCTTTGCCTCTGGCACTGTCGATGACCAGAGGAGCTGGCCTAACCTTGGCAGGGGCTTGCAGAGTAGAAGGACTAAATATTTGGTTATAAACACTGGGGGTGAAGTGAGGTCTCTGATGCGGACTGTTAACTAAGGTATTAGTCAGACTAACATTGTCTCAGCCATTCTTTCCTGATTTATGTAGCAAGACTCGGTGGCATATTGCTTATTTATCACTGATAAACTGTTCTTGGACAGAACTTCTTTTTAATTTTTTTATATTCAGTCTGTGACTGCTGTGGGCTTTTGATAACATTGTGATTTATATTTACCCGTGTTTTTGCCTGGCAGTAGTTGAATAACAATAAAATTCCTGTTGATTTTGGGTGGTCAGATGAAAACTTAGAGCTAAAACCAATGTATTAATCAATGCCACCCATCAAAATGCTATCAGTCAAAGAAAAAACTGATATAAAAGTTATTTTATTTTGTTATCTTAGTGAATGGCATAAAGTATTTCCTAGGTTTCCTTATCACTGGTAATGCATTAATTTTGGCTCATCCTCCGTCACAGTCTGTTGCTAATCGATAAATTATTTTGATTTGTGGTTTAGCTTTTTTTTTTCAAGGAGTCCATAATCTAAAATCAAATTAATCTTTGTGGAAGAGTGAACCTGTGTGTTTTCTGGATTCAACTATTTGCATTTCTTCAAATATCTGACTTTCTTTGGCTGGAAAACTGCTTTATGAATGTATAGATGATTTTAGAACATTTAGAATATTGCATAATGACAAAGGCAATTTAAATTTACAGATTATTTTTACATGGGAAGTCACTAGTGCTGGTAAGTTGTATATAGTCTGCCCAACTGAGTAGGTAGATTGTTTGTAGAATCAAAAACTGGAAATGAAACAAGTATAGTACACAATGCAGGAAGTCTTTTGTTGTCCAAGAGAAGCACATCATACTCTCTAGAAACAAGATAACAAAAAATTTGTTGCACTGTTCAATGCCTTAATGGTATGCAATGATGCAAGAATAGCATCATCTGCCCATGACAGTATTTCTGTATTGAAAAGTGTAACAAACTCTAAAAATACTTGCTTGAAAATTATACTGGTTATTTTTCAAGACAAAAACATTGTCTTGGGCCTGTTTCCCACTCCATCTCCCTAGTGAATTTCAACTCCCAAGCTACTTTGGTGTTATTTGATTTCTAAAATGTTAGCTAATCAATTAACAGAGGTAGGATATGAATTGGTGACAAATCACATATAATTTGCAGTGAACAAAATAAACATACCAAGAGTTCTGAGGTGTAGTCTACTTGCTAAAGCTCATTCATTGGTATTGGAGAATCCTTAGCTATGAAAATATTAAAATGAAAATTAGAGCCTTAAAATAAAAAAAAATTAAAAACAAAAGCAATATTCAGTGTCTGACTGCGTGTCAATACTAATGAACATCATGTTGATTCACTCTTGAGTCTTTCAGTATGACTTTTTATGTTGTTCTCCTAGTAGGTTGTAATGACCCTCAAGTACCATTGCTGCAGTTGATGTCCTGTGTTACAAAAATGCCATTTTCTGTCTTCTGCTGCTTGTTGCCTTTACAGCCACTGGGCGCAACTTTTCCATGTTTCCATTACAGTGAAATTGTGAAACTTTTGGTGCCTTACTAGAATTCTAGTGCATGGGGTATAAACAGCAGGATTTAAGTAGCAGGGTGCTGCAAGGGGTACTCCTGCCGGGAGGAAGCCCAGAACTGTCCTGTGTGAGACACAAGAGGTTGAAGCCAGCTGTGAAACACCTCTGTGTGGCAAAACTTCAGCCAGTCAGGGGAGCATATGATGCCTCTGCTTAGCCACATTTAAGAAAAGGCTTTAATTGCTAGGAGTAGGAGACATAGGAGGAGATGCGTTAGGAGATACATGAAGAGGTGTGCCCTAAATATTCTTATTGGTCAATGAAGCTCAAATTTGTGAATCTGTGGGAAATTCAAAAACTGTATGAAGTTCTAAATTCAGAACGAGTATCAGAATTTTCAAGTCTTTCAGGAAGGATAATTCTGCTTTATTTGGGAAACTACATGTTTACCCCTTCCAAAATAAAGATGACCAATAGGCATCTTGATTTCTGCAACAATTTGGCTACCACAAACAAGAATTAAACAGGAAGGAATAATTAAAAATTACTTATGCAAACAGCTATCACCTATTAGTGAAGGTACTGCTGGCATGGTCACTGTTTCGGTTTTCTTATCAAGAAAATAATATTTCATTGTTACTCAAAATTTATTTTTTAAAATTATTTTTTTTCCTATTGAAAAATGACTAGATACTCTTGGTTTGTATTTCTTATACGTTTACTTTTACTGATTCTGGTCCTACAAAGTTTCCTTAAGGTAAATGTTTGGGGTTGGCATATTTGGATTTTTTGTTATCATAAATTTTTGTTTTAGCTATAGGTTTCTCACATCTTGGTTTTCTGCTTTCTGTGCCTTCCATCTGGTGCTGGTGATAGTGTTTTGTTCTGCTTTCATTAAATATTATGTTGTTTTTTCTTTAATTACAAGAGGTGTTTCTGTTTTGTCAAAGATAAATTTGCTAGTTCTGTTTGTGTTGGTGTTGGGAGAAATGCTACTACTTCATGTCTTCTGGTTAATTTATCTCTTAGTTTTAATGCTAATCTGGTTAAGACATGATTAACAGTTGTTCTGTGAGCTTTGGCACTCAAATTAATGCTTTCCTATTTGCTGCATATTTACAGAGAACTTAAGTTTGATTTTTTTCTATACTCTACCATTGTTTTGTTCTTTAAGAATTATTTCCAAGAATTGAAAATTGAAAATTTGCACAGGAATGTAGGCATATAGGGCAGTTAATTACAGAAGTGTTCTTGAAATCGCTAAAATTGATGACACAAGAGTTAAAGAATTATTTTTGAAGCACTTGAGAGTGAAGCTTTTTCATTAGAATTTTTAATTGTGTATCATTGCATAAGCGCTGGTGAAGATGTCTCTTCTAGTTTATTGGGCCAAAATCATAGACCTTTTCATAAAATTACAGAATATACTGAGTTGGAAGGTACCCACAAGTCCAGCCCTTAGCCCTTAAGAGGACCATCTCCAAAAGTCACACCATGTACCTGAGACTATCATCCAAACACTTCCAGAGCTCTGTCAGGCTTGGTGCTGTGACCACTTCCCTGGGGAGGCTGTTCCAGCACCCAACCACCCTCTGGGTGAAGAACCTTTTTCTAATATCCAGCCTAAACCTCCCTTAACACAATTGGATGAAAGGGAAAGAAAGCTTTCAGATTTGATCTTGAGGTAGGTGGGTTAAATACTTTTTCCTTTAGTTCCTCACTTTTGTTTCTTACAGCTATTTGTAGCTGTGTTGCCTACTTTGGATGTGGTAACTTACTTTGAATAAAGATGGATTTCAGTAGAAGTAGGTGGAAACAAAGCAAGTTTACTGATCAAAATGTGTAGAAAATTTACAATATGACATGAGCCATGCTTATCCACCTCATTCTTCAAAGTGGAGGGAAAAGATACCACCTTCATAGAAGCCATATGCATCAGGATGCCCAGAGTCAGGAGAGGAAGAAATTACTTCCAGTTGCAAATAATAACAGGAAGAGCTACTGACTGTACTTTCAACTCCCCACGACTTCATCCAGAGAAAACATCTGTTTAAACAGTTTCTGTGTGAAAACAGAATAATCTAGAGAGCAAACTGCTAGAATATGAGTACATAAGAGGGTTATGGGGCATCTGACATGTCCTTACCAAAGTGAAAATATAGCAGCTTCTGATGAAACTGAGCAGGTCTTCAGCCAGGGCTGCTGCAGAATTAAGAACACTGCCATTACAAAGATATAGAGCTCATCAGCTTCATTTCACCCTGCCCCACGCATTTACAAAATCACGTTCTTTTTGACCCAAATTACTGTGTCTAACCAGCATAAGTGCTTTGAGTGCGTTAACTTGATTCAGAGTTGCCTTAAGCATCTGCATCCTATAATGCATTACTTGATGTGGATGTGCCTTCAGCAGCTTTAGAGAAGTTTGACAAATTCTATAAATACAGCTGTTTTTTCAATAACTCACAAAACATAATCAGCAAATTTAAAATAAATTGTTATAACTTACAATCCATATTTTCACAAATGAATTTACAGCAATCTCTCTGTTTTGGATGTTGGGCTTAAATCTCAGCTCATATGTTCATCATTTTGAACCAGCGCACTAAGCTCTGAAAGTAATTTTTTATGTTATGATTAAACTTAGTTTAGAGAATCTTTTGAAACTTTTCTCTAAGGTTGGTATTAGTATGTACAATTTTTCTCCTGCACTGTCCTGGTTAGAGATTGGTTGAGTAGGTGGACTCTGGATGTAGTCTGGCATGGAGTTTCATGTTTCAGCTCCAAAGTAACATGACACTAGCAAACCACAAGCAAAAAAGAAAGCAGGTATTTCAAAATTGTGCAAATATGGATGTACTGCTTACAAACACACTGAAGCTACCATATTGCAAGCTTGAACTAGTTTCCTGATAGGCCCAAGATACTACTCAGGTTCAAGACTTAGTCATTTTGTTCTGTGTCTGAATGGTACTGTATAAGCAGACTGGCAGATTTGTGATCTTGATGTAATTTGAAATACTAACTAATGTCTTGTTTAGTTGGTGTCATTTTTCAGACTTCTTTGGTGCCTTGACCTTTCTATTTCTGATGAATGTAGCGGTTCCAGGTATATTAAACTGTCTCAATATGGTTACGTTTTGGGATTGGAGGGTAGTGTTGGCAAGAAGGGCAATAGTCTCATGGTGTCTTACAGTGACAGCATAAGTCCCTGTATAAACTTATAAGAGCTTGGAATATATTTTAATTTTCTATATATAAAAAACATTATTCCATTATGGTTTTCTGACCGAGTTAAGCACTGGATGTAACTCCTGTCATATTATGTGACCATGAACCAAGGGCTTTCAGCTTTCTCCTGGTACTATTTGAATTAAATCTTCTCCTTTCTTCTTTCCCTTGGAAAGGAGATTGGATTAGATTAGCTTGTTTTTTTCAAGTTCTGAAGGTCCAAATAGCCGAGGACTGGGAAGAATAGGAAGTGGTTACTAGTGCTTATTGGCACATTTTTTTCTCTTCATCGTGATTCAATTAAGCTTAAAATAACCATCTCTAATTATTGCTTTGTTTGGCACTACCAAAGGGCTAGGGGTTGTTTTAAAATTTAGCAACCATACTATAATTCTAAACACCCTTTTGTTAAAGAAAGAAAAAAAACACAAAAAATCATTAATGTTTTAGAGAGGTTTTTTTTAGAGGATGTACTCAGTATGTACTCATACTACTTGCCACGTTGATTTGCTGTATGGTGAGGAGCTGAATCCTGAAAGCAAGATTATATTGGGAGCATCATGCATGTGTGGTTATGACAGCTGGCAGAAGAGCTCAGGCACTGCGGAGAGGGCAGAACTGTCCACAGAACTGCTGCCGATACAGATTAGTGGGTAATATCCTAATTTCCTCCAAATGAGGGGTAAATCTAAAAGGTTATGCAAGGGTGCCTGAGGTCAGTGCAGTCAAAAATATCTTGCTCTGTCACTCAAGGTAAGAAGGATGTCTCTTTTTCAAGGCAGTGTAGGTGCAGTTTTTAAAAGTATTGGGGTAATATAATTTAGATAAGGTGTATTCTTAATGTGATTTTCTACTTCCTTCTCTTCAAGCAGTAACACAGGAAGAGAGGGTTTTGGTACGTTGTACCTTCATTCTGTGACATAATTGGATGGTGAGAGGTTTGAGAAGTGTCAAGCATGCTTGAAGCAAGAATGTTCTGCTGACCTCTTACTGGGGCTGACTGAACCTGTTGGGAGGGCCTGGAGAAATAACTTTATGACACGTTTGGCTTTGGCATTGTTTACTTCTAAACAGCTTCCCGTTTCCATGCAATTTCCAAGCTGAACTTACTTGATATTGACAGGTAATATTTTAATGGATAGATTGATTGGACTGGCAGAATGAATTAGCCATCAGCTTGACAACCATATAGCATTACGTTGTGTATCTGTTTGCTCAGCATTGGGTGAAATGCAAGAGTCTATTGAAAATCAGATTTCCATGCTGCTTTGTCAAAGCAAATTTAATCACAGCTAGAACATGTGGCATCCATCATTTCCACTTCAGAAGGCATCAGCAGCCACAGATCAGCAACAACAAGCAGTGCTGCCACTGCTGTCTTTGACTCACATGGAAAATTAAATTTTAGCATAGATTTTTGATAAATGATGCAGTCTCGCCCATCAAACATGATTACTTAAGTGTTCTCTATTAAAGTAATCCCCAATAGCTTTTTATCTAGAAGCAAGGTGTTTACTCCATTTGGCTTTGAGTCACTCCTCCTGATGTGGCATAGGCTTTTGGATATTGCCTTTGTAGATTAGACACTGCTTTCCATTTGTTATTCTTTGAAATCTCAGATCTGCCTGGCTGCCAACTTTTACTTGCATTTTAGTGACCAGCTCCACTACATACTGTAATTTATTCTGTGTTTTTCTCCAAAATTTCACGGTAATGCATCTCTTTCTACCCTCATGAATATCAGGATAGCAAATTGTATTATAAGAAATCTCAAGGTAACTTAAGGAGTAAAACAATGCAGAAGACATGGAAAGATGCAAACAGTTGCTTTGTTCATGCTTTGAGTGTGGTAGAGAGCATTAAAATGTTCAGATTTACAGAAGTGTTGAAAGACCTCAAAAATATTAGTTCTGCACATTTTATTTAAAAAAGTTTTCAGCTCTTTTAATTTATCATAAAAACTGAAACTATCCCATTTTAAAATTAAAAGCTAATTAATACTTCTTTTGGGAGTGGTCTTTTTTTCCCCATTTCCAATTCCATTTAAAATGGCCAAGCATTTGTTTTGTAACACCACTGTCTATTCCTATTAATCTTGTTCAGTTTTAATCTGATGTGTTAATGCCTCCATAGCTGTGAGCCCAAAGCCTTTTTCTTTCAGACATGAAGATAACGGCACAATTTTTCTAATTCCTACTAATTGAGCTATGATTCTTCAGGATTGTGGCATGTCTTGTACCGACTCTTCTAATGTCCTCAAAATTTATGTCACTAACTGAAAGGAGCTCAGAGTCACTAATAGGTCTTCTGAAAATTGTTTTGCATTTACGGCACTGCTCAAAAATATCTTGCTGGCAGACTGTGTGAAGTGAAATAATAATGCTTCTTTTGTTTCTACTTTTCCTCAGCATATTCAGCTATTTCTAAATATTTTGTACTTACAATAAATTTTCAAAATTGCTTTCCTTTATGATGTTGCTATTACTGGTGCCAATATTTTGAATCAAATGTCTGAATATGCTTTTTTACCTCTTTCTTTGAGAGAAGCTGTTTTCTTTACATTTTCAGTGATAAAAAATTTATGGGTATATGGTGATAACCTATAGATGCTGATTACAATGTAACCTTTTTTCCTATTTATCCAAAGCAATATCTTAATTAAATCATATGGCCATTCTTACTTCATGTAACTTAGGAGTTCAGATTTGGCATGTTAGTCTGAACTAATTGGCTAATTCATCTCAGATGATTCACTTACTTATAGTCAAAGGGGAGAAACGCATAGTCTGAGGGATGATTCACCATTCTAAGACAGGCACCTAAAAGAGGTCAGGTAAGTCACCTTGTGGAGGTATTATTCTCTCTTGATTGTCAAAGGTGCCAGGGATGAGTAGTGTTACCTGGGAATGTTAAGCAGTAAGCATAATTTGAGGTGGAAACCTGCCGAACAAGCACCTCTTTGATATATGCCACAATACAAACGTACTGCCAGGACTGCTGGCACAGTATAGATGTGTTGCACACCTGCCGCTGGGAAAGCTGTAAGAAGTATTGGGTGATGCTAGTCCTGTGATTTGTACTGATGCTACACAAATGCTGCGCAAGCAAAATGTGTATTTAAAGACCTATGTGCCATAACTTGTCCCTTGCTCTCCCAAGTAGTTGCTCGCCAGACATACTCTCTGAATTTTCTGTTATCTGCACTTGGACATCTGTATCAGGAATACTTGTACAGAGTGACAGCTGAATACATACAAGAAGTAATCAATCCCTAAGGGTGAAACAGTTTTGTCTCTGTCAAATTGGTTTATTTCTGTTTTTCTTAGAAAAATATGAAGCTGATGAAGTATAGCTTACCTTTCAACACCAAAAGATGTTTTCTTCCCAAAGGCTGAGAGATGTTCAAGATTTATGACTTTTTTGCTGTCTGATTTGCTGGTCTGCATGATTGATGATGAGCCTATTCCTATGGTAGCTATCAGATCGTCCTTTTCAGACCAGAATTTCTTGTGTTAATAGTCAGTGCAATTCATAATTACTTGTCACTGGGCCTGACTATTATCTGAGTGGATTGATACGCATCCACCGAGCAGCAGGTCTTGCTTGTTGATCCACTTTCTTCTCTGTAGATCTTAAAGGTACACTCAGAGTGATACTAATTCAAAATTTTGGTACCTAAATTCTGACACCTAAATTAGCTGTGATGAAGGTTAGCTGTGTTGGTGCCTGATCATAAATAACAGGTGAAGTATGGACTGGAACAGCCAAGCACAGTATGACTTTCCATCCCCTTACAATAGCTCCCACATACAGCTGACCTAGTTCGTGCGCTTCCTGATCTTGCACAGCATGAAAATTCATTGGTTTGTCTATCGGTGTATACCTGAATTGAGTGCTAAGCTGCTGCTTTGGGAAAGATGAGTGAGGAGAAACTACTCAGTTTGTGTATTATCTTACTTTGTGCCAGCAGAGTATTTTCACTGGATTTTCAGAACAAGGCTGTTCTTGGATACTGAAGCAACTTGTTAATGCAGTCAATGAACCTCCATCTAAACAATATGAACTACACTTTGCCTGGAGTGGTACAGCCCTGTGTGGATCGCTGCATATTGGCTTTACTGAGACCAGGCATGTATGGGTTTTTTGCTTTGATATGACAGAAAATATCTTTTAGCTTGCATACTTCACTCATTTCCATTCCTGAGAACAGCCTAATTAGAACTGTTTGGAAAAAAAGATGAGTTGAGGCAGAAAATTCATTTTGATTGTAGCCATCCAGTCTAGCAAAGAAGTAATAGTGCTGCTTCAAATTTTTGAATAATGGAATAAAATAAAGAGAATGTAGCTGAATTGTATTGATAAATAACTTTATTCCAGCTTATTTTAAAACAAACCCCATTTTCTTACCTTTTTATTGTGAAATTTCCAGATTTTTTTTATACCGTGAGGTCCCAAAACTATTAAATTCATGAAACTAAAGTTTCATGACAGATTTATTAACCTGAGGAGAAAACAGAAGGTGGTATTTTAGATTTGATAACTGCTTTATATGTGGTGCAGAGAAGAGAGGAATGGGCTTAGTGTTTTGAACAAAGTGAAAATTTTATTCTTCCCAGTATGTCTTTTTATTGAGGAAAGAAACTTGTGTCCAGTTGAACAACATGAGGTTGGGACCTTGTTTACGATATTACTCCACTCCACTGAATCAAAGGCTTTTTCAGCATTTTATGGAGCTTTCTGTAATCACATGGTCTCAGTCATTTTAACAGTAATGTAACAATTTCTTATGCCTCTTGTTCTAGTATGAATACATCCATCAGGTTTTAAATTATATGCAGTCTTTTTACAGCAGTTTAACAAGGGAGGAGTAATGCATGAAGCAGCAGTAAACATTTACAAGCCAATGCTTGTCAATTATCACTTTACTAAATACATTTTAAAGACCAGAGCATCCTGATTTGCTCCAGTGACAATCTCATAATTTTAGCAAATATAATTTAGAATATATAGTTCTTGGAAGAAAAGATGTTAGGGAAATCTAGGTGGATGGAGATCTGGGATTGGAAATTACGGCTTTATTGCTCAATGAAGTCTGTGTTTTTAAGAAGGCAAGATGTTGCTTTCTCTGTCAGTTTAAAGCTTTTTTTGTTGTCAACATAGGGCAAAAGTGGAAAACCTTGATGAAAGCACAAGTCTGTTGTGGAGGAGAGGACTAAGACTTTTAATATAACTGGTGACCTAAGTGTAGCATGACCTGTGTTATCATCAGTCTCTAAAGAAAAACAAATCTCTCTTCAGTTTTTGATTGGGTAATTACAGACCCTTACGCTTCAGAAGTCTGGGCTTTGGTTGTTCCCTCTCAAGTGAGTGTTCCCTCAGTGTACAGGCCTCAATTCAGAATCATCCTCATTGTACTGGAGTCTCTTCAGAGTACTTCAGAGGAAAGAGAAAAAAGTCTTAATCATCAAGGTACGTGACACGTGCCATGAGTTGGAAGGTTAATTCAGTCAAAATCAGTTTCCAACTCACCCTTTACTCGTGATCAATTTATTTTGAAGAAAAGGTACTGGGCTTCACACTGTTGCCAATAAACTTGTGTATGATGACTCTGGTACTATACATGGTGTTCTACCTTTGCCTTTAAGTTGTGTCTGTATTTCCCATGGAAATTCCCATGTATTTCTTCTCAGTTAGAGGATATCATTAAGACACCATCTACACTTGATTTTTTTTTTCCTTTAGCTAAACACAGGAAGTCACAGAGGTTTCCTTGAAATCCTCCATACCGGATCCCTATACATGAGGTCACTTGAGTAAGTAAGCTCTGTGAAGCAACATCTCATCAGTAACCATCAACCAATTCAATGTTGTGAATTGCCTGATATCACCCAAATCACAGGGAAGGCCTCTTTCTGTTCCAGCTGCTGCCACTTCTTGTCTCATACAGCCAGTATATACTCTTTTCAAGGGCAGTCAATTAGTTGAGCTTGAGCCCTGTTTCCCTACGCAGCCATTGGAAACAATCATTTCCTGGGAAGGGAAGCCATGGGATGGGGCCAAATTGCATTAGACAGTTCCCCTGTTTTCTGCACTGCTCTGTCTTAAGGTCAGCAAGTTTCCCAGGAATTTCTAGACTGAAGTGAGGTTAATTTCTAGCTGTCTTGTCCTCCAAGAATGTTGATGCATGCTTATGCAGCAGCTTGCTCTGGCAAGGTCATAGGATGGCACAGTTAATTTCTAGGAAATCCTAAAAGTGAAACTGTTCATGGCAAAACAAGGTCTTGTCCAGATGAAGGCTTGTTCCTGGTTTCCTCATTTGGGCTGTGAATAAAGCTTTGAGTCAGACCTATGAGTTAGATATGCAGTAGATCTTTATCCTATAATAAGCTCCCTGAAGAAGACAAAAAGCTTTCGAACTCAAAACAGATTTTATCTGAGTCAAAGCCAGAACAAGTAACTTCTCAAATCCAGGAAACCCAGAGTAGATAAGATGGAATGAAAAGAAAGTATACAGCATTTTTGTTGATTTAAAAAATCTTCTACTTGGCCACCATGTCTGTTCAAAAGGTATTTGCTTCTAGGCAGTTTAATGGCTCTAAATAGCAGCAAAGCTGCACTGACTCTTCTGATACTAAGGAATTCTCCTTCTAGCTAAGTCTCTGAGGTCTGGGTGTTTGCTGCTGGCTATGGGCTGTCTCTATGTGGAGCTGCAGCATACCCAGCCAGAGCTGTGACTTTTCTCTTTGCAGACATTGCAGTCTCTTTAAGGTAGTTCCTTCTTGATAATGCTCAGCAGTTCCTCAGAAGAAGGGTGATCTCCCTCCTTCCCTTTGCTTTGTTGGTTTTTTTTGAAGGAACATCACACACTTGTGCAAAAATACAAGCAAGCATATATATGTGTTTGAGCTTTCCTCTCAATTCATAATCCACTTCTGTCATAAGAAGACTATTTTATCTTACTAGAAGCTGTATTTCAGGGGTCAAATTTTGAGCCTTCTGAGGCAGTATTATACAGATGTGCTTCTAAATTGCTGACAGATGCCAACTCTATAAACTCTCAGTTTAATTAGAATATTCCTCATTTTTCCTAAACACAGTATTCACTATAGCTATGCATTGTCTCAATACCCTTAGTTCATTTTGTAGGCTAAATGGGTATAAACTAGACCAGTTTTAACTGAGCAATTTCCAAATAACTCTTCTTCTGATTATACACTGCCTTTATTAAAGCTCCTCCAGACTACTCGTGCAGTTGGCTGAGAAACTTCAGTGTCAGGGGTGTGCAGAGAACCTACCTGGTAGTTTACTTGTAACTTCCAAAACCCGTTGCTCCATTGCTGTGGGTGATGAGGACATGAGTAAAGCTCTTGTGATCTCCGTCTTTATGCTGTCTGTCTTTTGGAAACTCATGGACTCAAGAGTTCAGTGCGTGCATCATATGCACAAAAAGATAAAGAGTTGTGTTTAACAGCCTCAAAAAGTGCGTGCAGAATTGGTACTCAGATAGAGCTACAGATATTGGTGAAGCCAGCAGACAAACTGTGTCATTGAGGAAGAGTGTGCATGTGTGCCTGTGCACCCGAAATTGCTGCCTTGGTGTGCAGTGCTAGTGATAGATAGCTTAGTGAAATGATCTGTTGGTCTTTGAAAAGGCAAGGAAAAAGGAAATGGAAAAAGGGAGTCTAGATGAAAAACTACTTGTCACATCTTGCAGAAATGACTGATGGTTCAAAAGGAATCTTACCTTCAACAAATGAATATCAAAACACATAAATCTGAAATAAATAAAATGTTGTGACTTCAATGTTGCTTTCTCTTTCCTGGATTTCTCTGTTGTTTTCTTCAGTCTCTCACTTCCCAGACACTCTCCCTCCCGCCCCCTACCCCTGCCTTGTGATTCCCTCTTTACTTTTCTTCCCTGTCAGCATATAGTTATTTTTTATCATTTTTATGTTATTCATGGGTATCCAGTATTGACATTCTTCTTCCATTTCTACGTGTTTTGCTTCTGGTTTGTTCTTCTGCTTGTTCTTTTGATGGCCAGAGAAATCTTCCTTCCCCTGTCTTTTGTGGCCCACATACTCCTTGGAGACTCTCTTCACCATAACTGCCCCTTCTCTGTTATTCCAGGGGTAGATGCTGGAGCTCCCATCCTGTTGGGCGGTCACATTGGCTCTCACAGTGCTTGCCATTCCAGACTGCTTAGGTTGAAGAAAGGCTAGGGATTTTCAAAGCTTTCTCTCCAGCTACTCCTTCTGTTCCCCCATGAAGGCAGTGTTTTGGGAACCCTGTGATGATGTTCCCTTTTGTGTTGCCCTTCTAAGATCACCACATCATATGGACTTCTGTAGTGCTTGTATCTCTGCCTGTGGGACCTGTGTCAAATTTAAATCCTCAGTGAGGATGATGGCATGACCTGGAGTGTGACCTGCTAGTTCAATGAGGCCTGAAACATGGCTATTAACTTGTCATTAATAATTATAGAACTGCGGGATCTTTTGACTATGTAATAGATTAAAAATAATAATGTAGATTTGTCCTGGTTTCAGCTGGGATAGAGTTAAATTTCTTCTTAGTAGTTGCTACCGTGCTGTGGTTTGGATTTAGTATGAAAATAATATTGATAACTCACTGATGACAGTGAAAAATATTGATGACAATACTTTTCAGGTATGGCTAAGTAGTGCTTACCCTTGGTTAAGGGCTTTTCAGTTTCCCATTCTCTACCAGTAAGGAGGTGCACAAGAAGCCATGAGGGAGCATTGCTGGGACAGCTGACCCAAACTGGCCAAAGGGCTGTTCCATACCATAGAATATCACACTCGGTATATAAACTGAGGGGGGTTGACTGGGAGCAGCTCATTGCTGCTTGGGGGCAGGCTGGGCATCAGTCAGTGGGTGGTGAGAAACTGTATTGCACATTGCTTGTTTTGCTTGGGTTTATTTCTCTCTCTCTTTTAATCTCCCTTTTCATTCTATTATTATATTTTATTTTATTTCTATTACTAAACTGTTCTTATCGCAAACCACAGGATTTACCTTTTTTTTCTGATTCTTCTCCCCATCTCTTGGGGGATATGTAGACTGTGAGCAAACATCTGTGTGGTACTTGGTTTCCAGCTGGGTTAAACCAAGACAGTGTTTTTGGTGCCCACCATGGGGCTCAGTGGATTGTGTTAATGACAAATCCACCTAGAATGTGTTAGAACAGATTTGTTATAAGCATTCATTATATTTAATAGTGATTAGTAACAATTATTTCTTTGCTCTCAAAGTTGATGTGGCTGTTTTGAAAGTTCCATTATGTAATACCTTACTTGCAGTACATGTTCCCTGTCGTGTCCTTTAACACCTGTGGGAACTGGACTAAGGTTATCATGTTGTTCTACTTTGTAACACCGGCTTACGATATGATAGAATTGCTGGTCATGAAACTAGTCTGGTATTTGTACTCAGCATTGCCGTCATATCCATACTGCAGGGGCCATCTGTTGGAAACTATTAATAATTTTTATGTTTTAACCTTTTACCTTTTCTCCTCCGAGACACAAATCATAGTAGAGGCACCTTTCGTTATCTTCTCCTTCTCCTCCAGGCTAATAACAATAGCTCTTCAGAATTTTGAATATCCTTGGGATGTTCAAACCAGCATGTGCCTGTTACTGTGTCTTCTGAATGTGTTTCAGGTATTATTTAAGGTTAAACAACTATTTAAGAGGGCCACCCAGAGATCTGCCCCAAGGCCAGATAGTTAAGAGTGTCCAGGATGTGTGGGATAGTAGGGCCAAGAACCTAGGAAAATGGGCATCTCTGCTGTTATGGAACTTTGTCCCTGAAGAAGTGCAGAACCCGGAAAAACCAATAGAATGTTTGGTAAAAGTATGCTGTCTCTCTGGCAGCTTCAGAGACACAGAAATTAATGTAGTGTGCTCAGGCCTGCCAAGCCCTGTTCAATACTTTTCAGTACCCTCAAGGGGAAAACAAGGAAATATTTGATGATAAAGTGACAGACACTTCTGCTGCTCCAACCTCAGTGACAAGCACTGCAGCTGAACCAGAAGAACCAACCCATGCTTGTATCAATCGTGCCTATACACAAGAAGAAATGGACATGAAACTCAGCTCACTGAGGAAAGCAAGGCAAAGCAGGGCCGTCACAAGAACTGGAGGAAGAGGCTGAACAAGAGGTAACCACCCAATCCCTATCCCTGAGTGAGCTGCGGCATATGCAAAAAAAGATTTCAGCTTTCAGCCGGGTGAGTGTATTAACACCTGGGTTTGTGTCACCTTCTAAGACATGACAGCTGCCACATCAACCCAGTTATGCCCCATCAGATCTTCCCCAAGGGGAGGGGGAGAGGTTGTACAACTCTGCAGAGTTGGGTAAACCATCCTGCCTTGCAGGATTTGCCTCTTATCAGCCTCAAAGCCGGGCTTCAGCATAGCACCCTGGGGCCTCCACAATTAAGTCATTAACCATTAACAGTTCAGTCTCACAGAACCTGACTGGGAATGAATGGCAAAAGCACCCCATTGTGACTGGCTCCAAGGATCCATGCATCCTTGGGACGGACTACCTCAGGACAGGGTATTTCAAGGACACAGAAGGGTGTTGGTGGGCTTTTGGTATAGCTGCCTTGGAGACAGAGGAAATTAGGCAGCTGTCTACCTTGCCTGTTCATCTTGGACAACCCTTCTGCTGTGGGACTGCTGAAGGCTGAAGAACAACAGGTGCCAATGGTTACAACAATGCGCCAGTGGCAATATCTCACCAACCGAGAAAGACACCCTGTGAGACCCATTTATAAACTGATTTGTCAACTGGAGAGCTAAGGAGTGATCAGCCAGAGCTGGTCACCCTTTAGTAGCTCTATATGGCCAGTGCAAAAGTCTTTTGGAAGGTGGACACTAACAGCAGACTATTGTGACCCAAATGAAGTCATGGTACCACTGAGTGCTGCCATACCAGACATGCTGAAACTTCAATAGGAACTGGAGGCAAAGGCAGACAAGTGGTAAGGCCCAGCTTATATCACTAATGTATTTTTCTCAGTCCCTATGGTGTCAGAGTGCAGGCCACAGTTTGCTTTCAGCTGGGGGGGTGTCCAGTACACCTAGAATTGGCTACCCAGGGATGGCCACACAGCCCTACCATCTGCCATGGACTGATCCAGACTGCACTGGAATAGGGGAAAGGTCTGGAACACCTGCAATACATTGATTACATAATTATGTGGGGTAACACAGAAGAGGAAGTTTTGAGAAGGAGACAACAATCCAAATCCTTCAGAAAGACAGTTTTGTCATAAAGCAAAGTGAGGTCAAAGGACCTGCACAGGAGATCCAGTTTCTAGGAATAAATTGGCAAGATGGATGTTGTGAGATCCCAATGGATATGATCAACAATAATAGCAACTTTGTTTCAATTATTAAACTGTTCTTATCTTTAGCCACAGGTTTTACCTTTTTTTTCCAGTTTTACTCTCCATCTCACAGGAGGTCTGCGGGGGGGTTGAGCCAGCAGCTGCGTGGTACTTCTCAGTTGGCGGCTGGGGTTAAATCCCAACAAGACCATGATTAGTAAAACTAGTGTGGCATATAACTATGAGCTGATTTGGGCTGTAAAAGCAGCTTTTGGAAGATGAGAATATATTACTTCAGTAAGATAAAAATATTAGCCCTAAGGACTGTGAAGTTTCTCATTTCTCTGGCATTGCAACAGAGTTCTTTAAAGCCTTCCCCCACTGAAATTAACTATTCTATTTTTGTACTAAATAACCATGTTTTAGTATTCAACTAGTACAGAATACATTTTACTCTGAAGTTATCAGCAATTATTAGAAATAATAGGAAATAATATTTCTTATGCTGTTACCTCAATTATGGTTGTTTATGCTAATTCTTACATTTAGTTTTAAATACCAAGATAGGTTTTATTTTAACTGTGTAACACTTGGAAAAATATGGAATAGAGGTTTGTTTATGTTTGTTTGTTTTTAGAAAATGGCTTTTGATAATCTCAATGTGGCAGTTATCTTTAATGAATTCATAATGATTGAATGTTTATGGAGTGTTCCTAATATGTGTTGGGTAAAGAACAACAGTTAACCAATTATAGGAGTAATTTGTCTTTAAACTGTTTTATTTTGTAGTAGTTTATCTTCAAACCTGTCAATAATTTAGCGGGTATAATGTAACGTTTTGAAAATGGTTCTTATATTAGTTTCAAAAAAAGATTGTGAAAGTGTTTTGTTGTATGTATCCACCCCAAATGACTAGTTCATTTGTAGATGCCTACACTGTAGAGCTCTGACAGTAAGAGATCTGAGTAAGAGATATTTTCAGAGGGCAATTAATCCACCCTAAAATAGTCAGCTATTTAAGCCATACATACTAAATCCTGTTAAAATTGGCAAAGATAGCATAGCAAGCCCTTAGAAATAAAAGCTAACACGTAAGGGGGGTGAAGAGAAAGTATATTCCTCATTTTTCGATAAGAAGTTTTTTGATTGATGAACAGATGCTTAGTTCCTAATGATATTTCTGAGGTTAGTCTACTCTAGTAGACTAGTTTTCTTTGAAAACTCAGCCTACCTCAAATTAGGGAGAAGAATCAGTGGGGCATTCACCCCTGTATTCTGTGTTTCATTTTACCTGTGCATGTGTCAGTGATGTGTGAATGTGTGGTATGCTAAGGCTGCTTTGTATTTCATCTTTACACCGTCTAACTCTAGCAGTTCTTTGCTGCTGTATATAAAGTAAGGGATAGGATCAACAGATGGAGAGGAGCTTTTATTCATCTCTATGTCACCCTCGGGGGCTGCACGTAAGATTTTTATTGGACTCCCTGGTGTTGTAAGGATGTTGAGAAACTGGAAAGGTGTTATGGAGGGCTGCTGCAATGAGCAGGAGCTAGAATTGTGAGTGATGTTAAATGAGCTGGGCTTTTCCAGTTGTGCAGACATGCCTTGAAATGCATTTACAGATATGATAAGGTATGTTAAACAGTGCTGGAGAACATAACAAGTGGCAATGGTCTCAGAGGAGGTTTAGGTTAGACATTAGAAAAAGATCTTCAGTAGGTGGGTTGTGAAGCACTGGGACAGGTCACCCAAACAGGTGGTGAAGTCCGCATTCTTGAAGATTTTTCAAGACTTGTCTTGATAAAACTCCAGATGACCTGACGGTACAATGTTGGTGATAGTCTTGGTTTGAGTGAGAGGCTGGTTGGACCTTGGAGTTACATGGTTCCATGTCACCTTTTCTACAATTTCGTGCTTTTCCTTTTTATAAGATAATGTTGCTGTGATGTTCCTTCTTTCTGGCTGACCCTCAGCGTGTAGTATGATCCTACTGCTTGCTTGCAATCCTAATGATTGCACTTTAAAAATCATTAATACAAAAAGATGAGAAGAAACTGGCATTATGTATCTCCTGAAAGGTTTGGTATTTGGTATTAATATTGTTCATTTCTGAAAGAAACTGCAATTGACATTTTTTTTCTATTGGTGGTAGGAAAGGTCTCAGTCTATAAACTGCATGGCAAATTTGCAGTCACAAAATTGTAATTTTAATTGCAGTGTAGTAGGAGAGAATGGTAGCTGCTGGACCCCCATTATTTATGACTTTCTGCATGTGCATAGAAGCAGACAGGTAATCAATGTGTGGTCTTAAGCATGGGTGTTATAAATTTACTTTAGTTCCTACTGTCCAAGGGACTGTTGCATAGTAAAACACCAGTATTTAAAACTTACACATCAAACTTTGTGGATCCAACAAGTCCTCTAACTGTAGCCTGAATAAAATATCAGTTAAAACCCCAACCTAATAGTATTCTCTTTACTAATTAAATAGACTAACTCTGGGTCATAACCATTTAAATTCCTAGAGAAGGTATTCTGGAAAGAAGGTGAAGTGCAGTATTTGACTTCAAAGTGCATCCTTAAAACATTTTTAAATTTGTCTCCTTTTAAACCTTGGCTGACAAAATTAGTTCTGAAAAAAATAGTTTGGTTAAGTTTATTTGGAAAGCAGATGCTTGCTGAGTCAGAGTTCATGGGATTAGAATATTGTACGCTGATTATATCAGACAGCAGCTGTGGCTCTGATTCATGTGCCAGGTTTACATAAAAAAGGATATTTCTTCTGGGACCAATCAAAAATACTAATATTTGATCAAGGAATTACTAGCTGAATCTTTATTAATTGCATAGTGAGATGTTCTGTGACCTTTATTTAAGATGATTCTTCAGAGGCTAAAAATTAGCTAATCTGTTTTTTTTAGAGTAGACTAACCTCAGAAATATCATTAGGAACTAAGCATCTGTTCATCAATCAAAAAACTTCTTATCGAAAAAGCTCTTAATTGATGCTTCTTAAGAAGTCAAAAGAGACTTCCAGATGAAGTAAGTCCATGAAAATAGCAAATTTCGCAGAACATTATAATACATCAAATGAAAATGACGGATATATCTGAATTTGATGCAAAGGTAAAGATAAAATTTCGTTATGTAGGATGGAAATAATTAAATTGCTTTTTTCAAGTTACTGTGGGTATACAGAATATGTTTTCATAACCTCTGCAATCTTGAGAATAACAGGTTCAATAAAGATGGACTTTCACTGTAGGATTTTATTTACTTTATTCTCTACGTTTCTTCCTGCTGAAGAAATTTCATATAAGTGACTTCAATCTCCACTAGGCATGTCTGGCTAAAAGATGATAATAATTATTTTCAAAAAATGCCATACTCTAGTACAGGGTGGGCAATGGCAATAGAAATGTAGAAATGTTGCTGTATGTCTCCTCCTCTGCTCTGCAAAGCTCACTGACTTCAGTGAAGGCTTTAGTGCAAGGTAGAGGTGAGGCTAAGTAAGCATTCCTTCAGTCTCAAGGTCCATCTTCATTAACCTACAATTTCTCAAGTTTATTGTCTTTTGGGGTCAATTTGCCAACTCCATTGCCTACCCAGGTATGAATTTGAAATTTTTCCACAGCACTAGGATATTTTTTACAGCTATTTCATAGCAAAATAAATATTTCTTGGTTTATTTTCATGGGCTCTTTCATTGTTCACGAATTCTTCATTGGTTTGTGAATTTAATTCCTTCCAAAAAAAATATATATATAAATAGAACATATGATATCTCTGTCATAAAATGTTTAGAAATCATTGTCATTTTTGTAGGAGACAGTTTAAAAGCTGAAGAGAAGGGAAGATTTTTACCTGTTAACAGTAAGCTTGTGAATTACCTGGACTAGGAATCTGGTGATGTTGGGCTTTGTAGAGAGTGAACGGAAAGGGAGTTCAGAAACAGATCAGGGTGGTTCAGAAATCATGTGATCAGCTTTTAACATGGGCCTTCAATTTAAATTACATTTGCAATCAAAACTGGATGGAAATAAAAACCCCTTGAGTTTGCACACTGATATTATTATATTTTCACGCATTTTTCCAAAATAATGTACTACTGAACAAGCCAGTTGATGGCAATAGTTTTGTCCATTTTTCTAAACAAAATGTTTCTGGTATGGCAAGCTGGAGGGGTATTTCCCTATTGTGTTTCACTCAGTAGTCTCCACACAGAAAAATGGATATGAAGCGCAGCATTTTCTTTTGCCAGGAATGTATCTGTATCTGTTTCCAGGAAACATACAGTAAGTATTGTGATGAAAAACTTAAAAAACTATCAATGTAAAGAGAGAATTCACTTTACTAATCCCTCCTTTTTCACAACCATATATTGCAGTCCTTAAGTACGTGTTTCCAGTGAGACTCACTTTCCACCTGGGGTACATGTTGGAAAGTGAATGAGGGTGCATATGGAGTTCAGAAGCTTCAAGGTCCATAATATGCTTACTTATTTTGACATTAGTAATACACACCCTACTTGTTTTTGATACATGTAATTTCTCTCAATTTTGTAGCAGCAAGATAAGAAGGACAAGTACTTGTGATTAGTAGAGAGAACAGTGTTTGAAAGCGTCTTGGCTACTCTAGCATTTCCTTGTGGTTGGAAACACCATCTATGGTGTTTGGTACTGAGGAAAATCTATGAGGAAAATGCAATGCTCCTGCTGAGCAGGAATTGTGCAGCGAACTACACCTCAATCAGTTAGAATATCTGTTTTTCTAAGCACTTCGCTTTATATCTTGTGGTTTTATTTTGGAAAAACAAAGAAACAAACAAAGCCAAAGCCCTCGCCTCCCACCATTTGTAGCTGTGTTTGGAATTTGCTTAGGTAAGTAGAGTAAGCAGAAGTCATCATAAGCATGTGTAGAAATATCTCCAGTGATGCAAGGGTTCTGGAGAAGGGTAACTGTGGCTGCATACTTAAGTGTGCTCAGAGAGACGCAGCCTGAGCTTCCTTTTTTCTGCCTCAGAAGTAGTTTTAGTTGCAAATTTAACAAGGTCTCTATGAGGCTGGGTATTTTGCTTGGCTTGGTCTTGTTTTGCTTGGATTTTTAAATTGTAATGCAAAACCTGCAGTTTTGTTCTATAGAAATTTTACTGTAAAGTAAACTGTATATAAAACAACAATATTTAGGACAAAATGGCAAAAGGTTTATTTCCTTTTCATTGCATCTCTGCTATTTAAATACAGTATAGTAGGCTTGCTAGTAAGTATGTGAAGAATTTGATAATCGAGAGTCTTTGGAGCCTATAAATCAAATCTCTTCAGTGACTATTTATTGAGATTGTATTTGTGTTTGAGCTCTAGAGAATTTACAACAGATGCATGGTTTACTAAACTGTTAAACCTAAATTATGGTAAGTCTACATGTTTTTCTCCTTTTATAGTCTTTGAAGCTACTAAAGGGATTCTATAAAAAGGAAACATGCATTTTAAATACATTTAAATGAATAATTTGAATGTTCCTCTGAATAAAAATACACACGTAAACGCTTAACATCATGGCCATAAAGATGACTATATCAACCTTCTTGTTAGCAGGAAGCAAGGAAATGAGAATGTGTTTGTTGTTCTTGCTGGTTTTGAGTTTTCTGTCAAAGAAATCAATACCAAACTTTTGAAAGACACTGTGATTTTTAAAAGTAAAAATATTTTTTTAAGTTTCTCACACATCTTGTTTTGGTTGATCCTCGCCTCTCTTCTCATCAGTAGATTGTGAGCAAGAGTACACTTGCATTTCCCTTCAGCCTCATGATTGTCTGGCAAGGCTTGCAAACACAGATTTTGCCACACTGTTTGCAGATTTCTTTTTTTATGTGTGTAATGCTATGAAACTTGAATTGATGCACAACTTGACAGTTGTTATACTTTAAAGTAATTAGCATGGGTTTGTTTTCTGGTAATAGTGGGAGAAGAAATTGATGAGAGATCCTTTTTCATTTGCAGTTTTAGTGCAAAGCTGCTCTGGCCTTTTTTTTTCAGTTTTGGGAATTATTCCTTATCCTACCTAATAATTGGTAACTGCAAAAAATGTCTTCTACCTTTTACAAGAGATGAAACTTTTTGTTCTGATAATATGTGGTTGAGCAGTTTTATTTTGCATTGTGTCTGTTGTACAGTTTGTACCTCAAGATTTCAGTAATTCAGTAAGGGAGAACATGAGGGGGAAATATCCATGTGGAGAGAAGGTGCTATGAGGTTTCCTTGTGAAGTGAAGACATGCAAGACTGCAATTCTTTTTTCTTGTGTAATTTCAATCAGGGAGCTTAATCATATTTCTATGTCAAATTGAATGATGGTGCATTTGTAATTTGGTGCATTTAAAATTTGCTTCTATTGAAGGTGTTTTGCTAGCTTCCCTATCAGTAGGGGAATCTTACTTTTGCAGTTTAGAAGTAAAATGTTTTGGATATTTTACGTAATGGAAAAATAAGATACAAAAAGTAACTCAGTGCTAACTCACATTTGCATGTCTGTGATTACAGCATCGCTTTATTTTCAACAGCTTTGCATAGCAGTGTTTAATTCTCTGGGATCATTCAATATGCTCCATGTTTCTGTTCTTGAGAAACTATGAGTCTGATTTCTGTTCTGATAAGAGGGTTCATGCAGAAGTCATGACTTCTAACTTGCAGAGGCTTTGAAGGCCTAGTAACACCTCCTTCTTGAGAGATTTCATTAAACTTCTAAACTTAGAGTTTGCAAACTAAGTGCCCTTCACTTTTCAAATGTAATGACTTTTAAGGTGAGTTAGGACTATGCAAGTGTGAATTCCTGCATGTGATAGCTTGAGTAATGCTGGGTGGAGCTTTGGCAGAAAATCAATAGGATGTTCACACTCATAAAATCCTCCTTGCTTAATACCATTTACAACACAATGCCAGAGTAACGATTAAAGAAGTGCTGTGGTGAGACCCAGTGTCTGTGTCCACACCACTTCTACCCATGACAGCAGGAGCACACTATTTCTGTGTTCAGCTGCCTCCTATCTATACCAAGTCAGTACAAGGATGCCTTTGAGTCTTCCCAGCAGTAAATGAAGCTGCTTGAGTGCATGTTAGTGATATACTAAGCTCCAGGGTATGCTTGGGCTCCTGGCATCACATGCATTTCCAATGATGCTTTTCAAAAGAGCCGAATTCAGCTTCACTGATGTCCCTTTCTTTTCCTGCACTGTCAGAAGTGAGAATGTTTCTACAAATGATTAGCCATCTCTATTTATTACATACATGACTGAACTCCAGCAATATATGCTATAATATATGATAGAGGAAATGGTTTGGGATGTTTTAAATGTAATGACCTAACAGTTTCTTTGATATTTTCCGGTATCCCAATGAAAAGTTAGTAAATGAAGTTCTAAAGACTCTCTAAATTTATTTACCTCCAGTTCTCATTGAAGATATTCAAAGTCTGGCAGGTACCTGTCATTAAAATCTGTGGTATAAATATCACAGGAGATTATATATTCAACTAAAAGAAAACTGACAAAAATGACAAGTTGGGCAGAGAACAAATAAAATCATTTCTTCTCTTTAAGGAGCAATTCAATTCAAAATAGAAAACTATACTACCTTAATATTTTTCTTCTCTTTTCAGAAACTGTAGGCAATCAAGTGTTTATCCTAAATGCAAACTCAAATAGTTGCCAACACTTTTAGATAAATGAGTGGTACGTAAGCATTTCATCTTAAGATTTCGTTTTCCTTCCTCAAAGTTTGTGTCTCTGAGTGAGTTGTCCAGATAAAATTTTGTCCACAATAAATAAATATGGCTACAAGTACTGTAGTAGCAGCAGTTAAAAATGGTGTTAAAAAAATCCACTGCAAAGCAAAGTGAATATAGATACCCATAATACAGCTCAGACAGTAAAGGGTGAGATTTTCTCACCTGGAAGCCAGAGGCATATGTGGTATAAAGTTTTTCTGGCCAATCTCTCCTCTGTCGGCAGTCTTCTCCCTTATGGTAATGCAGGTCCAGGTTTTCTCCCTTGCAGTAATGCCTCTGAAAACTGGTTGTAGCCCAAATACTGATTATTTCTAGCTTTTCTTACTTTCTTCAGTTCTAGCAGAACCAATTCCCCATCTTCCTTTGCAGGAGGAAAGGCTTCTCTGTGAATCTTGATTATGGTAGGCTTTTTCATGGTGCAGAAAAGATAAGAGAATCTTAACTTTACTAATGCCTTTTTCTTTTCCTGTACTGTCAGAAACAAGAATGTTTCCATAAATGATTAATCATCTCCATGTAATAAGGCTGTGTCATAATTTCCCGTAAAAACATACAGGAAGAGATGTCTGTCTCTATTCTTTGCTATTATGTCTACAGAAACTTAGGAAGGCTAAGGGAGATTTTGGAAATTATTTAATTTGTCCAATTTGTTGCACGGAATTTCTTCCCCAGGGCTGGCAGTTGTAGCTTTAGGAGTCTCTGGTGTCCGTCCTTCTGGAGGATGCTTGATCCAAAGCATCTAGGATTCCAGAGAGCTTGCTAGATGAGATGATACTCAGCTGTATGAATGATCCTCAGTGAAATAGGACTCTTCAGGATTTCCTAAGTGTCTATTTCACATGACAGAGATTATTCCTGTGGTGTTGCTGGGACTTAAAGATCACAGTTCATGTTCTATGTCTCAATTTTTTAAGGCAAACCTTATAGAGAACATTGAAATTGTATGGTTGAGAAATTGTTACGCTTGGAAGATGACAAAGGTTGGATGTCAGGATTACTGTGTCTTCCATTTATTTGTATGATAGCTTTGCACTGGGCATCAGGTAGCTTGTTGGCAGTCTCTGAGAGTACTCTTAGCAGCAGTTCAAGTGTTGTCTTTGCAAATAAATTCCACTGGAGACCTCTGTTTCTTGTAGTTCACTCATTTTTGCATTTTTTGGACTCCTTATTTTCTCAGTATTGGTAGTTGTAGATTGGGTAGAGTGTTGTGTAATATGGATGCTGATGGTAAATGACTGACTTGCTGCATGCTAAAGCTCAGAGGTGTAGGTATAGATGCTAAATGTGTCCAGAATATGTACAGTAAGGATATCTTCTTTAAGTGATCATGCATTCTATTTACCATTTAGTAGGGTACTTTCCATTTCTGTTTCCACTGCCCTGAAGTGCAAATTTGCAAAGTTATTCTGTGCCTGTGAACAGGGAACAGTGCTTTTATTTCTTGTCCATTCACAGTGTTTCACGGCTTGTAGTTTAGTCTCATATCAGAGAAGTGCATTGGCAGAACAGTTCTTAAAATACAGTGACAAACCAAAAGTCACCAAGCTTGTACTTTCCTTTTCCAGTTTGTGTTAGGGGTGCTTATGTTATGGAAGCAGTTTGATAATCACAAGTGATGTGAGCATGGTATGCCATACTCAACACCCCTATGGCTCTTTCTTCAAGGACTCTGGCATGATGAAAAGCTAATCTACAAGAAAAATTTTGAGTATTAAAAACAAATGAGTAGTTGCTGTGCTCCCTCTATTTCTTCACTTATGACCCTTGTCTAGCCTCCTAAACAAAAGATTGTAGCAATCTGTCACATAAAGTATACTTGACATCTCCAAAATGAGCTTCTCCCCCCTCTTTTTTTTTCTTATTTGGATTTAAGATGTTGTATAATTAAAATCTCTCTGACATCCTGCTTACAGTCATATCCTGTCACAGGATTTGTATCCATCTGGCTCACAGCTGATGGAACTTTATACAAACCCACTCTCATAGCAAACACTGCTTGAAAAACCATGACCATGGCTATACTTTTTCACCCCTACCAAGTGTAATCATAAAATATCCTGAGTTGGAAGGGACCCACGAAGATCACTGAGTTCAACTTCTGGCCCTGCACAGGACAACCCCAAGAATCACACCATGTACCTTAGGGTGTTGTCCAAACACTTCTTGAACTCTGGCAGGCTTGGTTTCATGACCACTTCTCTGGGGGGCCTGTTCCAGTGCCCAACCACCCTCTGGGTGAAAAACCTTTCCCTTTTATCCAACCTAAACCTCCCCTGGAGTGACGTCAGGTCATTCCCTCGGGTCTTGTCACTGGTCACCAGAGAGAAGAGATCCATGCCTACCCTTGTGAGGAAGCTGTTGACTGCTGTGAGGTCTCCTCTCAGGCTCCTCCAGGCTGAACAGATCAAGTGACCTCAGCTGTTCCTCATATGGCATCTTCTCTAGACCCTTTAGCATCTTTGTGGCCCTCCTTTGGACACTTTCTTGTAGCTTTATATCTTTCTTATATTGTGGGGCTGTAAACTGCACGTAGACTGCATGTAAGTGAGGCTGCACTAGTGCAGAGCAGAGCAATCTCTTTTCATGGGGCTGCTCTCCAGCCTCTCGTTCCATCGTCTGTACGTACATCCAGGGTTTCCTTGTTGCAGTTGCAGAGTCCGGCACTTGATGTTGTTAAAAGTGTTAAACAGGAAAATGATATGGGTGGATACCTGGCTCCGAACCTGGTTGTCACCAGCAGAATTTTGTGGGTGTTGATCACAGGTCCATTTACACAACACTAGGCCTGCTGGCAGCAGATGGGGCACACCTATCTCAAAGGGGAAAAGGATCTCTGCACAGGAGTTAGCACAGCTCACTGAGAGGGCTTTAAACTAGATTTGGAGGGGGAAGGGAATAAACCATGTTCACTAGGGTTAAGCCTAGGGGCAGCATGCTGATATTACAGGGACAGTAGCAGAGGTAAGTGGTGTCTTTAAAGGTAATGAAACTGCAGCAAAACTGGTGGGAAAAGCTAGTTTCTCTCTAGAATGCTGCCTGACAAAAATAGTAGCAAGACACTTGCAGTTGGCTTTTTTTATGCAGTCTTTATATGCAGTTTTTGCTACAGATTTCTGGGAAGCAAGACCTGAGTGCCTCAGTACTCCCATGCACGGTGCTGCCTCCCAAAATAGGTCCACCCTTCTCTGTTTCTGCTCCTTCCATGGTTGTGCAGAAAGAGGAAACTCAACAGTTGGCAGATTCAGGAGTTCACAGATAACAGGAGAATGTTGGGGAACCTTGGTGGAGGGCCTGACAGGGCTGTGAGGTCACAGAGCCCTGCTTTGAAGTGCTGTTCCACGCCAGCTCTGGGCAACACTGTGGCAGCAGCAGGGGCAGCAGCATGTTGCAAGCACGGGTGGTCATGGTCCTCACCTGCTGCCTCTTCCTCGTCTTTCTAGCGGCCCTGCAAGTCCAGGGTGTCCAGACTGTTCCAATACAAGGGCAGGGAGCAGGTAGGCAGGTGGATGCCAGCACCCAGCCCTAAGTGGGCAGCGGTGGGGCCAGGGCTAAGGCTGGGTGAGCCAGCAGGGCACCATGGTGCAGATACACCACGAGGAGGTGTGGTGGGACTGCAGCTGCTTCGGAGCAGGGGTGGTTCCTAAGAAGCAGGGAGGTGGGGAGTGACAATGTGGGGCCAGAAACTTGGCAGAGTTATCCACCGCTCACCAATGGTTATCCAGCCTCCTGGCTGGGTTCCAGGCCTGATCCACAGCAGGTTGTGTGGGTACATCATGACTTTTTACTTCCTTTGAGAGCTGCAAGGTCAAAGTCCCAAGGTGAGCCAGGCACCCCTGCAGCTATGCGTGCCCTGTCATTACACATTCTGGTGTTCAGGTATGATGATGGAGGGCAGAGCGTGTGATAGTAACTTCTCATGGGTGTTTGATTGTAGATGTGGCCAGAGGGAGGGCTTTTCCAGCTCCTCAGACGAATTCCGTGCTGATTCCCAGCTGGTATCCCAAGGGTGAGTATCTGTGAATCTCTATTGACTTCCAGAATAAGCACTCCTTTTCGGTGTGTTGTTCATAAGAAATGTAACTTCATACTTTCTGTTAATGTCCTTGTATAAAGCTAAAACAGGGAATGATTTCCAGAAGACGCCTGAAGGTCCAAAGGGGGACCTGAAAGACTTGGAGAATGCTGCATCCGGTTAGTATAACTCACTCTCTTAACCAGCCGTAGGACTTGGGAAGCTGAGCTTTTAGCTTCCTGTAGTGACGTGCTGTAACCTACACAGCAGGAAGGGGTCAGTCAGAGCCTCACTGCAGGACACTCAGTGTCACACTTTGCATGGGCTACTGAGCCACAGCGATGGTCCAGCACAGTGTCTGCTGCCAGCTGAGCTTCGAGCTTGTACAATTACTGATCAGAGCTGCTTTGTGCAGATGTGGGTATCCAGATGTTGGGAACAGGTGTGAGCTGAATTTGTGTTCAGCTCATGCATATCCCAGCTTCAAGTCAGGAATGACATCCCAAGAAATCTTGGCTGCCCTTTCCTTATATTGGGAGTCAGGTGCACATGCTGATTCTGCAGGCATTTCTGCTTGTGATGGATTTTCAGCTGTCAGACTGATAGCTGTGGTGAGACGCGTGTGACTGTTGGTGGTGCTCCTGAAGCACATGAGAGATGTGTGGAGGAGCCAACTGCTCCTGAGCCAGGAGAGAGACAGCACCCTGCCAGTCACTGGGGAGGGAGAGGGCCCCTTGGCTGGTGGAAAAGATGTGCAGGCAGTTTTGGTTTGCAAGGACTGTCAGGCTTTGCCTGGGCTGCAGGCAGTGTTGTGAAAGAAACCAGGAGCTGCTCTCTGAGGATGACAGCTGTCTTGAGTGTGTGGAGGTTATTGCCAGCAGTGTGCCAGAGAGATACTTGTAGTCATCTCTTGATGCGTTTAGAGATTGCTCACCTCCCAATACACCCAGATCACAGGAATTTTGGAACTTCGCTCTTTTGGGAATAAGACCACCTGTGAGATTATTTGTAGAGCAGAGCACAGTAATGTATGCGGTTTTTTCTTCTCCTGCAGGGCAAGGTGCTGGGGAAAAGGCCAAGACTGGTCATCAGGAGCTGGACTTGTACTATATCCTAGGGATTGTAGTAGTCTTGTGTGTGCTGCTCTTTTGGATAATTACATGTTGCATAGGCATATCATGGCTGAGAGTGAGAGACACGTGAGATGGCTTTTCCCCAGTTATTTATTCCTGGCTTGTCAAGGCAACTGCTGGCAGTACTGTTCTGAGATTTCCACAATACAGTCCTTTGACTGTCTTCTTAATATGAATGAGTAGTCTTTTCTGAAACACATTTGTACAAAAGGCCCCAGAGAGATGAAGGAGCACCGGGACAAGCCAACACTGACTCTGTGTAGAATAGCAAAGATCAAACTAGAGATAAAAGTGAAGCAGAGTCAGGAGAAGGACCAGAAAGGGGCAAGAAAGCCCAAACAAATGAGTTCAGCAACAGCTGCTGCCTATCATCAGTGATGTTTGTGACAGAGCTCACCCAGCTGTACGAGAACGTGGGTGCAGACCCCTCACCTCTGCCCACTTGCCCCAGCTGCTCTCTGGCTAACAGTGCCTCTTCATGGGACAACTGGGTTTCTGTGGACTCACCTCAGCCGACAGCATCCTGCTGTCCCTGTTACCAATATCAGCAGGGATATACTGTACCTCAGAAGACTATGAATTTTTCAAGGAATTTTTTTTTTTTTTTGCCAAGAACTTCTTGCCTGTTTTGGCTGTTTCAATCGGGGTAGAATGCACAGAGCTGGCACTAGGGCTAGATCTGTGAGAGAAGCTGTCAGAGACCTATGCTCCAGCGTGGGACACCTTTATCAGCCTGCTTTCGGCCATCAACAAGGCTTTCCTCCACCAGACTGGGGACATGCTGGTGAGACATGAGGTGCAAAGGTCCATAAGCTTACTTGGGATGCTGCCCTGAATCAGAATTGTCTGGGCAGAGAGGGAAGGAGGTACTGGGAAGGATGGCTATCCAGCACTGAGCTCATCAAGGGGGCTGATGTGGTGATGAAGGCTGCGGATGTGGCAGTGTCCCCCACCTCAGAGCTCAGAGATAGTAAATGAGTGGAAAGCTGGAATAGGGCTGGGTGGGAGAGGGAGTGGAAACAATGTGATATTAGTTACAAGGGTGATATTAAAAATGGAACAGAGTTAAAAGAAATAATAATTAACAATAATAATAAATGTAAAAAGAAAGAAGTTAAGCTTTGCAGATTGACATCAAAGGGGAAGAACACCTTTGGAATACATCTAAAGTCACGTTGACTGAGTACAGCAGATCTGTACAGGTTCAGATCAGATGTAGAGTCTGACTTCCAGGAGTCTTCTCAGAGCATATTGAATGACTCAAAGGAGAGATCCCAAATCCAGTCTTATGGCACCTCTGCCCTGCAACTGCAACTGAAGGGTACAGCAGCCAGGCAGAAAAGGCTTTATACATTGTCTTAGTCTGCCTTGCAGTGTGTTAGGAACACCTCCTCCCAGCACTCCTCCCTTGTGCAGAGCACTCTGTGTCAGCCAGTCAGCCCAGCTGCTGACCTGAATGCCTGTGCATTCCCATTCTGTGCACTTGCAGGAACTTCCCCCAGTGCCTGCTCTTGCCCACTCAGCAGCCAAACCCAAAATTCTCAGTAAAGGGAGGGTGTTGTAGAATATACCAAGAACAGTTTTCTGAAGACAGCTGTTCTCTCTGGTGGGTGGTTATTGCCAGCAGCGTGGCAGAAAGATGCTCGTAGATGTCTCTGGACGTGGTTAGAGATTGCTCACCTCCCTCCACACCTGGTTCCTGGGAATTATGGAACTTTGGCCTTTTGAGAATAAGGCCATCTGAACTACACTCAGCAGGTGATGGGAACTATGGCTGCTCACTGGATGTATCTCCCTCTGTAGAAAACAGTTAAAAAACAGACTCATAAAATCATTGAATCATAGAGTCTCCTGAGTTGGAAGGGAGGATCATCAAGTCCAAATTATGGCCCTGCACAAAACATCCCCAAGAATCACACTATGTGCCTGAGAGCGTTGTCCAAATGCTTCTTGGACTCTGCCAGGCTTGGTGACCACTTCTCTGGGCAGCCTGTTCCAGTGCCCAACTGTCCTCTGGGTGAAGAATCTTTTCCTAATACCAACCTAAACCTCCCCAACACAACTTCAGGCCATTCCCTTGGGACTTGTCACTGGTCACCACAGAGAAGAAATCAGTGCCTGCCCCTGAATTTTCCCTCATGAGGAAGCTTCACACTTCCCCAGTCTGCACAGGGTTTGGGGGGGGGGGGGGGGGGGGGTGGGTTGTTTTTTCTTGAAATCCAATTAATTTAAACCAACTTGCTTTTGCTCTCTTGTTTCACAGGTAGAAATGTATTGGCTTTTTACACATTTTAAATGCATCAGAAGTGCACTAACAAATGAGCGGAGATCCAGTGATTATTTCAAGGCTTTTTCTAGGCTTGTTACCTTTAACTGTTTTACCAACTCAACTTATTCAGAAAGATTACTTGCTTCCCAGTGGTGTGGATACAGCCCAGGAAGAGTTGCATCTTTCCCTGCAGGGTGTCCTGGAGTAGGGACACAGGCAGAGGTCTGCTGTATGGCATACCTGCAGTGAGTCCAGGGAAGCTGCCATTTGCTGTGCATATTCACAGTATGTGCAGCGAGGCTGACACAGCTGGGAGCTGCTGTCCTTGTGCGCATCGACACTGTTGAGTCAGGGGGTCCCAGTCATCCAGACCACCCTGTGCACGTGCACTAGGCCTGAAATGTCCCAGGTATTTTAGAAATCCAGACATGATTTTGTTTTCCACCACCCAGGCACAAGTCTCCAGGAGGAAGAAAAGGATGAGTCTTTGAGAAGAGCGACCTTTTTTGTAATGTATCAATAGTGTTCTTATCACCAGGCTAATAATTTGAAAGCAGTTCTACTGAAAAACCATTCAGATGCAGTGAGCAGCTGAGCAATGGTGTAATTTAATGCTGGGCTGAACTTCGTGGCAAACAGCAAAGGATAAATTTCTCAGTGAGGCCCCACACTGTGTAAGTTTGGATGTGTTCAGAAGTTTGTCTTGCATTGGGCTTTTTTTTTTTTCAGCTATCATGCATTTATAAAGATCTATTTATGGAAATACAAGAGTTTCATGAATAAATGAGATGGCATATTCCTTTCTTCATTTCATGAATTACAGTATCAACATTTTAGAGTCTGTTCATGAATTAATAATTACTTTAATCAATAAAAATAATTACAGTGCTAAAAACATTTTAACAATGAATGCTTTCATGCCATTTCCACTCCTTTTTAATTAAAGCATGACAAGTTATATTTACCATTTTCATCATGATTGCTCTAAATGGTGAAATTTGTCATCTTTGACTTGGGCTCTAATTATAATTCTTTTAGATGGTTCAGATTTCTTCTCATTATTCAATTATGCTTGCTCCAATTTTAAACTGACAAAATTTTCCTCCCGAAACTCTTTCATGCTGTAAGAATATCTTTGACTTCATAATACCCATTTTAAATATTCTATGCTAGTCAAAATAAATACAAATTAAATATATGAAATATAAAAACAAATATAAACTGCTGAATATAAATAAATACAGCAGAAGACCAATTATTTTCAGTTTAAATGCATCTATCTTACTTCAGTATAGCATGAAATATTAATATAAATTTGTTGCAAATATAGAAATTGCTATAAGACCATAATAAGCTTCCAAAAGTAGCATGCAAACCTAATTTTTATGCCTGTGACATAGTCTCCAATTAAATGATCTCTTATTATTTTTTCATACGGAATCTTTTCCTTGTTTTTTCAGTAGATAGCATGGCATTCCATTAAATATAATAACCTGCTATGATAGTCTTCTTCAGCCTATTCTCCATATCTTATTCTAATATTTTTTTAATCTTGGTTATGTGAGAATAAATTTCTTTTCCTCATTACAGTCAGATCTGTTTGCCTCACAAATGTGTGTGGGTTTTGTCGGTGCCTCAGAACACTGTTTTGCCTGGTGTGTAGCTAAGGGAATGAACCAGTGAAGAACTATGGGGGAAATTATTATGCTTGAGTTGATCATCTTCAGGCATGTAGGACCTAGGTTTTTAAAGTCTTGTGCTTTGTAAAATATCATGTAATGCTAAGGTATTTTAACACAACCTTCAGATGCTTCAGGAATCAACCTAGACTGGGGGCTTCCTTGCATGGATTCGTATCATCTGAATTGAAACATGTAATTGTGATAGGTGGGTCACTGTGATGTGTCTTTGTACTCCCCAAAGCAACAATGGTTCCTTTTTACTTCTTGCTGTTATTATTTCTGTCATATGCCTTTGTTACAAAACTTCAGCAACAGCTTTGTTTCCTGTGCATCAGATTTGCTTGTAAACTGCTCTAGGTAGTAACTAAGAGGTGTATTTGGGCAAGTACCAGTGTGGTCCAGTCACCGCACCTCTCAGATGCTTTTTTCTGTCCTAAGGATGCTTTCAGTTGACCTTTATGGTTTTCAAACACTGCATAACATCTGCCTAAAAAGCCGAATACCTCCTCCTGTGCCTGTCACAAACTGTCACTTACGGCCAGACTGCTGCTTCAGCATTTTGTCGGACATCAGTCTGCAAAGAAATCCTACCATTTGAATCCGGCCTTCCTGAACTACTGTGGTGGGACAATTAAAGACCAAATTATAGTGCGTGTGCATGGAGGGTGTGCTGGTTTAAAAGTTAACCAGCAGGGGAAAATGAACTTAACTCAAAAGAGAGATTGTAAGTCAGAATAACAA
>NW_020884872.1:40842673-40868901 GCF_003945725.1 Corapipo altera | reverse complement strand
TACACCCATCCAATGATGAATCGGTCCCAGCTGTTCTAACTAGGACAGAGGGTAGTAAGTTAAATTTGCAGATGAAACCTGATTCCTGCTGCTGTATCTTTGGAGTGCTTGACTTAAAATCATTATAAGGTTGTTTCAACACAATTTTGTGCATGCAATTTCCAGTAGTTTTAGAAGATCCATTAAGGAAAAAAGCAGCAAATAAGCCAGTACACACATAGATCATCATAAGGGCTAAAAAATTTGAGATCCACTGTGCAGAGCTTTGCTGTTAAAACTAGATTAGCAGTCAGCAGCTGCTTCTTCTGAATGACTTGTCCTTTTCCAATAGCTTCATACAAACTGGCTTACCATGCTGGAAATCTTGGGGTTTATTCCAGCTCTGGAACAAAGTGTGCTTCTGAGTGTGCACATTCCTGTGTCCTTTTTACTAAGCACTTCTGACCTGTCCTGCTGTGTCTTTTCTTTCTGCCCAGTTCCATTTTCAGACTGTTTCCTTGGCTCTTCCAGCCTCTTCTCCATGGAGGTTCTTCAGGCTTTGTCTAGACACTCCCGTTCGCTCCTGGGTGCCGTGCAGGTTGCAGAGTGAATTACACTGTGGTATTTAGTACCAAAATTAGTAGTTAAAAAAAGGAACAAAAGTACAAAACTTGATAATGGTTATACTCTGTTTTTTATCTAGAGGGGCAATGCCCCATTGCAAAATAGGTATATAAACACTGCTTTACTTGTCAGTGTAATTGAGATTAGTTCATGTATAAGACTCAGTTTGGCTTTTTGCACATAGCAGATTTAATTTGTAGTATGTTAATTACACTTGGAATGTTAACATCTTTGTGCATTTTAATGACAAAAATTATTTTTAGAAATTGTTAACTTGTGGGTCTCAGAAGAAGCATATTTTTTAAGTTATTTACACAGTCAGCTTTTTACAAGGAATATGGACAAGCTTTGGACTTGGTTGTCTTGTATGCAGACAGCTAAGAGGCAATCACTGATTTTTATATTTACTTTTTTTCAGTCATAGAGAATATGTTTTTATGAAATCCAAAACAACAGTCATCTATACTCAGTTGCTATTTCAGTATGAACAGTAGTTGCTTTAATGAAGCAGTTTATCCCACTTAGAGAGGAGCTCAGATACCTATTTTCCTGGCACACGTGTTTGGGAAGATACTAAATAGAAATATTACACCCCAATCCAATGTCAAAGTGCTTTTCCTGTATTATTTCTTGAACCCAGAAAATGAATATGTATCAAAAAAGTATCTGGAGCAAATATTTGCGTTTGGTGGATTTGTCATTTGCTAGTGGCATCAACTTCAAATTATTCCAAGATATCTGAGATCTGAGAATACTTTACCATGACATGATACAGCTTTCCTTTAAAAAGGGCATAAAAAATACTTGTTCTGTAAGAACAATGTTTATGAGGTTGTATGAATGGTTGCATAATGTGTACATGGTGAAAACTGTGCATTTCATGTTAGATACAAGAATGACTGTGCACTGGGAAGGAATATTTCAGAAATCATGAGAACTATAATGGGCCCTGTGCTTCATTCTCCATTTGTATTTGCTGGATTAACCCACTGTAATATTTTAATAGATAATGCATTGCTGTTTCATCTACTCATTAAACTTTTCATACCACGAACCTACCTTATCATGAAAAAGTATTCCTTTCTGTGCAGGGAGAGGACAGTTGTTGGAGAAGGAAAACCCAAAATATAATATGACAAATGGCACGAACTATGCTTTTACTGTTAACTTTTGCTGTAATTCTAGTTTTTCCTGTACTTGCTCCTGCCTTCAATAGTGGTCCTAATGTTACTGTGGAGTTACAAAGGAGGAATAAAGAGTAGGGTCCTAACAGTGTCCTTCCCCCATTTTCCTGGGTGATCCCCTGTGCTGTGAGTAGGAGAGCAAATGGGGAAGGTGTGCTGTGTTCTGGTTACTCTTGGCTGCTTACGTGAACCTCCTGGGTTGTTGCTGCCAAAGTCTGGATCTGAACAGAAATATGGAATTGTGGAATCATTTGGGTTGGACCTTCAAAGATTATCTAATTCAACCCCCCCCGCAACGTTCAGGGACATCTTCCAGTAGACTGGGTTGCTCAAGGCCCTGTCCAACCTGACTTTGAACACTTTGAATAGCTCCTAGGCTGCTCTGACCCTTCTCTTTGCTGAGATTAACAGAGTTGACAGTCTGCGTAGCATGTTTTGCATTTGTGCAAAATATTTTTTCTTTCTATTTCACCTCTTTTGCACCAAACAGGGGCAATGGAGAAGGAGCTAGTGTGTGGTTGTCAGTGTGCTCTGAGACTGGACCTTAATTTTGTGCTTTGCTGCAACAGTAGACAATATTTGAGTCTCATAGTTCTGTAAATACCCATTACAGCTCTGCCTATCTGAATAAGCAGTGTTATTTTGTTTTCGAGGGCTTTCCAGGAAGTGTTGTTTTAAGGAATAAGCATCTCTAGGTTGTGGGAAAAGGGAAAGTAAGCCCTTTCTGTGAAGGGTAAGTCCTGGCTAAGGTTGCATTTTTTAAAAAAAGGGGAAGCAAAGGTGAGTGTCCTGGTGTTATTTTTAAGATGTGAAGATGTCTGAAGAATAATTTTCTATAATATTATTTGAAGATGATAAAATGCATAGGACGACCTACCTAAATTGGCCTAATAAAGCATTTTGATCTTTGTAGCGTGATTATGGTAACAGTGCAGAAAGCACAAAGCAAGCTACAGCCCAAGCCTTGTAATCTGATGTTTGCAACAGAAATATATTGCAGAAAGACATTTAAATACATTAGAAGAGTAAGACATCTGATTCAGATGACCCACCAGCCCTGGAGTAAATGCAGATGATTGGTCCAGAGCTTATGCTTTCATAAAAATTCCTGTTATCTCAGTCTCATTTCTGAGTGGAAACAGCCCATGAGGATTTCATGGCTAGGCTGAATGCATGGTTCAGATTACTGTTTTCTCCATGTGCACCACATTCGTTTACGCTGAATTTCACTTGCCATTTTATTGACTAATCACTGGATTTCAGGAGGTTTTTCTGTAGTTCTCTCACTGCATAAATTGCAGGCTCCACAGTGCTTCTGCCTAGAGCTAGGCTATTGCTATCTGTGCAATTCAGTTTGAGCTATCTTACTGTCCTACTTTAGCATGTACATCTGAAACAGGACCTGATCCTTCGATACCTCCTTCTGAGTTTAGTTTTGCAGCAACTCAAGCTCCTCCCCCTTTCCCTCTCATTGTTTTGGAGAAGGGGATGTTTAAAAATTCAGGGGTTGAAATGCTTCTTCCCAAATTTCCTGCTCTATATGAAAGCTTTTCCTTTTCATAATGGGCAGTTTCAGCATTCATGTTTAGGAAAATGACTTGCCTGAAAATGTATTTTGTCCAATTTAAACTAATTGGCATGCTCATGCCTTGCTCTTCACTTTGTCAGCCTTCTGTCATCTCTGTCCAAGTTATTCTGCTGATCTTCTGTGAGAAAGAGCAAAAAGTATGAGTCTTTCTTGGACTCTGAGAACTTCAGTAGAAACATTTTATAGCTTATGGCTATAGGGATATCATCCACCAGCATATACAAATCAGAGAAGGTAGGTCTCCTGTTTGCGTCTTCAGTTCTGCAGTCATGAAACTGCAGAGCTTAGAGTGGGAACCCATGAAGCTTCTGGGCAATACATCATCAGTATCCAAAGGGTTTGTATGCAGGATGAGATTTTTCAATACAAACATCCTTCAAAATTGCAGAAATTTCTGGGCACCCACCCCATCACATCAGAAATTCACAGTCAAAGTGATCTTATACCTGACCACTTGTACGCTGCTGCTCCTACAGTCAGAGTTCAAGCAGTATGACTCAAATAAATCATAATGAGTAGTGTGGAGGTAACGATGGGAATGTGATCTCACTTCCCTAACTGCAAAACAGTTCCATAGAGCTTCATTGTTCAGTAGAAGGCTTTGACAGATTGCTATGATTTGTTTCTCAGGTACTGGCTCCAATTGCAAGGATTACATACCTCTATGCTATTTCTCTAGGTCATTATTTGAAGTCAAATACATTTCTTTTTAATCCACTCAAACCCCAATGAGCTTAATGGCTACATAAACATTAAAATTTGACTTAAAAATGTGAAAAAAATGTTGATGCAATTTAAAGATATTTGCAAGGCTGTGCATATTAGGTGTTTTTTTCTCTCAGTAGTTATGGCTTGTTTTGTCAGAAAAAGAAACTCAGAAATACATAATACTGAATTGCAGTAGAGAAGATGACTGATGAAAGAAATGTTATGAACTTCAAAAAAGAGCAGGGTGTCTTGATTGCCATCTGGTACAACCACTGCAGACAATAACATTTAAAAATACTTCTAACTTCTAAAGTTAAGTGAATTGGCTTTGATCTACCTGGCTATAAAAATTATATATCAATTTAGAATAATTATGAAGTACTTCTGGCACACCGTAGCTTTCCCAATTGCAGTGAGTTTATGGACTTCATTAACAATGGTCATAAGAACATAAGAAGCACTTTGGTTAATAATTAAAGTCAGTTAAAAGTGAGAATTTCTAATTTTCATGATTTGACACGTTTTCTGAAAGATTTAGAGATAACACAGCAACTATATTTTGTTGTTAGACTGTAAAATCAAGCTTAAACTTCCACAGGTCTCATATAGGTGGATGCCCCATCCCTGGAAGTGTTGCAGGCCAGATTGGATGGAGCTCTGAGCAACCTGGTCAAGTGAAAGGTGTCCCTGCCCATGGCAGGAGAGTTGGAACCTGATGGTCTTTAAGGTCCCTCCTAACCCTAACCACTTTGTGATTTTGTGATGATTCTGTGCTGCATGGTGGTGGCTGATTTGGGGAGTCTCCCCTCTCTTCTCTCCGTGTGCCCAGCTGGACCAGAGTTACGTGAATAAATTCAGAGCCTCTAGGCTTTAGATTATGAGGTCAGAAATACGTTGAGCACATTGGAAAACTTAAGTCACATCAATAATTGAAAGTGCCTTAAAAATTTTTAAATCTTATGAATTAGTAAATAAAACATAGTAAAGTCTTTAGATGTGAAACAAATGAAAATGAAATACAAATGTAGTTTGCTTTAAAAATTATAATTCCTTATGGTGTGTTTCAACATTGTCCTATTAAATCTTAGCTCTGAATTGCTGAGGCTGACATTTTTTCCGTGCCTGAATTATGGTAGATTGCCTGTTTCCGAGATTCTAATGAAAAGGAAAAATTAGGAAAATGCATAATATGCATCATAAAATGTTATTTAAAATTTACTTTTTAGTGCACTACCTCATCTTTCCTTTTACTTTAACGCACGAAGGATCTTTTTATGGTAAGTGGAAGTACTGTCAGTTCAGACTCTGAGTGCCTTGTACTTTTAGTACTGTGATTTTCAGACTTTGCTTTATGTGCCAGAGGGAAAACACTGGCAGAGGTCTTTTGGTTGTCTTTTGGAACTTGAGGAAAATATATGTTTTAAACTGCCCTGAAAGTCAGAACCAAATAACAAAGAAAATGTTTGGATTTTTTTTTTTTTTTTTTTTTTTTTTTTTTTTTTTTGCCAGCTAATGACTTACTGAACTCTAGCTGTGTCAGAGTGGGAAGCAGGAGGGCACCGTGGGACTATCAGAGTCCGAATGCCTTTCCTCCTTGCAGCCCCAGAGGATTTTGAGAGTGTGCAACTCTGAGCTGATATATGAGATAAAAGTGTTCCTCCCAATGGTTTTGATGCCATTCTCACACTGACTCTGGACCATCTCTCCACCTTTTGTCCCATTTCTAAGCCACCTAGTTTTGATGATAAAGTTGTTTTAGCAGTCATCTGTTATCTTTTCAGGAGGGAGGCATTCCTGGGGTATTCATCATGTTCCTAAAGGCAGATGGTTTTACCAGGTATGGGTTCACTGTGCCTGAGAATAGTTGACTGTAGGGACTGCTCTCAGAGTGTTGTGGATGAAAAGGCACAAGGTTCATCTTCCTCTTCTGTGCAGTTTTCTGAACAGAATTAGCCCTCTCCAGTATGGCCACATGACTGCCCATTGCCTGCCACGGTATGCAAGTGCTTACTCTGTTTCTTGCTATAAAGCCCTCTTCCTATTTATTGCAGCACCAACCATTTCAAGTTCTTTGAAAACACAAAAAAATAATGTTGCTTTGTCCAGCCTGGGCTAGATGGGATTAGCCCAAAAGAAAATAGAGCTACTGGTGGGACAGAGAATCAGATGCTGGCCCTCCTTTTGCAGTGTAGACAAGACTTCAAACATCTGCAGGGTTAGGTGGGATTCTAGGTAATGTGCTCTGAGGTTTATGTGCCATAATTCAGTGTAAATTGTACGGTGTGCCTCTTTCCTTTGTCTTTGAACCTGACTTCTCTTGTGAGAGATACAGGCTTCACATATGGCACATCTTTAACATTTATGCTAGGCCATACAGCTATTATTGTGTGTCTAATTGCCCTCTTAGCTGCTGTTTGAGACAGAGCATTATCCATTCATGAGAGGAGGCATGAGAGGGGTAGCTGTTATTTGAGGAAACTGAATCTGAGAACTCCAGAGGTCCTATCCAGACATGTGTTTCCATTTCTGTTATTTTTCTGCCTTTTTGTAGCAAGTTTTCTGAAACAAGGTAACAGTGCACATAATGCATAAACAAGGAAAACACTTGTATTTTCCAACTGCCCTGATGTTGGGGGCTAAGGATTTGCTGAAGAGGTTTAGTATGTTCTGTTGTCCACTTACTGGTCTGCCTCATAGGCAGTAGAGTGAAGTTTGTAATTCTTTGTTGCTTTTCTTTAGTTAGCTGAGTGGATCTAGATTTCATGAGGTGTTTACTTTGGTGTTTGTTATGCTGTTAATTTCCTATGCAGGTATCCAGAGAAAAGCCATGTGTCAATGTGAAGCGTTATACCTGCATCAGCATTATATTTGTCACTTTCTGCACATCTAAAGAGTGATGCATTTCATTAAAAGAAAATAACAAAAAGACATTAGGATAATTTGAGAGTTTTGTCATAATCCATAAGATTTTTGTGTTTACACCAGCCTAACTTACTCTTTATGGTGTGGGAATGTATTATATTTAATATTTTTAAAAGTTCCTTTAGTTGGACCTAAGTGTATTATCTTTGAATTTGATCTTGTCTTATAGGAAAAAAATAAACTACAACATAATTTATAATTTTAGTGATTTGTCTGCTTAAAGAGATATTCTCATGTCTTTTAGCATTTGTCTGCTTAAAGAGATATTCTCATGTCTTTTAGCATTATCACTGTGGTTTTGGATCCCTTTGGCACTTGTATATTCTTTTTCAAAGTACTTTACTGAAACTGAACAAAGCAATTCAATGCATGTTTGCAGTCTATAACATAAAATATAGATTTATTATTTTAATTAATTTTCAAATTCATTCCATCTTCTTAGCTGAACCTCTGCATAAAGCAGAACTTGTCAGTGAACTATCCACTCTAAATTTCATTTTCCCATTGGAGTGGTTTAGTGAAGAATTCAGAAGTATGAGTGTTATAATAACACTCATACATATTAATACATTGTTCTGAGTGAAGTATTTCTAATGACCTCAGGCCTTTTTAAGTTTTGATCAACTCACTGAAATTTTTTCTCTAATTTGCAAATTTTGCTGCCCTATTAATCTCTACTCAAGAGAGATCAGAGAATTTTTAGATTTTCAGATGTGTTTCATGGATTGGTTGGGGACATTTTTCCGTTGGAAAGGTCATCAAAGTTCTAGCATGCTGTATTTAATATTCTGAGCAGACTCATCATAAATTTGTTTACAACTTAAAGTGCAGTGTAACCAAAACACTGGATTGCTGAAAAATTGAAAAAATCCTTTCTGTAGCTGTACCCGCTGCATTTTATGCAGGAAGACTGTGGAAGGGGCTTTGGTCTGAAAATGTCATTAAAATTGGAAATACATGCTTAGATATGTCTTGTCTTGAAGTGAAATCTTGATGTGGGTGTGTATAGTTCATGATCAAGTGTAGTTAATTTTATTTCATTAAAACTCAGAATAGGTACTATGGTATTTTTTCATTTCAGTGAAATGTATATAAATATTTTTTTTCCACAAGGCTCCTAAAGCTGTGTTTAATGTCCAGAAGCCTTCTAAGATGGTACACAGTTACGTATTTTCTCAAGCACGGGTCATTTTAAATGATGTCAAGGAAAATGGAGATGGTTTTTCTGCCTGTGACCAGGACCTGGATAACGGGATCTGCAGTTCTTTTCCGTTCTGCCCCTTTTCATCCTTGGGTTCATTATGCTACAGCTGTAGGATCTGGGTTATAATTTAGAGGAATACAAGCAATCAAATGGTTGCTCATGCCCATTTCATCCAACTCTGTGGTCTCACTCAATACTTGTTTTTAATGGCCAAACCTTCCTTTCAGTGGCAAAAAGCCCAAACAAAATTAAATAAATATTCGTGTTATACAGTAATTGTTCTTGGAAAAATACACGCCACATGCTAACAAAACCTTATTAGTATATTTTTTATATGGCTTTCATGTTAGGTATGTTCCTTTTGTTTATGGTACAAGGGAGTGTTTCTCCTGGGAACTGTTCAGCTTGCACTGGAGGGGGGAGTTGGTTCTGGGGGAGTGTTTCTCATCTGTTGCCTCCAACCATTGTAAAGTTTGCTATGAATGTCAAAGGTAGTGGCCAGCTTTATCTCATGTACACTAGAAACCAATTAAGTCTATCATATCATTACAACATGCAGGCCAGTTAATAAGTTTGGGTCACTGCTGGTGTGAATTGGATTCGAATTGGTGTTCTGGGGTTGAAAGACTGGATATTAAATTATTAATGCTTTGCAGTCTCAGATTTCCTCACTGAAAGTGTCTTCCCCTCCCTTCTGCTTCCTACAGAGGTTTGAATAAAATACATGTTAGGTCAGGTCTGCTCTCACTGACAACCTGGGATTTGGGTTCTCCTTTCCTGTTCTTCCCTCCCTACCCCCAAACATATACCAAGTTGACATTTTTTTTGTTACTCTCACTAGGTCTCCAGCCACTGTCTGCTTTTACAATGTTGATATCTTTTCTATTCCCTGCAGGAGTCTGTGGCTTTATAGCTGAGGAGCCAAAGATCAGAAGTACTCTTGTATGTTTGGAGATACAATTTTGTCTTGCTCTGTTTCTCTGTGGAGTAGGGTCTCTAGAGGAGCAAAACGTGATATGCCACAATATGATTTTTTTGCATTAGTTCTTTAAGTAGTAACACTACAGGTATTCTGTTTTCTAACACGTCAATGTAGGTACATCTTTTAAAATAATCTTTTTTAACCAAGAAACAAAACATCACACGAAAACAAAGTCTGCCTTCATATCAGAGACAGGGAGAAAACATCTTTCAACTTAAATTTGTATAAAGCCTGACAAACATAGTTTGCAGTGATTTTACTTTCAGGGAACAACAGTCTTTTCAAATAAATAAGAACTTGCTCCAGATTCAGATGACAGTGCCTCTGTAAAAGTCACATCTGATTTTTTGCCCTTTTCTTGACAATGATTATAGTAAGTGACCTGGATGTGGTGTATTCCTTTGAATTGAGCAGCTTTGAGATGCACTGAGGAGGCTCCTTGTTTTCACCCTTTGAAAATTAGGCTAGTAGGATTGTAATGTTTCCATGCCCATGAATCAGTGTTACACGTGCCTGCTTGTGTGTGCTTTTCAATCAGTGTCCCTGCTAGCATGCTTAAATGTATTTAGTAGTTTATCATGTAACATATGCCAAGTTTGTTTTCTGTGATTTCTGTTAATGCCTTTTCAATAACTGAAATATATTAATAAATAGGTCTTTATTATGATTAAAGGAGTAACCATATATTCTAAATTTATTGAGTGCTGACTGGAATTTTTTGGTTGGAAGTTGGTTGGGAAAAATTACTGTCAAACTCATTTACCACAATTGCAGCAGAAGTGCAGTTCCTTCTGGGAACATGAGCATTTGTATAATCTGACTCTGTGGCACTGAGCTATGCTGTATGTAGTGTATTTATGATTGAACAGAAAGTTTCAAACAGCAGCCTGTGAAATTGGATTTCAGATGTAATGTACCATAAATAAGTGCTATAAAGAATGCCTTTAATACTATAAATCAGTTTTTATTGGTTTCAGCTATCTCATTCTGGTTATTGTATTACCCACAAAATCAATGGGAATCAAAGAGCTGGAATATATTTTATTTTAATGTCCCATCTCCCATGGAAATGGCATATGAGCCCTTAGATCACCTTTTGGGTAGGTTGGGCAAGGCTGATAAATTGCAGGCAATGAGAGTGTTTTCACAAAAAGGTCTGTAAGTAGTAGCTGAGTAAGACTTGAAATGTTTTGTATGGCACTTCCTCCCTATAAAGGGAAACTTGCCTATCTTTCTGAATGTCCTTTGCTTTTGTTGTTTCGGTAAATTCACCAGTGTGATTTGATTCCTGTAGTTCTGTTTTTAAGAAAAATGGCATCACAAAGTTACAAGAACCAGATGTCACTACTGTTGCACCCAGAATTAGGAACACTTGGAGGGTAGGAGATCCAGTTTCTTTGCACCAGTAAGCATTCCCACTAGCGAAGGCTTGCTTGATCCTGGGAAAAGAGCAAGAACATTCCTAGTAGCAGTTGTGAAGCATAAAATGCACTGTGAGCTCAGTTTAAGAACATATTATTCTAGTAGAAGAAGGGAAGGTCATGCATCGTGATTCTGTGAATAGATTTTTAAAACTAGAAAAAAATCATACTATCCTGTGAGAATGAAGAAATAGGAAGAAAAAGTGTTTTCTAGCTAAATAATACCAGCTCAATTCAGAATGTTGTCTATGTTTCCTCTTTTTTTCTCTTTTGCTTACATTAGTGTCTCAGAGTAGGAGAAATGTGCGCCTCTGGAGCTCAGTTATTGAGGGCTGGAAATCTATGGCAAGGGGCAGAACACTTGTCTTAACAACCTTCACTGTGTCAAAAGATGGAAGTACGGATACGTTGCAGTTGGATAAGAGTGCACTGGTAAATGTCTTCTAGAATATTGTACTCCTTCGTGAGGTTACAGTAAAGATGACTGAAGAAGTAAACTTTTTGATAGGTATTAAATATGGGTTGTTTACACTGTTCTACACATCAGCTTTTCATTTTCCCTTATCACCCCAGGCTAGTGTAATTTGTATGCTAAAATTAAGAGGGACAGTAGACAAAGAAGAATGATCACAGTAGGGTTTTGAGTGGTGTGTAATAGGTTATTGTTGGCAGAAATCTTAATACTAGGATGATGGTAGAGTATAGGAACCAAAAGGGACGATTTACTCATCTTTGATCCTATGAATAGTGTTAAACTGCCTTTGAGTCCAAATTGCTCATGTTGACTTACACCCACATCACTTCACATTGCATTTTAAGCTTTTACTACAAAGACTGAATGACACGTTTTATTATTTGCAATAGTATAAGCAGTTATTCTCACTGGAGCACAAAGACCTGTGGCTTCATAAGAGGGGAGTGTTAATCATTTACATGCAGATGTATGTGGTTATCTGTGGGAGTGGGTTGAAGAGGCAGGTGTCAGACCTGGCTGCTTAATAGGAATGTAAGACATGAATGATGCCAAGGAGGCAGAATAAAATGCCTGGCTGCCTCAGAGATGGTTATAAAGTTCCCTATCCCTACAGTAATTTTACAGGTGGTGATTATAGGAGACATAATGATTTCATGCAAAATACAAGATAATTAAAATGTTTGATTTGATCTACAGATCTGTGGTCAATTTGCAAGCCAGCTGCTGACCAGCACCACACCATGCCATAGTGAGCATCGCTCAGAATTACACCCTTGGTTTGAGTAAAGCTGTGTCAGGCATAACTTTAGATGCTCTTGTTTCCATTACTGGTTTGGGTCCAACCTAGCACCTGAGCTAATTGTTAAGTCCAAACTAGACAAAAAATCTTTGATCAAAAAATTATGCAGGGTCTTTGTATCCTGCTAATGTGCAAAGCAGCAAGTGTAGCTTGTTGTGTTACACTTGAAGGGAGGTGGGTGAGAAATGCTCTGAGGATAAGAGCTTACTTAGAGATCAGATGGGCAAATGAAGGGCTTCACCAGTACTGAGGATTATTTGGGCAATCAGCTTTCTGCATATTGAAAAGAAGCCTAGAATGATGGATTATTTACTTTCTTCTCCTGAGGCAGAGAATTTAGGTGTTACCACCTGGAACACAGCCTTGTCCTTGCTCACTTCAGGTACAATTTCCTCAGTCAGTGAATAAAACAGTACTTCTTGAGGCTTGTGTGAGCACTTGGTCCTACACGTAAACTTATATGATATTGTATACTAACCCCAAAAAATCTCAGTCACAGATAAAGATAGCTTAACTGTACAACTGAGAATTTTGCAATTATGTGCATCACCAGAGAATAAGATTAAGCAATATGGTTTTGAAATATCTAGAAGAGTTATAATATATGGAATACGCATGCACATCTTGAATCTGATACTAGGTTTGCACATGTTTATTCTGTCTTTGATGCAGTGAAGTGCAGTTTGGAGCTGTGCAGTGACCCATCTTCCTGAGTGGAATAAATCCCTGTGCGGTTGCGTTTGCTAGTTGGTGCTTTGTCACAAACTAGGACAGAAAATTACAGTGATAAGGAGGGCAGCAGGACCAAGTGGCAGATCTCATGATTTTTTAGAAATACCACACCAAATTTCCCTAATTCATGAAGTCCCAGTGCATCAGTCCATGGCTTGAGATACAGTGACAGCCATATGGCAGAAAGGTGTGGGTGCAAGGCTGCAGCATGAGCTCATGCTTTCTAGAAAAGCTGCAGTCAGGGCAGTGCCTTTTGGGAAGCACCCCATTTGCAGTGCCAAGGAATCCCACAGCCTCTTCCCTGCTCCACAGTCCCATGCATCATTAGAGTTGGCCAGGTGTGTCAAACATGTGAAACAAAAAGAAATAAAGGGACACAGTACTGAGTGGTTAACAGAAGAGAAACATATGCTGTTTTTTAGGAATACAAGTGGGCTAGTGGCAGGGTCTGTGAATGGTCTGTGTGACTTCTACAAGTGTGCTGCAGAGGGACACACAGGTGAGATGTCAGAGCTGTCGTTGCTCAAGTGTCACAGAGCACTCCCTCTGTTTTGTAGCATGTAAATTTTCAAGGTGTTAGCAACACTGTTAAATAGCTGAAGTTAAAATTGCCATGCTACAAAACCTGCCATTTTTGTTTCCTGCCACACTTTCAAATCAATATGCTTAACTTGCAGTCTGCAGGACTAACATTTTGCCATTAAGCACCCACATCCTCACTGTGTCTTGTCTGAAATTAGCATTGTCAACTGCAGAAACAGAACATTTTCCACACAGAGTACATACTGTTTTAGCAAGCTCTACCAATTTAAAAAACCCCAAGTTTTTGCTCTTTCACGCCCTTGTGCTATGCTGGCATGAACCCTTTTGAGTCATCTTAGTTAAGGGCCTGAGCTGGCTAAAAAAGTAGCCCAGCTCGCCCACACAGCCACTTCAAAAAAATCCAAAGTTTTTCAGCAGGTTCAAATGCTGAACAAGCTGACTGGGCACACAAATGCCTGATCCAGCACAGTTCGCTGATTAAATCCTTTAGTTCATGCCTTGCCCATCATGAGTTTTTTATTCCCTCTCATACAGATCACTGTTTTGTTCTCTCCTTTATCCAGTTGTTGTTTTTTCTCCTAGAAAATTATTAATTTTGGGTAGAGGAGGAAGAAGAAATCTCTTCTTTTGCAAGTCACAGAAGTGGCTTTTTTGTTGTTACCTGAGCTGTTCTGACTGTTCTGTTCTTTCTCCACCTGTTTTGAGACGGTTGTCTTTAACAAGCAGCACTCCACAGAGTTATTTCAGTAGGTATAGTCCCTGGTTCTGCAGGGTGGCACAGATCAGAGGCTTTGCTTCTGAGCAGGACACCCAATTTTAGTTGACAGTTTTTCCTTTTTCGCCTGTTAAGTCAGTGGTGTGCTCGGCAGTGCAGGTTAATCTTTTTTTTCCCACTTCATTCCTTTATCACCACTGACAGTGCAGAAGAAAAGATGAAAAAGGGAACTTCTCTGAATCCTCAATCAGATAAGCAGAATTCCCAAAATAGTAACACTTGTGTTGGACCAACATACTCAGCACTTTCTCCTTTCTATTCTATTATTTCTCTTTTCTAGTCTTTCTGTTTTCTCCTTTCTAGTCTGTTACTTATTAAAAAATAGAAAGAATCTAAAATATTTATATTTTTCCCTCCTGAAATCAAGCATGTATTTGAATATTGACAATATTTATCAAATCAATTATTTGCCAGTTGAAAAGGTGGGCATAACCAGCCTAGCTGCCCACAGGCAAAATTTGTTTCTTGAAGTGACTGTGGATGTAAGTGTGGATTACAGCAAATTAACCCATTTTCAGGGGTTAAACTAAGCAGCCTGTGTAACTGCCATGTACTGTGACTGACAAGCACTGAATTGATGCTGTGGCAGGTCTCCCATCACTGGATATATGTCATTGGAGTGTTCACTTTCTTTTGTGTGTTTCTCTATGGCTTTGATGAATGCCAGGGCAGGGAAACATGAGCTTTTACCTTTTGTCATGCTTGGGTGAATATCAATGAATTTGCCTATTGATGCTGATACAGTTTTTCTTCCAAGTCAACTGAGAGGAAAGTGTAGTCCAAATGAGGTCAGCAAGTACTCCGTGTGTGTGATAAAATAAAATACACAGAAAAAAGAATAGGCTAAAGGGCTCAATTGATGTAAACAAGTAACAAGCCCAGGGTAGAATTCTACTTAGAAACTGGAACTTTTCAGACATGTCTTAATGAGCTCAGCTTGACACTCAGACAAGAACTCTCACAGGCTCCATTCTTCATCTGCCTTAACCTGCTGAACTGGGTTGTGCTCTGCTGACATGGAGAAAGGACATGTGTCCAGCATGAATCCTCAGTCTTAAATTATCCTATCACACCTTCTGCAAAAGTACCGTGACTTATTATTTTTCTCCAAAATTTAGTAAATTGGTAATCATGGAGTAGGGTCTAAAACTACTACTCCACCTTTAAAATGAAAAAATTTTTAAAAACTTACTAATGCTGATATTTTAATTGTCTATGTATCAAACACATAAACTTTGGGTTTAAGCTTCATAACACAGTCATGAGGCATTTATTCAGCTTACCTACTTTCACACACTTTGCCCAAGTACCTGCATTAGTGATGCAATTGCTTATACTTTCCTTCTAGTCAACAGAGCACAATAGGCCCCTTCAGGATTAGGAACCTGAGATAGGAAAGACACTTTAGAGGTAGTTATAGTGCTAAATTAGTCACCTTAACTTAATGATGAAGCTTTAGTGAGCTAAATCGGTATGCAAATGATTTTACTCCAAAACGAGTTTTTAAAAGAATTACTGAAGTTGCACGAAAATCCTCACAGGAAGTGGCTGAACTAGGCATGGTTTACTAACTTTTAACAGCATGTTCTCAGTCTCTGATAAATCCTCTTAATTTATTCAGAGGATTGAGAGATGCTATAATTTCTCTTTAAAAACAAATTAGTTTTATAACCCAGGAGTAGTAGGCTGCAACAGCTATTTGTAGTAATGTGCATGACAGTAGCCATTGGATAGAGGCTTATAGAATCATATAAGCTGTATTTACTAATAATGTTTAAAACAATTAGAGAGCTTCAAATTTAGGATTATGGAAGGATTCAACAGTAGATAAAATGCATTTGCTTAGTGGATTTGGGAAGCCTGATAACAAGGGAGTTTCTTGTTTAAGAGGGTGATAGGGGAAGAACTGCATGTAATAAATCAGTAGTCCTGAGTAACCAGTGACCTCATTAGCACAAGGCATGCTTTGCAGAAGACCACAGAAGATATATTTTCATGAAGAATTTGAAGGAAGATGGGAATGCTATTTAAAAGTTTTGACTGTACTTTCCTTCCCTGCCTAAGGGTCAGCCAGGGAGAAGGTGCTCCAGAGAGAAATGGCATGGTTAGGCCAAATGACAATTTGGCTTATGCTGTGGTCAGTCAGAAAAATTCCTCCTTTAGCTTTAAAAAGACGGCAAAAATACCTGTAGGACAAGGAGAGCATAGCGAGAAGTTTTTTTATTGCAGCATGCTGGGTGCTTCAAGATCACAAGGGTCTAGAAGCACACCAACCATTTGAAAACCATGCCTTTTGTATTCTTTCGGTTACATAAGCTGTTACGTATCCATTGACCGCCGTTTTTTTACCTTAAAAGGTAATTTCTCTGACCTGGCAGGGGATGTTACCCTTTCTCTTGATTGATTGTGACATACCCCCCTGGAGCTGTACAGGGGGGTCCCCCTGTACACAATAGGCTGCCGCATGGCAGAGAGGATACATCTTTATTTTTGTATATTTCCCTATTCCCGGCCGTGAAAGGTTCCCTGGCATCAGGTCCAGACAGGACCATCCACCTTACAGCTTCCGCGGTATACCTAAAAAAAGAAACCTCTTGGGTAAAAAAACCCCACTCCCTTCCATCTTCCTACTAAGTTCATTTGCTTATAATAAAACCAGGTTATTTATTTCTCATATCAGGTAATAGTTTTGACAGGTGAAGGTGAATAAGATTTATGGGCATGGGGCAGTGTACTCAGTGAGAGTCAAATAATGACTTGGACACTGGGAGGGTAAGTCAAAGAGCTCTTGTACAAGACCTCATTATCTGAATTCCTGTGGGACAGTAGGGTACACTGGTATGATGATCATGGATGAGACTGATCCTGCCAAAGGTGGGTATATGGGATGGGAAGGTCTAAGTGAATGGATTGAACTCATCATATATGCACCTTCTTGTGGTCACTACCAAGTGAGAAAAAGAGAAAGCCTTTCCAGAGGGCATTTCGTGTCCATCCTCACATGAATGTTAGAGGTTATTCAGATAAATGGACATGTCTCTGTCCATCTTCGCAGAGTGACTTAGGAAGGATCAAATGTACAGATACTGTTATCAAACCATGGAGTAATATAGTGAATTTTGAAATATTTTAAGGGAAACAGGTGGGACCGTATTGCACATTTTTAAAAAATTGGAGGTAAGGAGAAAAAATAGAAAATTGAAAATAAAGAAAAAGGTGAAAGAATCACATTCACTTGAATGAGAGATTTTATCTATTGTCCTTCAAATCAGATAAAGGGAAACGAAACAGATATCTGTATGTAATAGAGGAACTTTCTAAAATGGTACAATTGCCTATGGTTTCTAAAGAAAATAGAAGAAAACTATTGCAATGACAGCTGTAATGATGTATCTGCAGAAAGCTAATGTAACAGAGTCTTCTGATTTAAAAACTAACTCGATTTGCTCAGCATGGGTTTGAAATAAAAAGGAGTCCTTCAGGTTTGTATAATCCTAGGTAACTGAAGATAGCTGCAGTTTATTGCTTTATCTTCTCTCTCCTACTAGAACAATAGAGACTGACCTTAAACCTTTAGTATTTTGACTTGGGAGCACCAAATTGCTACTGCGTGTGTAGACCTGCTGAGAAATGGTAATAGCAACCATGAGGGAACTTTTCACTTCTCAGAGACTGAGAATTCATTTTTAATGCCCAGCTCAAACACTCCTTTGCCCATATTCCCACATTTATTAACAGGCACCAGATCTCTAATTTTTGACTGAAAATTTTATTATTAAAATGCCTAAAGTGTTCAGGGCTTTTTAAATCATAAAAGTGTTATAACTTCAGAAAATTAACTTCACCCTTTTCTTTGCTTTGTGTGTGGGAAAACACAGGTACTGTGACTTCAGGTAGTTAACTCAGTAACTAAATTCTGGTAGCTGGTTCAGCATTTTTACATTTTTTGAGTATTGGCAGTCCTCCTGATAAGCCCACAAACGTGTGGTTTAAACTTTTGTATTTTGATTATTTTTTTTCAGACACTGGTGGAGTGAGCATACTGCCTTTGCTGTTCGTGTGTGGATTTTTTTTTTGTGTTTGGTTTGTTGATTTGTTTTTTTTTTTCTTTTCTTTTTTTGCCCAGGTAAACCACACATCTTAAATTCTTTGCCAATTGCTCTCTGGTGAGGAGGAACCATAAAGCTGTAAACCTCCAACAAAATGAATGAGTACAATTTTCCTTTAATAAATCATGGAGTCATAGAATTGTTTGGGTTGGAAGGGTCCTTAAAGATCATCTAGACCCCCCCTACCCCATCCAGCCTGACCTCAGACACTTTCAGGGGTGTCCTGAAAGTATCCACAACTTTGCTGGGCAACCTGTTCCAGTGCTTCACCAACCTCACAGTAAAGAGTTTTCCCCTAATATCTCATCTAAACTTGCCCTCTTTCAGTTTAAAATCATTCCTCCTTGTCTTATCACTACTCTTGTAAAAAAACCCTCTTTGGCTCTCTTGCACAGGCCCCCTTTTGGTACTGGAAGGCTGCTCTAAGGTCTTCCTGGAGCCTTCTCTTCTCTAGACTGAACAGTCTTTCACCTTGTCTTCGTAGGAGAGGTGTTTCAGCCTTCTGATTATCTTCAGGGCCTTCCTCTGGACTTGCTCCAACAGACTAATGTCCTTATTGGTGCCCCAGAGGTGGATGCAGCACTTCACAAGGAGCCTCAGCAGGGGAGACTAGAGGGACAGAATCGCTTCCCTCGACCTGCTGGCCATGCTTCTTTGTAGTAGGCTTTCTGGGCTGTGAGTGCACATTGCCAGCTTATGTCCAGTTTTTCATCCAGCAACACCCAAAGTTGTTCTCCTCAGGGCTCCTCTTGATCCATTTACCATGCAGCCTGTATTCATGTGTGGCTCTGCCCTGACCCATGTGAAGGATGTTTGCACTTGGCCTTGTTGAACTTCATGAGGTTCACACAGACCCACCTCCCAAATCTGTCAAAGTCCCTCTGTATAGCATCCCTTCCCTCCACCGTGTCAACCATACCACACAGCTTGGTGTCATTGCCAGACTTGCTGAGGGTGCACTCGATCCCACTGTCCATGTCACCAACAAAGATGTGCGGTGGTTTTAACAGCAGCTGGAAATTAAACTCCAGATAAGCTACTCCCCTTCCCCTGCCCCTTCAGGTAAAGGGAGTGACAAAAGCAGAGAATACAGGTTGAGATAATATACTGAAAGCTCAAAGCAATGGCATAAGAAGTGCACAGTAACAACACCAATATTAATAACAATAGTATACAAAAAAAGAAGGTATTTTACCCACAAAAAGGTGTTTACCACTGGGAACAAAAACAAGATGGTGCATGTTTCCCACAGGTTGTGTCCACGCTGCTTCCCCAAACAAAGATAAGAGGGTGACCATTCTCACACGCCACACCACATCACCACATGGCCATTGGGAACAAAGGGGCAAGATGGTGGGGGATCCCAGGATCCCACTGCTAGTGTTTCCCACCCCCCAGCCCAAAATAACAAAAAACAGTGACAAAGAAACCCCCCGAAATCCAGGTCATCCAAGTTGGGTGGCACCACCTCTCTGCTGGACTCAGCTCCACAGCTGCGCTGCCGTTTCTACCACTCTGCTGCACTGGGGTCTCCTCTGCCAGTCTATTCCCTGCCGGCAGCCTCCCTGCTGGCGCTGTTTTTCAGCACAACATCAGTTTCACAATTTGCCACTTTTCCTGTCAGCACCATGTCCCGTAGCTGTGTCTCATAGAAAATGGGGAAGGGGTGGATGACGGCAGCAGAAAACGGAGTCCACAGGACTGATGCTCACAACCTTCCGGCAAGAGCAGGAGTGAGGAAGAAATTGGGCACTTCTGGTGGGGAGCTCAGCTTTTCCTCCTGAAACCACGCCCCCCAGCAATGGCAGGGGTGATACAGAATAACAGGGCCTACAGGGCGCTAAGCTCTGCCCCCTCTCTCTGCTACCAAGACCAGTGCCAGTCCCAAAACCAACCACTGAGGAACACCAGTCATCGCTGTTCTCTGCTTGTACATCGAACCATTGATCACAAGTCTTTGGGTGCGACTACCCAGCCAGTTCCTTATCCACCAAGTGTTCCATCTGTCAAATCTCACCAGTTTAGAGACAAGGAGTGTCAGATGCTTTGCACAAGTCCAGGTAAAGAGCTCTCTCTGCTGGTGGGGAAAGACCCACATACAATAAACCCAGTGGAGAATTTGCAGTGTAGGTTGTGTATTAGGTACAGACTGATTTCTCAGATATTTCTGGTTAGGAAATATGTTGTAAACTTTTCTATAAGCAGAAGGATGTGTGTGTGTGCTACTGTGGGACTTCGCTGATACTGTCCCTCTGTCACATGCAAGTAATAGAAGTTAATGTTTCTTGGTACCTGTTAGTCTTTGATGGCTATCAGATAATAACATGTAGCCTTATGTGGGTTAAGGACATAAATGTGGTAGTTTTGTTGTCAATAAAATGCCTTTTCTGTATATCATGAAATAATGCAGTGAAAACAAACTTGTTGAAAGCAGTGTGTTTCTCATCTGCTGAAATGGAAAATTCATTCTGGAGTACCAGCCTTGGAAAGCAAACCATGAGGAGATTCTGCATTTTGAGATGTTTTCCTTTCAATACTGAAGTTGTTTCATCTGTTGTATGTTATGGTTTGATATTTTCAAGCAGCATTCAGCATATTTTGATAATGGGACAGGCAGTGAAGACAAATGCTACAACAAAACTGATTTTCTTCTGTGTTAAGTGAAAATTTTTAACTTCTGCCAAGTTGATTTTCACTTAGCTAAGCTCATTCCACTGTTTGTACTCTCTGAGTTGCCAGCTTTATAATAGGACAGTGCTGTGTCCTGAGACTGTTGACTGTGATAGGGGGGTGTAGTGGGTTTCTGTGGCTAGGTTTTGGTAGCAGGGGGGGAAATAGGGGTGGCTTCTGCTGGAATCTTCCCCTGTCTGTTGAAGCCAATGCCAGCTGGCTCCAGGATGGACTTCCTGCCATTGGCCGAGGCCTAGCCAATTAGGAATGATAGTAATGCTGCCACGATAACATATTTAAGAATGAAAAGTTATTGCACAGTGAAAAGTTCCAGCCAGGGAAGAGCGGAGTGAGAACATGTAAACAACAATGTAGACCCCAAGGTCAGTGCAGAAGGAGGGGCAGGAGCTGCTCCAGGTGCTGGAGCTGAGTCCCCTGCAGCCCATGGTGCAGACCATGGTGGAGCAGCTGTGCCCCTGCAGCCCATGAAGGACCATCGGGGTGCAGAGACCCACCTGCAGCCCATGGAGAAGCCCGTGCTGGAGCAGGTGGATATCTGAAGGAGGCTGTGACCCCAAGGGTCCTTGGGAGGCCCAAGATGGAGCAGGGTCCTGACAGGGAGCTGCAGCCCATGGAGAGAGAAGCCCACACTGGAGCAGGTTTTTCCCAGGTAGGACTTGTGGCCCCTGTGGGGGACCCACGTTGGTACAGCTCATTTGTGAAGGACTGCACCCATGGCGAAGTGACCCATGGGACAGCAGTTTTGTGAAGAACTGTTGCCTGTGGGATTGACTCATGCCAGAGAGGATCATGAACGACTGTCTCCCATGGGAGAGACCCCAAAGGAGTAGGGGAAAGACTCCTCTCCCTGAGCAGTGGCAGAAACAACTGTCCGTAAACCCCATTCCCTGTCTCCCTGCACCACTGTGGGGGAAGAGGTAGAGTTTGGAAGGAAGGAGGAGTGGGGGGAAGGAGTTTTTAAGATTATTTTACTTCTGACATTTTTGCTCTGATCCTGTCAGTAATAAATTTAAGTAATATCCCCACTTGGAGTCTGTTTTGCCTGTGATGGTGATCAGTAAGTGACCTTTCCCAGCTCTTATCTCGACTCATGAATCCTTTGTTGTATTTTCTCTCCTCTCTCCAGTTGCAGAGGGCAGTGAGAGAGTGGCTTTAGTGGGTACCTGGCATCGAGACAGGGCCAATTGGCTACACATGTTTAGTTCTTAAATTCCTATTTCTTTAGACATGTTGGATCCTACTTCCTGAAGCAATGATCTGTTAACCTGCTTATGAGAAAGCATGGGCGCTTCTTCTGGGGAAGGGAACATTGTGACTGTAATCGTTTGAGAGCCCTGTTTTCTCAAATCACACCTACCTCCGTCCTCTTTGGAAGGAAAGAGTTGGTACTGTGTAGCTGAAGAGCACAAGGCAATGTAACTTTTTATATCCACTGCCCAATGTAGCTTTTTATATCCACTTGGAATTTTCAGTTCTGTGGAGGACCGTTTGTCCTCTTCTGCATTGTTCTGCTACAAGGCAATGCTTGGGGGCTCTTATGAACTACAGTTATACAAAAATAACGGTATTGAAGTATCAGGCATACTTGCTTATTCACTTTTCGATTTATCAACTCAAAAAATCAGTTAGCAAATCATGCCCGCCGTGTAAGATCTATATAAGATCTATATAAGAGATAATTTATGTACAGGTTGAACTTGTGGTACTCCTACATAACTTAAAAATACTTTGTTCTTTCAAAAGTACTTTGAAACCAAATATAGTGAGTAGGCCTGATTTGCTTCTTAAAACTTCCAAGACACACGCATTTAATTTTTCAGTACTAATGCACAAGGCATGTTAAGAATTCCTAAAGTTTCTCAGTATGAAAACTATTTTCTCTTATACAGAACTGCTAAATGAAACTTTTTATGGCAAAATATTCTCCCAATTGATTTTTTTTTCCTTAAAAAAAAGGAAAAAGAAAAAGAAAACTGTGTTCCAAGACACTTACAGTCTCAATGCAATTGCCAATATGCTGGGATCTAGTGTCATTGAGTCACTATAGTATACCCTGCTGCTCCAGAAGGACATGGGTCTCCCATAGCTGCTGCATTGTATTTGCTGCTCCATGACAATGTCTTGAGGGTGCCCAAGCATGGTTCAGCTCAGAGCAGAAAGAGCTCACTGAGCCTTCCTCTGGTGGCTCCATCTTCAATGTTTGCAGCTGTAGCTATGCTGTTCTGTGTTTTTGGCGTTATAACGTGATCTAGATATGTAAAATAGGCACCTACATTTAACAGCTATGTTTGACCTTGATTTTTCTGTGCTTTGTTTACTCATCTGTAAGTTTGGATAATACCAGCTGTTCATCTTTCAGGGATATTGTGAGGATAAATTATTAGTGAACCACTTAAGTACTTAAGGGATGAATAATGTTTTACAGTCTACAAGGAAATTAAACATTCTGTCTTTTTAGAAGGATCTGAATATTGTTTACTAAATGAGGTACATGGTCATACACAAAATGCTGACTAGAGCACCGTGCATCCAAATGAGGTACAGCCCCTATCTTAGATAAAAAAGAGAAGTATGAATCAAGACTTCTGTGTCAAGTATGTAAGTGTACCTAAGCACATGAAAAAGAACAATGGTAGCACAGTCCACTATAATTCTGATACCTGCAAGTTTTTGGATGCTGACTTACAGTTTAATACTATTGTTATGAGGTGCTATATTTTGTGATATTATGGAGACACACACATGGGCATTCTCCTATAGCCAGATTTGTTAATGCTGCAGTTTGTGACCAGAACATACAATGCAGCCAAATCTGGGATTCGAGTAAATCTTAAAGAAAAAAAAAAAAGGGTATTTTTTGTTGAGTTTTGTCTTTTGGTCTTTTTTTTAAAATCTGCCTTTTAACATGGCATAAAAAGTTTGTAGAAGGTTCACCAATCATTAAACTTTTCTATTAAATGCTGGATGCAGAAGCCGTATATTTAACCAGTTTTCCACTCTGTTGCTTTACTGTATAAATAATACGTCTTCTGGAAATTTCTAATACACGTCAGGTATTCATGATGAAAAAGCACATTTTACTGCTGGTTCAGAGATAATTACTTGCCATTAGGTTCATAAGAACATAAATTTTATTCATTTCTATCATCTAACTTGTCAACTTCTTATATTTCGTCTACACTCTGCCCCTTACTGACAAGCATCAAATAATTTAGTCTTCCACCAAAATGATAATGACTGGCAAATGAAAATTTCATTGAAAGAGACAGCACATCAGTTGCACTAAAGGAACTTTTTTTTCTAAATTTTTTTTCAATGATAATTCAAGTGCTGTCACTGAAGTGAATTTATTAACGTGACTGCTGTTAAACTGCTCATATTTAGAAGCTTCCTCGCTATTTAAGAGGTAAGCTATATATGCTGGTTATTTTGTTTGAAATAATTTTTTACTCGTACTCTTGTAGTCACTTCCATTGTACGTTGCTTGAGAAAATAATAGACTTTACTGCCATAACAAAGTTTCTTCACTCAGTTATGTCACTTATGTGACACAAAAATGCATTCTAATCACAGAATCACAGAACAGTTAGAGATGACCTAACTGTTGGGACCTCTAGAGATCATCTAGTCCAATTCCCAAATCTAATGGGGGATGCAGATGTTTAGCTTCTCATTAGGCAAAGCTCATCTATTTCCATGTCAGTTTGATTTGGTGATGCTGTCCAGCAGTAATACTGATAGTTTCAGTGATGTGTTGTCTGTAGCTTTATCAAGCACTCCCACAAAGCTGTATTGCCTCATTCATAGCAAGATCTGTAGCATGCTGATATGCAAAAGACTAGAAAAGATCTTGAGATGTTGGAGAAAACTGGTAATTTGGTTATTATTTGGGAAAGACTTTTCTGTTATCTGATACTTGCCCACCTATGGCCATCCAAAGAAATTGCCCATTTGTTCCTAGAGTAATTGAAAGGACTTTTTTCCCTTCAGCTTTTGTGTTCTTTACTTGTGTGGAGCTCTTTCTTACCTCAGTGACTGACTGCATAGAAGCCTTGGAGAAGCATAAGTAATCTGGGAGAAAATGAGCATTGGTGAATTTTATATTTTTAGTAATTACTTGGGATAGTTATAGTATTAGAAAAATAGACTTCAAATATTGAAAATAGTAATAAGAACAATAATTAATATATGTAATTTAAAATCAGAAAAGGCAAAGTAATTCTTGGCACAATCTGTCATGTTTGTGTATTAATCTACCACCGAAGACAATCAGATGCAACTCAGGGCAAAAAAGAACTAGCACTAGAGAAGCAATTTTCCAGTGAATTAGTCTCTGGCAAAGGTTGCTTAACAGGGGAGCCTTGCCTTTCCATCAAAATAAAAAAGAAAACAGTGAAAAAACAAAGGAACATCACCTTTTGTGCCATTTGGTGGTAAAATTTTAAAACAATATGATCCAGTTAGTCCCACAATGCCTTCTAGCATATGAGTGCTGATAATATTTAGAAAACAAAGAATGTCCTCTCAGTGTGATGTTAGATATTGGTATTGTAGACTTGCCTTTATAGTAGCAGGAAGATACACACATTTTCATGTTGAGATGAAATGGTTTGTAAAATGTTCATGCTATTCATGCTATGCATCGAGTACTTGAGAATACCTTAGTGAACATACAAGTGGAGGCTCTTAATGTATATTATTGACTTCAGTTAGAGTTTACTCTGTATCTAGTAAATGGGAAAGTGTGCAGTTGCTTGTGTAATGCAAAATTAATGTAACTGTTTAGAGGAACCTGGTACCCTAAACTCTTTTACTTTGCAGGTCAATGTAGCTGCAGAGATTTTGGTAATACAGTGTTAACACAGATATAAACTCACAGAAGTGGACTAAGTAAGTAGATATCCAGTGTCCTAGGGATAGGTAGTTCTGTCTTCTGTACTCTTCTGTCTCTTTTGCATTTCAAATTACCCTATTGCTTGTGTGGATACTCCTGATAGTATTTTCGATATTTTGTTCTAGGTGACAATTTAAAATAGAAGGTACTATATACGCCTCAACAAATTCCTTTCCTTTTGTTTGTTTTTTTGTGGATTGTTTTGGAAATCTTAAGGTCTCAGAGAAATCCAGATCACTGAACACAGGGCTCTGAGAAACACAAAGCTCTTTTAGGTTGTTTGTGCAGAATGCACACAAATGTAGCCAAAATATAATATAATGCATTTACTTACAGTTTTGTTGCTATCAGTCAGCTTTCATAGTAGAATGGGGTAGTTAAATTGGCCATTTTCAATCTCCTATTTCTGGGTGTAAAAAAATCTTCCTTTAAAGAAAACTTCTTGGAAGAAGGATTTCAAAAGAATGGAAACAGGAAGAGAAAAGAGGAGAGGAGAGGAGAGGAGAGGTTCGGAGAGGTTCGGAGAGGAGAGGTTCGGAGAGGAGAGGTTCGGAGAGGTTCGGAGAGGAGAGGAGAGGTTCGGAGAGGAGAGGTTCGG